>NC_080202.1:63956707-64256707 GCF_030028045.1 Hippopotamus amphibius kiboko
TGGTCTGAGTGCCTTGAGCGAAGGGCAGACCCGGGCGGCCCAGGAAAGAGATGTTACTTAGTGTGTCACCACCCAATGCGTCCAGGGAAATCACGGGAAGAGGATGTTCGTTTACAGCTTGTGTCTTCCTTTCCCTTTGGCACATGTACAGTTAAATTCCCCAAATCCAAAAGGAGAGTCTCCCAGGTCCAGGGAAACATAATTAAATTAGAGACGAGCTTGGAACCCTCTCGTCCCCTCTGCAGAGGGCCCTGGACGTCCTACACACCACTCAGAATTGCGTCACCATGAGCAGGGCCGTGGAGTTGCTGGTGACTCCGGGACCAGCATTCCTGGATGAAGGACCAGGACGGAGGCCTTTCTCAACACTCTTACTGCAGGAATTCACGTCTGTATGAGTTTCTTGGCGTGCCCGTGACACATGACCACAGGGCAGAGGCTGAGAACAGTAGATGTGTTCTCTCAAAGTTCCTGAGGCCAAACGTGCAAAGTCCAGGTGTTGGCAGAGGTGGGTCCCTTCATGCCGTCACTGTCTCCTGATGGTGGCCGGCGGCCTTGGTGTTTCCTGATTTGTAGACACGCCCCTCCAGGCTCTACCTCTGTCTTTGTAAGGCTTTCTTCTTCCCTGTGTCTCTGCATCTTAAACCTCCCTCTCCTCCTCCTATAAAGAGTTCAGTCGCTGGACTTGAATTTAGACTACCCCCACCCCAAGTTCTAGATGCTCTTGAGATCTTCAGCTTAATCACATCTGCAAAGACCCTGTTTCCAAGTAAGGTCACATTCACGGGCACCGGGGGTAGGACTTGGGCATATCTTTCTGGGGGGATACAGTTCACCCCCTACAGTATCATAGCGAACAGGCCTGAAAAGAGGTTAAATCTATTACCACGCAACCCCTGCCTGGCCGAGTGCAGACTTACAGCCTTGGAAATGCAATAGCCCTGTTTTCACAGCTGGGAAACCAGAACTACCAGAAAGTGAGCCGGCTCACGGCGTATTAAAATACTCACCCCGAAGTAGAAACCACCCGGGTGTCCATCAGCCAGCGACTGGATGAATACGTGGGGAGTGTTCACACCGTGAGTGTTCCTGGGCAGGAAGAAGACGTGAAGTCCTGACTCATGCTGCACCGAGGCTGAACCTCGGAGACGTCCTGGCCAGCAAAGGAAGCCGCACACGGAAGTCCACGCTTCGTGATTCCGTTTACGTGTCGTGTCCGGAGCAGGCAGAGCAGTGGGGACGGAGAGCAGGCTGCGGGTGCGAGGCCGTGAGCGAGGGGCGGCCGCAGGGCAGCGGGAGGACCTGCTCACGAGGCTGGGACTCTCTTCGAGGTGACGAAAACGCGCTAAAATCGATGGTGGTCGTGGTTGCACAACTCTGTACCGAGACCCACCGAGTCGACACGTTGAGTGGATTGTACAGGATGTGAATTGTATCTCAGTAACTGTATATTTTTTAAAGGGAAAACAAAGGGATAATGAGCAGCCCTGCCTCCCTCGCAGTCCTCACGTGGTGCCGCACTGACCTGACGTCGGAGGTGCGCGTTCAGAGCACAGCCTCCGTGCTCCTGTCTCACTGTGGGGACCCCTCGGGGCTCCTCCGTGTTCGTGGTGTGGAGGGGGCGGCACAGCATGGGCGCTGATTATCAGTCCCTCCCGAGGACTGTGCTTTCTCATCCATCTTCACGTTCCCAAGGGCTCTGGAGACTCCCCTCAGGGGCCCTTTAAAGAGATCCTTTCTGGGAGGCAGGGAGCCCCGGATGGGAGATGGACCCACAAGTCTAAATCCTCAGGGGGCGAGGGCTCCAGGCCGTGCATCGCGCGGCCCGGCTGCAGCCACGCTCCTGTTCGCGCCGCCTCTGCCCGGAGCCTGTGCTCTCAGCAGACGTAGGGGGAGAGCGGAGCGCTCGCTTCTGTTGCTTTCCGCCTCCACCTGCCTCCACCTTCCCCCACCCCACACCCCCCTAAAAATCCGTGCCCTGTTTCAGAGTTTCACCAGGCGTCTCGGGTCATCTTTCCGTCCCCGTCGAACAGCCGCCTTCATGGCTGAGGTGTGAGAGCCCCGACCACCAGCCCTTGGTCACCCCCAAGTGCGCTGTGTTTTCCGTCGATGGTTTTCTCACCACTGAGAAGGTTCTCAGCTGACCGGCACGTCCTCAGAGGCCATGTAAGTACATGGGAGTTTTTCTTAGGTAGGGTTGGCGAGGCAGTTCAGTTGCCTTTTAAGAGGAGACCCCTGAGCATCTTTCTGGGACAGACTCCTTCATGAACGGATGCCTAGTGCCACGCTGTGTCCTGGATGGAGGCTGAGGTGTGGACGCCTGCAGCAGAGGACAAAACAGCTGCACAGAGAGGCAGCAGGAGCCGTGATGCCCTTGGCAGGGACCCGGAGGGAGGAAGACGTCCTTGTGAAGTGGAGGTGGTCAGAGAAGCTACTGCCGCTGTGCCCCAACCCCTTCCCCGCGTGGCCCAGGGACACGTCAGTGCTGCTCTCCGTCTCCAGGTCCGCCTTGACTTTCCACATCACGAATCTCTGTGACTCCGTCTTGTTCAAGGGTGTGCGGGTGAAGGTGGCGGCATTGCCGTCCACGTGAAAGCTTGATGGGAGCAGGGTTCCCGGAGGGCCTGTCTCACCAGCATTTGTCACCGTCCCCGGCACATTGTAGGCACTCAGCAGATACGTGCGTGGATGTCAGTGCTGTAGAGTCGCCTGTCGTGAAGCAGAGAAATGAAGGCTCAGGAGGAACACCGAATATTCAAGGCATCAAGCCAAGTATCTAAGACAGATAAATAGCAAATGGAATTAACACAGTGCAGATGCTGAAATCAGAGGGCTGTGTGTCTCCCCACCTCACCTCCAATCTGCTTCAATTGTGCTGATCAGAGCCAGACCGTGCCGGGTGTCCCGGCGTCAGTGCTGTTGTCCGGTTCTTATTTGCTCTGAGGTCATCTCCTGTCTTTAGGAGACGTGCGTGCGTCCATGTTCACGTGTGCGTACGTGTGCACGTCGGTGTGTGAGTGCCACCATCAGTGTGTGAGGTAAATGAATAGTGATGAGGTCCTGGTCCTTCTTTCTGTGCCACCCAGATTCTTCCAAGCATGTGTTTGCCTTAACTGAAAAAAAGAAATTTGCTGAATTTAAGTGTTGTTGTTTAAACTGCTACTTATCAGTGGTAAGTGAAAAAGTACTCAGTAAATGATATTTGGAATAAACTCATTAATAATTTGGGAGAAAAATGAATTTAGACACGTATACCATGCATGAAAATAAACTAGAGAGAGATTGAAAGGTTAAATATAATAAAGCTAAACCAAGGAAAAACCAGGAGGCAGTAGAATTAAAGAAGTCTGGTAAAGAGCTCATACAAATTTATAAGGACTCCAAGCAGATAAACTGGCAAAAGAATTCAAAAAGAAAGCCTACAATAGAAGGAATATAGTTAACAAACAAATAGAAAATGTTCTGGTCCTCTGACAAAGATATTAAAATTTTAAAACATGAAATATCATTTCTCACATATTTAATTTGTGAGAAGTTTTTTAAAAAAAAGCCAAATTATCAATTGCTGGTAGAGAGTATATCGAAACAATATTTCTCTGCATTTCAGGTTGCATCATCAACACTTAGAGAGCATGGGGCAGTATATTTCAAGAACTCTCAGAGGCTCGTGGCTGTGCTACTTCTAGAAATCTATCAAAAAATACAGAAATACAGACTTACATGCACGAACGTGTCCACGGCCGTGTAACTTCCAGTAACGAAGGCATGGTGACAAAAACGACTCACTTATGCGTTCATTTCAAATCTATTCTAAAGTCATGGTAACATGTCTAAATTCATCTAGTAGTAAATGAAAAAGTAAGATTTTAACATACGTGTAACTTTACAAAAAGAGACGTGTTTTAAAATTACCAAGAAGGAAATGTGTAGAATGATGCGGTGACGAGGCGTAGGGGTTGGGACTCTTGGGACGTTTTCCTTCATTTTCTTATTTTGTAATGCAGTGAGTTTTTTAAAAGCATTCTTAAGAACCACCTTTGTAAATAGACTTTGCAATCCTAAGAGTGAGAGTGCCTAGAATATTTATTTTACGCAGGTTATTTCAATCAATAAAAACCAAAAGCAGGCTTACTTGATTGGCTTTCAAATGAAAGTGAATTAGGCAGTTTTATCTTCATGAGAAAAATGGGCCGAAGACACCATGGATTAATGCTCCCTTTGTGAAACCACTTTAGGGTTAAATGATTCTCCTGCTTTTCAAATTTGCCTAGTTTTGTGGAAAGAAAATCAGACGTATAATCAGTGACGCGCAGACGTCGTTGCAAGCAAGCTATGAATTACCTTTAGGAAAAGCTTGCCTCTGGGGGAGAGGAGGGCGTGGGCTCCTGTACCAAACCCTCTGTTAAGAATCATAAAAATGAAAACCCGAGTCTTCCATGTTTAGACACCCTTGATTTCGGTTCTTTCGGAGCGTTATTGTTGAGGCCAGTCTAGAAAACACATCGTGCTGTCTTGCCCTCCGGTCTGTGTGGGCACGGAACGTCGACGGTGAAAGCGCGTGTGTAAAGCGCGTGTGTCCCGTAGCCACGTCTCGTTCCCTAGCCAACGCGGGGGCTTCTTCCCTGGATGTGCCTGGAGCCTTCGCTGCTGTGTCTCGCCCCGCCTCCCGTGAGCTGGTCACAGGCAACCTGGTTTTTCTTGGGTACCTGGAAACGCACCGGGGTCCGTTTGGGATGCCTGTGGGATCAGCCAGGTCTCACTTACGGATTTATCCTGAAGGTAGTGGACGTTATTGTGCAGAAGTTAAAAGCAATGTCTTCAACTGAAAAGAGTCATCACCAGCTTGGACAGCTGTGTGGTTCCTGACGCTCCTTTGAGTTTTAGGATTGTGTGATCTCAGAGCCAGAACGCCGCACGCAGTCTCTCTCACTGGGGCTCGTCGCGTGGTATTTGGGGAGCTGAACAATCGGCTTTGGAACCCAGTGACCTGTAAAAATCTGGATGGTTTCTTCTGAACAGGCCGCTGTCAGAAAGTTGGGTTCGTGTGAAAGCTGAGATGGTCGTGAGGAGTCATCTGAGAGAGAAAATTGTCAGAGACGGCAGCGTGTACCGCGTCAGACCCTGTGCCTGGCCAGCAGACCGTAGAGGTTCCGTGGAGCCCATGACGGCTTCCCACGTGGTGATGGTTTCTGTCAGCTGCTCTCGGAATGTCGTGAGGCACGCCAGTTTAGTCTTGAAGTGTGGGTGCTGTGCAGAGTTTCCCTTTGGTGGTGGACTTCACTCTGGTTCCAAGCAAGCAGAAAAAAATGCCCTGCATTTTTACAATTCTAAATTCTAGACCACTGCGTTGAGCAGAATTTTTCTTTCTTAAGGGTCCAGGTCTATCCTTAAATTGAAACAAGTAATATCAGCTTCTTCATCAATGGCTTAATGTACTGTAAAGTTTATATATTGCACGTAAAGTATTTTTCGTCGTTTCATAAACTTGACCTCTGGTATTTGTTGCTTCGTACATTCTATGCTGATAGAATTTTGTTGCTGGAAAGAATTTTAAGAGTCTTCCAGGCCATTGGCTTCCACACTGACTCTTCAGGGGGGAAGAAAAAACATTCTCCAGTCCTGTGATGGACCTGATCCATCTGAACGCCACGGGGTGTGGCCCAGAACTTGTGTCTTGGAAAGCTGTCCGGTGGGGTAGGAAGGAAGAGGGAAGCGTTTCTTGCTGAAACAAAATGGGCCAATAGGTCATTGCTTAAGCTGGTCGTGGGCACTCAGGATTCATTGGTCTCAGCTCTCTTTGTATGTGTTTGAAATTTCCATAATGAAAAGAGGTCCTGAAAGTTTCCCAGGCGGTCTGATGATCAGCCAGGCTTAGGAGGCGCCCTCCCTCCTCTCGTAACAGCTGAGGGTCTGCAGGTTCTGGTGCCACGTGGTTCGTTGGTGGCACCCAGAGCTCACGCTTCTGCCTCACAGGCCCGAGCTCTTCACGCCAGATTGTCTGCTCAACTAATCGTTTTGCTGACCTTCTTGGAATTTAAAAGACCGTTAAGAAATCTTACTGGTAGGACTCAACTTTTTTTTTTTTTAAGCACAAGGGGGTTTGGCAAGATTTGTTTCTGCACACGAGTTCTTCTTTAAGATGCCTTTACAGTCGTCCTGTGAGGCTGCGTGATAAGTGTGGGCTTTTCTTTTTCTTTAGTTTTTTCTTTCTTTTTTTTTTTTTTTTTTTTGCTTTGAAGACTTCGGGGATTGCACCTTTTTTTATATTGAAATATAGTTGATTTACAATGTAGTTAGTTTCAGGTGTACAGCAAAGTGATTCTATATATATACATATATATATATGTATGTTCTTTTTCAGATTCTTTTCCCTTGTAGCTTCTTACAGAATATTGAGCTCCCTGTGCTGTACCGTTGGCCCTTGTGGATTATCTGTTTTATATGCAGTAGTACGTGCATGTTAATCCCAAACCCCTAATTTGTCCCCCCCGCTTTCCCCTTTGGTAACCAAACACTTGTTTTCTACGTCTGTGGGTCTGCTTCTGTTTTGTATGTAAGTTCATCGGCCCCATTTGCTTTAGATCCCACATAGAAGCGATGTCACATGGCCTTTGTCTCTGCTGCACTTCCTGTGAATAGGGCTGCTGTGGATGTTCCAGGTTTTGTGCACATACGTGTTCTCAGTTTTCTCGGGTACGTACCTGGGAGTGAGTTGCTGGGTCACGTGGTAGCAGGCTCTGATGCCCTGCCAGAGAGTTTTTCTGAAGCAGCTGCACCATCGTACAGTCCCGTGGGCAGCGTCTGAAGGCGCCAGCTGCCCGTGTTTGGCCAGCCTCGTTACCGGGGACCCTCTGATTCTGATTTCGCTGCTAGGTGTAAAAGTGGTATCTCACTGTGGTTTTGATTTTCATGTCCCAATGGCTGATGATTTGGAGCATCTTTCTCTGTGTTCGTTGGTCATTATATGACTCTTTTGAAGAAATGTCTATTCCAGTCCTCGGCCCATGTTTTGCTTGGGTTATCTTTTCATTGTGGAATTGTAAGATACTGTACTTTAAGCATGTGCGTCTCCATGTGAGTAGAAAAGTGAATGGAAAAATAACATATTTTAAATACCAAAGAGGTATGAGAACAGTGTGCTTGACTTACAACACAGTTCCGTGTAACATAGTTTTAGGAACCATTTTGGTGGTTGGAGTCTGTTACTGATTGTCTAGATATATTGAATATAGCGTGCATATAGAATCCTGAATCCCTTTACATCCTGTTAGGAGAGGTGCTGAGTCTGCTGAGGGGAATCCTGAGTTTGTGGGGTAACTGATTTACTTTGAGAACATTTTGATACTTGTGAATTTTCATAAACTTGTGATATAAATTTGAGATTCATATGTGCAGTTGAGACTATTTCACTGATTCTCTTGGAGGTTTTTTTGTTTTTAACTAAGTTGTATGGAAGCTTGAGGGGTAAGTATCTCATTTGTGGTATTGTGAATTCTTCCAGGGGAAGAAAAGTTTTTTTTTTTCTTGCAGACAGTTGCAGGAAATTATTGTTTCTGTCTTTAAATTATCATAATTGGGTTTCTTCACCACAGGCTTGTAAAACTATGGAGTATGTATGAAGTCATGTTTATTCATTTGGTATTCTGAACATAAGTATACTCAACTTGATTATGTGAATTTCAGAAGAATAGACCATGAAGTTTAGAATTAGGCAAATATACACACGTTTCAATTGTGAACAAGGATTGCTTGCAGTTCCAGGATAAAATCAGATGTTATCCCCAAATCTAATTAGTGGCTGTTTGTTGGTGTATTTGACGTACAAGTTTTCTCACCTCAGTGACAGATGAAGTGCAGCCTTGGCTCCTGGCGTTCTGAGCCCGTGTCCTGGAGCCTGTGCAGGCCCCTGGGGGCTGGGTCCAGGGCAGCACAGCAGGTGGTCAAGGGCAGAAGCTGGAGATCAGATGCACAGCAGTCTACGGGAGGGAGGGAGGGAGAGAGAGAGGGAGGGAGGGGGAGGGAGAGAGAGAGGGAGGGAGGGAGAGAGAGAGCACGCTATTTTTCAGATACACAGAAACGGACCCCAGCCTCATCCTTTCTTGAGTCAGTGCTCCTTGATGCTGTAAGCCTGCCTCCAGATGTCTCATTTCCTAGGGATGCAGGTGGCACGTTACCCCCAACAGGTAGCTTAAAACAACAGCAATGTGCTCTCTTAGGGTCCTGAGGCTGGAAGTCCAAGTTGAAGGCATTGGCAGGGCCATGCTCCCCCTGCAGGCTCTTCCTCGCTCCTTCCGGCTTCTCGTGGCCCCAGCAAATCTCGGGCTGCAGCTGGTGGCGTGTGGCTGCACCATCCCAGTCTCTGCCCCAGCTTCACATGGCCGCCTGCTCCGTGTGTGCCTGCGTGTCTCTCCTCTTCTCTAAGGACATCCGTCATTGGATTTAGGTCCTAGCCTGATCCAGTAAGACCTCATCTTAATTTAACTAATGACATCTGCAAAGACCCTATTTCCAAATAAGGTCTTGTTCTGAGGTTCAGGGTGGAACTTTAGGGGGGTCACCGTGTGGCCAAGAACACAAGCCTAGCCACTTCATTTTTCAGGTGCAACTTTTAAAATGAAAGGCTTGTGGGTTTCCATGTATGTTACCTCCCAAACAAAACAATCTGCTAAGAGGTGTCTTAGAAATGGGTCAGGGGGTGGGGTATGTATGTGTGTGTTTCAGGAAGGGCTTTTTAAAAATCCAGTTGGGAATTGGAGGATCTACTGCATGGTAGACATCTTTACATGTATTATCTCATAGGTCAAGTCACCTTCTTTTTATTCTAGCTTCTCATAGAATTGCAAGTGACTAAATTTGTTGGCAAGATCTTAAAAATGTCACCATTTCCTACCTGTTACCATATCTGTGTCTGTCTCATGCCAAATATGTAACACTTATTTGTCCACTGAACAGCTGGTTTGGGACAGATTCTTAAGCTACTTTCACCTCAGTTTCCTCATCTGTGGAAGGGGGGCAGTAATTCATAGTCACCTTGTGCGACATTCTGGTGGCTACAAATGCTGTTTGTCAGATATGAAGTGTCCCACAATGTCGAGTCCTGTTACTATGCTTTTGTTTCTGGCTTTTTTGCAGGTATGTACCTCTTCTTTTTGTCATTACTGCCAGAGAGAATTTCAGGGTAGATGTATAACAGACATCCCATTTTCCCATAAAGACATTGTTATTCATGGACATACCAGTTAAGAATTGCATGCAGCTGTATACAATAGAAAAATCTCAAATAATAGCAGATTAAATAAGAGCATTTGTTTCTTTCCCATGTGAACAGAATATGGAGGGAGTAAGGCAGGGCTTATGGAGCAGCTCCACAGCCACCAGGAACAAGGTCTCTGTACTATACCATCTGAACCCATGGCTTCTATACACAGTCCCCTCTGCCCCAAAATGGCTGCTGAAGCTCCAGCCCTCATTTCTGTGTTGCATGCCATCTGAAGGGCAAAAAGTGCACCTCCTTTAAGCAGCTGTTCAGGAAGTCCACATAACCCTTCACTTGTATCTCATTTGTCACATGACCACACTTAGGTGCTGGAGAAATGTTTTCTTTCACTACAGATCTCAGTGTGTCCAGCTAGAATGGGGGTTCTGTGACCAAGGAGAGAGGACGTGAGTGTTGGGATAGGTAACCAGCATTCTCTGGAATTATGGCTGCAGGGCTTTGGGGACTGAGGGTCTGATCTGGGAACTGAGCCATGTACGGAGCCCTGTTTCTAGGGTGAAAACATCCTGCTTTAGAACAACAGCCTTGCAATGATTCTTCCAACAACCCACTGATCAGTAGAGAAATGTCTGTGCTCCAGCCCCGAGAGAAAATGAATAATTCACCTCTCTGTCTTCTCGCCTCCCACTGTAGCTGTCGGTCCTTCCAGGCCTGCATGTGCTGGAGGAGAAGGAAGCAACGCTTAGTGAGAGCCGCCTCCAGTTTAAAGGAAGTCCACAAACTGCAGCTGTCAGGAGCAGAGCACCCCAGGCCCTGACAGGAACACCGTCGGGAGTCATGACCATGGGCCTGTCACTCCGGCCTGCCTGCACTTGGGACAGGAGTGGAGCCCCAGGGTCCCTTTAAACTGCCTGGACTTGAACAGTCAGAGTTTTACTCACAGATCCAGAACTGAGAAAAACTGTGGATGCCTTTGCTCAGCCATTTTGCTGAGTGAGGTTTTAGGCTGTAAGACATCCATCACTGCTCTGAGTCCAAGTGTCAGATGGGAAGAAAAATATACTTATCTTTTTATAATTCACAGTTTCCTGAGGGCCCAGTCGGGAAATCTGGCTGGGCCGTAGCCAACCATTCATTGCTAATTGTCCATGGATGTTAGTTCTAGAAAGAATGAAATGAGACATAAAATAGGTAGAAATCCACACAGTATGTGGACCTCGTTTAGCATGTTGAAGTGGCCGTGCAGGGGCTGGTCCCCCGCCTGCACCCCGTAATGTTGACAGAAAGAACACTGTACAGCCAGCCATCAGACTTGGACTCTAGCTCAGCACCCGGCAGGCAGCTGAGTGTCTGGACCAAGTCCGTCCTCAGATGCAGAGTGAGTGACGTGCAGTGACGGAGAGCCTTTGTAGCACAGAGGTGTGTTTCCTTGTTTACGTATTCAGTTCATGGCACAGGTGTCTTCCGAGCGTCTGCTGTGCCTGGGCCCCGGGGTACATGCGTGAATAAGGCGCAGTGGCCAGCTCCGGCCACCTCCGTGGCTCGCGCGCGGACTGGGCCGGGAGCTGCGTGCACGGGCGCACCTGTCCCCAGCCACCAAAGCCCGTCCCCAAGGTGATGGGAGCCCTGGGTGGACTCTGCACTTCAATGAGACAGACTTGCTCTGAGCCATTGTCACACAATTAATTAATTAGTTACAACTGTGGTAAGTGCCATGCGGTTGTGTTCCAGAGAGATGCGTGTGGGAGAAAAAGAGCAGACTGGCTGGAAGTTTAGGCTGGAAGGGGGTGCTGGGGGTCGTGAAGGCTCTCTCGGGGCTGTGGGAAGCTGCAGAGGGCTTTGCAGGGAGGACCACCATCAGCTTCTTGGCAGGAGCAGGAACTGTAACTCCTCCACGGCCAGGTGGGCGCTTGAGTGAGAAGACGGACACGGGCCTGCACAGCTCATGATGTTGAAAAAAAAATTTTAATTAAGTTCCTCATTTATAATTCTGATTAACGCAGAACACTTATAAATTACAGCCTCTGGAAAAGTGACACAAAATGCATGACAGCCTGTCACTCTCAGCCTCTTCCCGATGAAATACGCGAGGAGCCCAGGATCGGAGGACACAGACGTTTGGGAGCCGTCTCATCTCTGGGCCTGATGGGTCAGGATGGCGGACCGGGTTCTTAACATGGAACCCCGGTCCCTTTCATGCCTTTCAGCCTACCTGGGCTCCTTCACGTGTGTGATCTGGTTCTTGGGTTTTTCCCCTCCTGGCTCATGAGCTGGGGTTGAGACCCATCTTTGTTCTTCAGAAGGGCCCTGGTGCATCTGCCCCCAGAAGTCTCACGTCATTATCTCACTTACACCAGGGGCGCCGGTATCAGAGGAGGAGGATTCCAGGGCCGGGGAGATCAAAACAGCAAATCTGATGATGCGGCAGGGGAAGCAGGCTGAGGTCTGTCCCGCTGGGCCCGCTGGGGTGAATTATGCGTGACCTGGCCTGTAGCCGCCGGCCCCAGCCGTCGGTCTCCAGCTACCAAAACCGGCTCCACATAGGGAAGAATTCTCAAGGTGGCTTCCCAGCCGTGGCCGCAGATGGGCACATCCCTAACCCTCATTTTTTTAAAGCCATGTTGTAATTGGGTCAGCACTCCACAGACCCGTTTGGTGACCACCAGGCCAGCCTTTGTAGAGTTCTTGCGAAGAACATTAAGGACTTTTGGAAATAAAGCACCTTTATGATCCTCTAGTATAGTAGGAAGTTCTTATACGGCAGTGAGAGAGAAACTCTCATTGTTTTGAACCGTTATTGAGATTTTTATCAGGCTGTGAGGCAGCAGGCTAATTTCTCAAGGCCGTTCTGGTGCCAGAAACATATTTGTTACGAGCTGGTCCAGCATGGTCCCCTGGGAGCAGAGGAACTGCTGCCTTAGTTTTAAAGTCAAGGGTACCCTTTCAGTACAGCACTGAAGGAGGCTTGTCCCAGGGATGCTAACGTTGCCTCCATTAAACTTATTTCAAGTATTTCACTTACAAAACAAAAGATTGACTATATTTGGACACATTATCGCTTCTTTTAAAAATCATGATTAAAAAAACAAAACAAAACCTTAACTCCAGGTACAGTTTTAAGAAAGTGCTGGGCGTTCAGCAACGCGATGGCTCTCAGAGATACGTAGCAGACATCAAGTAACAAGGGGTTACAGAATTCGAGACTTGACTCATGAATTTTAATAGAGGAATCTGTGACTCAAGCGAGACTTCATGTTCTGGGAAATGCTCGCATCCCGTGCGGCGTGTCTGCCTTCCTCAGGGACACGGGCTGGGCTGGGGACAGAGTGTCTGCTAGACAGCTGGAGTCGCAGCTAGAGAGACGGGCCCCCTGCCACCCGTGTAAGCTCTTCCCGCCTGCTCTCCGCTCCCCTTCCTTCCACCCATCCACCCGTCCATCATCTTCATTCTCTTATTTCTGGAACCTTCAGCGCTCCCTGGGAAATGGGGAAGGAAGGGGAGCCCCTGTGAGCGAGGCTGGTTCCGCTGCGCACAGTTAGCCCCGAGTATCACCCCGCCACCTCGGGAGGGCTCTGCGGGTTCCCCCGTCTCCCGGTGTCGGCAGTTTCCTAGGCCGTGCGTCCCGCGCCGGCTGGGGCACCGAGGGTCGGGAGAGGCGCTTTGCCGCTTCTCACCAAGCGGGCGGCAGCCGAGCATCTCTCACGGATGGTTGGATGATGGAGGTCAGATCGGGTGTAAAAGGAAACAGGTGGGCCTCTCTCCTCCCCCGGCTCTCTCCTGCCGTCTGTGGAGAGCATGGGCAGCTGGGCTGCGGCTCTGGCGGGTGGCAGCCCTCCCGGCGGCCGCAGGTCTGAGGAAGCCGGCCGTAGGTCTGAGGAAGCCGGCCGTGCGGGCGGAAGCGGGAGAGCCTGCGCCGCGAGCAGCATGAGTGGGACCGGGGCCTTGTCTCCTCCGTCTCCCCGGGAGGAAGGGGCAGAGGAGTGCCTGGCACCCTCACAGGGCCCATGTTCCCCGTGGGAAATCCTCAGAAGCGCCCGTGAGGGCTGGTTTGTATACGCCGCCCAGGCCATGAGCTGCCCCTCCGTCCGCCAAGGAGAAGCCCGTGGCGCCGGCGGGCGCGGCCGCGCCTCCCAGCCGGGGCCCCGCGGAGCCCGGCCTCGGGGCCGCCGGTCCTCCTCCCCGCCGCGGCGTCGCAGGGCGAGACCGCGCGGCCCCGGCGTTTTCGCAGGTGTCTTAGGGCCCTTTCAAACCTCTGAAGGGAAGGAAGGAAGGAAAGGGGGAGTGGAGCCACCTGTATAATGTCCAGAAGACGCGGGGTTTTTTTTAACCCTTTCTTTGCTTTCTTAATCTCATGCTGAGGTTATAAAGGAAGGGCGGGGCCTAGACTGAGATGTGGGTGGTGGTTCCTTAGAAACAGCCCAAAACATCTAAGAACACAGGCTTTTTTGGGTAATTAAACAAAATTTCGAGTGAGCCAGACTGTCACGTGTTCCCTACCGTGGCCTCAATGGTCCTTGAGAACACAGACCTATAACACGAGTCTCCCAGAACAGCTCGCGCAGCTTTCAGAGCCTCGGTGAAGAGCCCTGTCACCGTGTCACATGACCGGCAGCAAGGGAAACACGCAGAAGCAACCAGTTCTGCTTCTCCCTGACCCGGTGAAAACCTGATGAACTGGATAAAAGCCTCAGAACCGCTCGGCCACTCCACGGACGGCCTCGCTTCGCTGCTGCCCGGGTTCTGAGGTGATGAAAAACCCAGCTCCCTTTTAAGGGAGCTTCCAGGAGCCTCCACCTTCAGAGAGGGAATAGCATTGTGTCCGGTTGTAAACTAACCGTCCCCGCTCCAGGCAGGAAGACGACAGAGGAGAAGCCACAGGGGGCGGCAGCCCCCATAGCAGGAACCCTCAGCCTTCCTGGAAGTGACCAGCAGACGGACTTGTGTTTGCATCTGAGTGGCCGGAGCTCTGTCCCATGGCTGCCCCTGTAGCTGCAAGAGAGGCTGGCAAGTGCATTCCGTTATCGCCGGGGTGTCATTCCAACAAAGCCCAGAGATCTGTTCGTAAGAGAAAAAGGAAGAATGGACTTTGCTCAGGGACCTAGAGGTGTCTGCTGCTGGGAGGGAGTTCAGGTTCCCAGCCGTGGGAGCTGAGTGGTTCTCAGAAGTCAGAGTGAGCAGGCTGTCAGCAGCCTATTGAGGTGGTGACAGGCTTGTGTCCAGGTACCTGGCTGTCAGCTGTCCATGGGAAGTGCACCTGCATTTACTGCACCTCGAGAGCCATGGCTTCAGCCCAGTCTCTCTCTTAGTTATTCTGTGCCTGTTTTAGAAGGGGAACTAGATCTGCCTGGCAGCTAACAAAACAGCTCTGAGGCTTGGAATCCACTGGATGACGGAGCATCTGGAAAGAACCCGGCTCTGCTCTTCTGTGATGAAGGTGTCCCCTGGCGGTGGAGAGGAACAGAGTCTCTGTTCGTCAGCACGCATTTAGTTCAGCCCTGCCAGTGACTTAATTCTAGCTCACGCATCTGCTGCTAACAAATGTTAACCCGTAGTTAACCTAGTGAACCCCTGTCTGCAGAGGAGCTGAAAGTTCCATAGAGAAAACTCAGGTTGATCATTTTCCACACAATTTTGGATGGATTGAACTGTCCAGTCAATGAAATCTTGGGCTATAGGCTCCAGAAACCTAACAGAGCCGACGCAAGCCTGAGTGTTTGAGGTCCCCGAGATGGTGTTTTCTTGGTAACAACTTTGCAACTCAGGTGTGTCTTTAAATATTTCTATTAGAAACCCATCAAAATCATGATTTTATCCATTGAGGCATTAAAAAGGGACCAACAAGCCCTATTTTCCTCTGTATGCTTAGAGACATACTTTGCTCTAAATTTACTCTGGTAAAACCTGATACAACCAATGAAATCATAGCACCTGTTCTGACCACCTAGCATTCAAGTGGGAGGTTCCTTTGTTCCACTTTGGAAGTTGAAATCTTTTCACATCTGCATTCGAACCAGATTTCTTTACAACATGTCTGTGGTTCTTGGGGTGAGAGTCAAGCGGAAAAGAGTGAAATCTACTCTTCGCGGGTGGACTGGGAGGCGCCTTTCAGAAGGACAAGTGCCTGTAGCTGACCTGGTGTTTCTGCTGATGTATTTTCCTAGAAAAAGTCCCAGAAAGCTCAGAGAATGGCAAGTAAGGGTACAAATGAATACCTTCTCTAGCTGCATATAGGTTCCAGATGTGACCAGGAAAATCTCATTTGAAGCAGTGTTTAGTTGTGTCAAAATAACTTCTGATCCTCAGATGTGTTCGCTGCCTTAAAACTTGGCAGAGATTTGAAACTAAATTCGGAGTCCATGTTAAGAAAAAGTTGTCTAGGACGTCCCTGGTGGCGCAGTGGTTAAGAATCCACCTGCCAATGTAGGGGACATGGGTTCGATCCCTGGTCTGGGAAGATTCCACATGCCGAGGAGCAACCAAGGCCATGAGCCACAACTACTGAGCCCGTGAGCCACAACTACTGAGCCTGTGAACCACAACTACTGAGCCCATGTCCTGCAACTACTGAAGCCCTCGCACCTAGAGCACGTGCTCCACAAGAGAAGCCACTGCAATGAGAAGCCTGCACACTGCAACGAAGAGTAGCCCCTGCTCACTACAACTAGAAAAAGCCCGTGCACAGCAATGAAGACCCAACACAGCCAAAAATAAATACACAAATAAAATAACATTAAAAAATAAAAATAAAATAAAAATTTAAAAATGGTTATAAAAAAAGAAAAATTGTCTAAAAATACATGTAATGACAGTCATCACACGACATCGGAAGCCGCCGTGTGAACACTGAGTTGTTCGTAGTGAATCGCACGCAGACAATGCCCGTCTCCGTCTGTAATCTGAGAAACAAGCTTAGTCATAGTGGGAAAGCTGATTACAAACAGACACGTGTACGACCAAAATCTGAGCCCAGCAGAGCAGATCCAGGGGCCTTGAGGGTGGTTTTTTAAGACGTCTGTGTTGAAAGGTGCTCTGTTTAGAGACCCTGGAAGGTTCGTTTGCAAAGCACCTTCATTGAAAGGTGCGTCGCTTGTGAGAGAGCTGGTTGGAGGCTGTAGCAAGGCTTAAGTGTCACGGTTGTCATCACCTTCAGCGAACGCGCATTGAGCTCCCGGAGGGCGTAAGACGCAGTCTCCGATCTCTAGGGTCTTCCGTCCACTGGGAGGAAGACAGGATTCACGCGTCCCTTTGACGGGTGTTGGTAAAGGGTCTGCTTTCTGCCAGGCCCTGCTCTGGGGGCTAGCGGTTCGGCCGTGAAGAAGGCGACAAGGTCCTCTCTAATCATGGAATTTACATCGTAAAGAAAAAAATGCAGCGTTTATAAAAAGTAAAAACTGGATAAGGAAAATAATTTCTGATTAAGTGATGAGACGAAACGAATGTAGCTACTGGATGACAGAGTCTCTGGGGGGCTCCCGTAGATGCAGAGGGGGGCGGAGCCTGAGGAAGGGGCGTCCACCGGAGCCCTGGGTGCCCGGTCCGGGCAGAGGGACGGCAAGTGCAAGGGCCCTGAGGTGGGGACAGAGGAACAAAGACCCTTCATAAGCCTGCAGAAAACGTGGGTGCGGTGGGGGCGGCTGCGGGAGAAAGAGGGAGGCGGAGGGCGAGGCGGCCTGCGGCTGGGCCCTGGGCGCCTGCAGGCCTGTGCGCAGAGATGCCAGGGCAGGCTCGGGGGCCGAGCCGTGGACGGGGCGTCTGCTGTGGGCTGGGGGCGTGGGGCCGCTAGGTCGTGGCTGGACCGCACGGGCCAGGGGAGCCGCTGGGACGCTTCGAGCCGAGGAGTGTGTGCCCGGCAGGGCGTCGTGACAGGTCGTGGGGGGGAGCAGTGGATGGAGAGGAAGCCGCGGAGGGTAGATGTGGGGCAGGCCTGCCGTCGGGTGGCCGCGTGGGGAGAGCAGGAAGGGCCAGTTCAAGGGCGACGTCTCGTCCGGCTCCCCCAGAGTCTGAAAGCCCCTCCCCGGGGTCTCTGCCGTCACAGCGATTTTGAGGAGCAGGAAAACGACCGTGGACCTGAACGTGGTGTCTCTAGGGAGGGTGGTCTCGGACTGGTGGCCACCCGCGGCTGTTTACATCTGAGTAGATTAAAAGTAAACGAAAATTAAAACTTCAGGTCCTGAGTAGAAGGCGCCACACCTCGAGGGCTCAGCACGCGGCTGGCGGTCAGGGCCGCGGACGCCGCAGCGGCCCCCCGGGCAGCCCTGGGCCGGGGCACCGGCTTCTCTGGTGAACAGACCCTCCTGTTCGTTGTGAGAACGTCTCCCGGGGGTGCATCTCACCATCTACCTTCCCTGTGACGTTCCTGTTTGTGCAGAACATAATATTCCTCCGGACACAATTAGATTCTTTGTGAAATGACATCGGTTTGGCTGTCAAATGCTGTGGGCTTGATCAAGAATTAGAGAAATCACGTTCCAGAACGAACAGAATGTTTGAACTGCACATGTCGTAGGGGCGGAATAAAATTTCATCCTGCTTTCTCTTCTCTGGAGTCGCCGGTTGCGAAGGCGAGGGCCACATGGGCTCTGAAACGCGGGTTCGTGGGAACTGCAGGGGCACCAGGATCCCTCTCTGCTCTCAGGGTGACAAGCCCTTCTGACTTCCCATGCCTGATGTCATGCTGTTCCCCTCTAGTGGCATTCACGGGTATCTGTAGTGATAGAAATGGAAATCTAGACTTAAATAAAGATGGAAGAGGCCATTGTCATTTCTTTCTGCTTCACCAGAGGCGGCCACATTACAGTTTATCTTTGTTCCTGTTCTCGCAGGAAAGTAGCCTCTGCCCATGTCCGCTTGAGTAACTTGGGGGAGGAAGTTCAGCATCTGTACAGCGTCAGATTCCTCTAGATGCTGGAACAGCATCTGTACAGTGTATCAGATTCCTCTAGATGCTGGAACAGCATGTGTACAGTGTATCAGATTCCTCTAGATGCTGGAACAGCATGTGTACAGTGTATCAGATTCCTCTAGATGCTGGAACAGCATGTGTACAGTGTATCAGATTCCTCTAGATGCTGGAACAGCATGTGTACAGTGTATCAGATTCCTCTAGATGCTGGAACAGCATGTGTACAGTGTATCAGATTCCTCTAGATGCTGGAACTGCATCTGTACAGTGTATCAGATTCCTCTAGATGCTGGAACAGCATGTGTACAGTGTATCAGATTCCTCTAGATGCTGGAACAGCATGTGTACAGTGTATCAGATTCCTCTAGATGCTGGAACAGCATGTGTACAGTGTATCAGATTCCTCTAGATGCTGGAACAGCATGTGTACAGTGTATCAGATTCCTCTAGATGCTGGAACAGCATGTGTACAGTGTATCAGATTCCTCTAGATGCTGGAACAGCATGTGTACAGTGTATCAGATTCCTCTAGATGCTGGAACAGCATGTGTACAGTGTATCAGATTCCTCTAGATGCTGGAACAGCATCTGTACAGTGTATCAGATTCCTCTAGATGCTGGAACAGCATCTGTACAGTGTATCAGATCCCTCTAGATGCTGGAACAGCCTTCTCACCCTGCTTATTTCTCTACTGCTGGTTCAGCTTCCAGCCCAGAGTCAGACCCATCAACCGAGTCGAAGGCCTGGGTTAAAATCCTGGTTCTGCCACGTTTACCAGCCGTGGATCTTGCCGAAACCGTTTCCTTCCCCGGGCCTCAGTTTCTTCGCCTCTGGCTCTCCTCCTCTGACCCTTTGTGGCCGTATTGCAAGATGAAAGGAAATAACAAGCTGGAGTCTGTGTGTGTGTCTGACCTCTTTCCCTCACCATCTCTGGCAGTGTCCTGTTAGAAAGGATGGGTGAATGGGTAAACGGGAAGTATGTTTTTGAACCCTGTGTGTATAGGGAGAGCAAGGGGTGGGGTGGTCAGGGGCTGTCTTTGAATTGGTTACAGGGGACCACAGGCTGCCATCCAAGCCAGGTAATGGGGAAAATCATTTTTAAAATATTAGCAATCAGTATTTCTGTATCCTCAACTACAAAGAACATCACTTAGAGACGTTTGCACAAATGCACTTAGATTCCACCCCCACTTTCAGTCTGTATGTGTCCCTAGGTCTGAAGTGGGTCTCTTGTAGACAGACAGCATATGTATGGGTCTTGTTTTTGTATCCATTCAGCCAGTCCGTGTCTTTTGGTTGGTGCATTTAGTCCATTTACATTCAAGGTAATTATCGAGATGTATGTTCCTATTACCATTTTCTTAATTGTTTTGTTTTTGTTTCTGTAGGTCCTTTTCTTCTCTTATGTTTCCCGCTTAGAGAAGTTCCTTTAGCATTTGTTGTAGGGCTCGTTTGGTGGTGCTGAGTTCTCTTAGCTGTTGCTTGTCTGTAAAGCTTTTGATTTCTCCGTCGAATCTGAATGAGATCCTTGCTGGGTAGAGTATTCTTGGTTGTGGGTTCTTCCCTTTCATCACTTTAAATATATCGTGCCACTTTTCTGGCTTGCAGAGTTTCTGCTGAGAAATCAGCTGTTAACCTGATGGGAGTTCCCTTGTATGTTATTTGTCGTTTTTCCCTTGTTGCTTTTAATAACATTTCTCTGTCTTTAATTTTTGTCAATTTGACTACTATATGTCTTGGCGTGTTTCTCCTTGGGTTTATCCTGCCTGGGACTCTCTGTGCTTCCTGGACTTGGGTAGCTATTTCCTTTCCCATGATAGGGAAGTTTTCAACTATAATCTCTTCCAATATTTTCTCGGGTCCTTTCTCTCTCTCGTCTCCTTCTGGGACCCCTATAATGCGAATGTTGGTGCGTTTAACATTGTCCCAGAGGTCTCTTAGGCTGTCTTCAGTTCTTTTCATTCTTTTTTCTTGATTCTTTTCCTCATCAGTGATGATCACCATTCTGTCTTCCAGGTCACTTATTCATCCTTCTGCCTCACTTAATCTGCTATTGGTTCCTGCTAGTGTATTTTTCATTTCCGTTATTGTGTTGCATATCTCTGTTTGTTTGCTCTTTACTTCTTCTAGGTGTTTGATAAACTTTTCGATCTTTGCATCCAGTCTTTTTTCAAAGTCCTGGATCATCTTCACCATCATTATTCTGAATTCTTTTTCTGGAAGGTGCCTGTCTCTTCATTTAGTTGTTTTTCTGGGGTTTTATCCTGTCCCTTCATCTGGTACAAAGTCCTCTGCTTATGCATTTTCTCTATCTTTCTGTGGCTGTGGTTTTCAGTTCCACAAGACAAAATACTGCTGATACTGCTTGATACTGCTGTCTGCCCTCTTCCAGTGTCTTCTTAATTAAAAAAAAAAGACTAGATGTTTGTCAGGGCAAAGTGCGCTGAATTTCTGCCTTAACTGTTAACACTCACAACTGTTTGCTGTGAGTAGAAATATTAGCATATTCTCAGTGATATTTTTGCAGGTATTTGTTTTACTTAAATAACAAAAAAAATATTCCGATGTGTGTGGTAAGTTTCTGCCACCCTAAGGGCAAAATTTAGACTTGCTAGTGGTTTAGGATGTGGAGTTGGAGGTCTCTGATACGTCCTGGGGAAGACCTGAACAAGTGCTGTTTTTGACATTGTTCTTAAGGGTGTGTTCTGGGCAGCATAGCTTGGAATGCATTTAAAGTCACAGTTGGTGGAAAGCGCACTAGTGTTGCCTCCTGTTGTTTAAAAGAGAAACAGAAAGAAAGGAATACATCTGCTTGACATGTGTGCGTGCTCTGGGACCAGCAGCCCACGGCGGCCAAAGGCAGAGATGCTTGGATGACAGTGAGGGAGGAGTGTGCAGAGTTCGATGCTGAGGGACCACCCAGCTGTGCCTGGGACAGTGCTTCTCATAAGTGAAGGTCAAGGTGGAAGGGTCACCCAGTCACGTCTGTAAAACCGAACCCAGTGCATCAGCGTAAAACTAAGTGCCAGAGACTTTATAGCAGGCGAGAAATGCAGGTTTGTTTTGTTTGTTTTAATTTGTAAGGTGTTCTCATGCTTTATGGCTTTGGACTGGCCATGCTTAACTGAGAAGTGGCTGGAGATTTACTAGCCCCCAAATGGCTGAACCTTCACAGTTTCTCAGTTCCTGGTTTTAGAAAAGGCACAACAAGATATCAATAGAGAGAACAGTAAACCCTTGAGGAGAGAGGAGCTGCAGCTGGAGGTAAGAAAATGTCAACCACATTTTGTGGAGGCTCAGCCGTCAGTGAGCAGATGACGAATCCTAGCTCAAGGGTGCTGCACCTTAACAGAAACCAAGTAAAAACCAAGAGTTACGTGTCACTCCTTTGCCAAGATGTGGAACTGGTTACTTGCAAGCTTATCCAGAAGACAAAGCAACCGCCCAGCCCAGCCAGATGTCTTGATCAAAAACAGAGCCCTGGCTTATAAAGGACAGGAAGCTTTTCAATCTAATATTTCACACTCATCCCTTTGGTCCAGGATCTCCACTTCTGGCTTTCATCCTGAGGCACGGATAAGATGCTTGCACCGTGCATGTTCGCAGACACCTGTTGGAAGTGTTGCTTGTAGCCATGAGATGGGAAGTAACCTCGATGTCCAGGAAACTGGGGACGGGTTAAATCAAATCCGGTTCGGCCGTATGGTGAAGTATCAGCCAGGGTGATGCGAGGCTGCTTTATATTTACGGTCATGGAAAGATGTTTGAGATGAACTGTTTAAAAAAAAGCAAGAAAATGACAGGCCAGTCTATTTAGTGATTCCTAAAAAACCTACCCACCCACACTCTCATGTCTTTCTTGAATGACACATACCCAAAATATAGAATTTTCCTTCTATTTTCTAATTTTATTATAACAAATATGATTTTACCTACATAAACGAACATGTGAATAAATGATTGGGAGTTAATGGGAGATTAAAATAATATTTTACCATAAGCTGCACATTAAAAAAAAAAAAGGTTATCACCAGAGAGATAATTGGGCATCAGGAAGTAAATATGTAACAGAGCTCAGAGAGGACTGCCACTTGGGAAATATTTACTGGGAGTAACAGGCAATCTGGGTGAAGAGCCAGAGGCATCTAGAGAAAGGAGGCGTCCTGCCCGCTTTGGACTTTGCAGTTGAGAAGGAGACAGCTCTGCCTTCTCTGCTGTGTTTAATCAGTTGAACAAATACCAGCTGCTTGGGAATCTTCCAGCGTGATAGGGAGGCATGGAAGTCAGGCTTCCTGCAAATCACGTTCCACTTTTTCAAGTCCACGACAGAGATCAGTGCAGCATCCCGGGTACGTCATCCACCTACCAAGTCTCAGGTTTCAGGTCTGCGCCGCCCCATCTCAGCGTGTCAGCCAGGGTTCCTCACACGAGCAAGAGCGCGATTCTGTGTTTACTAAATGAAGCCGAGATGATGGGCTCTTGGAGACTCTTGAATAAACATGTCTCCATTTGTCTCTGATTTGTTCTCAGATAGTCATGTAAACTCAGCCATGAATCTTTTTTTGGAGACAAATAACTTGAGAGCTGGCGGGGATTCACATCATTAAGATGCTTCTTGGGTTCCTACTTTGTCTTCCTTTCAGACTGTGGCATGGAGCTAACCAGAGCTTAGACGGGCACAAATACTCTTTGGTGCTTCCAAAGATGCTATAAAAGCTTATCTAACAGAGAACAGATGGGTGGTTGCCAGCGGTTAAGGATGGCGGAGACCATGGCTTTCGAGGTGCTGATGGTACAGGGGGTTCTTTGTGGGCTGGAGTTCTTCTGTATCTTGACCGTGAGTGTGATCAGCTTCATAGGGTCCACGCGCGCGCACACACACAGTGACTGCTTGTAAAAACCCGTGAAATCCGTATAGTAGCATTGTGCCAACGTCCATTTCTGGATTTTGATCACATCACTATAGTTTTATAAGATACCATCCTTGGAGGGAAGCTGAGTGGAGGGTTACATTGGAACGCTGCAGTTTTTACAACTTGTGAGTCTAAAGTTAATTCAAAATGAAAACTTAAAATAGAAAAATGTAACACTTTAAATGTGAGGTTTTCCTGAGAAGATTGTCCTTCGCAAGGTTTATCATAAACCTAGTTAAAGTAATTAACTCACCTAATTGAATAGACAAGGAAGCGTAATGATTCCTCTCCTTAGAGGAGTCAGGTTGACTTCAGGAAAAGGGAAAATGATGATGTTTCCTTGAAACAGACCCTTCCGTGAACTCCTGGGTGTAAAATATAGGTACAGCGGTAAAGGAGCGGGTGTGGCAGATCGGGTAACTCCCCCATGCCTTGCTCTGTCCGCTGTAAGAGGGTAGGGCATCCACGTTTGCCACGTGGCCGGCAGCTCCCCCGAGGACGAGCATCTCCCCCAGGGCCAGGGAGGCGCTCACCACTGGCCCCGCGCGGAAGTATGCCACTTGCAAGAACGGGCTTGGTGGTTCAGTTCCTGCCTCTTGCTCTCCTTCGCCTGGTGCTGGTGTGTCCCCAGGAGTGGTGGCCTCCTAGTCCCTCAGTCCCAGCATGAGCAGACAAGGCTGCCCTGCCGCCCCCGACCCAGAACATGAGTGAGAAATGGCTTGTTGTGGAAAGCAGCGAGGTTCGGGTGCCTCTTTTCATTACAGCTTTGCTGCTAAGCTCATGGAAGACCTAAAAGGCACACGGTTTATTTGCCGTCACCAACGTAAAACTATCTCCCGTTGACCTCAGACCCGCAGGGTTTCGCAGGTGGACGTTCTAACCTGTTCTGTCGTTCATCCAATGATGTAAAATCGCCGCCGACCTTGAGCCTCTCCTGGATCTTTGCAGATTCTGCTATTACTCGGGACGTGCGCTGCCCCTTCCTGGGGGGGGTTTATGCCTTTGCCCTGCAGACTTCCAGCTCGGTCGTGGTCTCCCTTTGACCAGTGACGTCTGAGCAGAAAGGGTGGCGCCATTTTTAAGTGGGAGATGTGCGAGCCATTGAGTGGCTCTGCTGTGTCTCTGTTTCCTTTGCCTCGAGACAGGCAGTATTCCAGGGCGGGGGCTGCTCTTTTGGGTCCCAGGGCGAAGGGTGAGAACTGTTTATTGTGGAGAGGCACCGAGAGGGAGGGGCTCGTTCACGCTGTGTAGCCCAGCCTCTCCCGAGTGAGACAGGACCGGGGCCAGACCTGGAGCCTCCGCCACTGTGGACGCACCGCCTGGCATGCAGCCGGTGTACAATAAATAACTTTTGACATATAATGAAGAAATTGAGAGCTAAGAAATACCTTTTTTTTTGATGGCTAATAGGCTTTGTGATTTGAACACTTGCATATTTTAAGCATCTTATTTTAATATCAGAATTTCATACTAAACCATCAAAGATTCTTTTGGAATTTGAAAGCTGTAATGGATGAGATGTTTATATATGTCAGGTCTCCCTGAGATGATGACAACATATAGAATTTATTACAAAGTAAGGAGTGCTGGTTACAATGTATCACAGCTTTTAATTAAGATTTCAGTTTTGTTGATGGCTGGTGGGGCCACATATCTGCACGGTGATCTCATGTAGACACCTTCTCAGCAGATGGCTGGAGAAGCTACAGACAAAGCTCGTTTATCACCAGAAGGAACAGTCGTGCCCCAAATTCCTTCACCCTGGGTAGGCGCGCCCTCTAATGGTCTCATGAACTGGGTGAAATATAACCAAATAAATTCAGCTGGGATTTGTGGTAATTTGGATTACATAGATAATGTATGAATTCATTTTTTTTTAACTTAAATCTTTTCAATAGGGGTTAAAGCCTCCTCTCACTATTACCTCTGAAGCTAGTCTGTCTCCTCACTTCCCCAGAGGCATTTTACTTATATATCTATCTGGAGAAAAGCTGTTTTATTGTTCTCTGAGGGTTATTTTTTATTCTTTTTTTTAACTTAAATGTCATTATATTTTATGTTTCCCTCTGTGGCTTGCTCTTTTCATTAGACAATATATCTTGGAGATCTGTCCATGTAGTTACAGAAAGATCTAGCTCATTTGATTTAATTGCTACAGAGTATTCCGTAACTTAAGTAAATTATGGTTTATTTAGCCTTGCTGGTAGAGATTTATACCGAATTTTTAAAAAAAGAGTCTGTCGCTTCGCATTGAATGATTATAGCATCTTGTATAGCTGGGCAAAGAACCCAGCTAGCAAAACGGGGTTTGACAAGGTAGTCCTACTGTAAAGGTGAGTGTTACTCAACGCACTAAAATGGGGTTACGTTAAGATCAAAAATTAACTGTCACCAGGAATGGAAGCTCCTTAGTTCTGTTTTAGAGCAGGCCACATCCGGCAAGACCGGCATCATCAAAGGCAAAGCACACGCGAGCAGGCCGATGCCTCAGCCGGAGAAGGGCCGTCAGAGGTCACTTGCTCGGCTCGCGACGTCCAGTGTAATGGTTAGAATCGTTTCCAAGTTACATAAAAGCACCGTCATCAGATGATCTGGTTTTGGTAATGCTCTCATGTTAACAAAAAAAAAGTTTTAAATAGGAATTTTTAAAATCATAGACTTAAAAAAAAATAAACTTCTTCCCAAGAAATTTAAGGTCACAGCAGTGATGCCAGATTCGCCCTTGGAGCAGTGTTTTCGGTGTTGCCTGTGTAGTCGGCACATGGGTGACACTGAGACCCAAGCTTGGCTCACGCGTGTGCTTCATGGGAACACATCCGATGGCGAAACGGGGACCCTTCCTGATGCGTGGAGGGAGCAGCTTGAAGGAGGCAAACTGCCCAGGCGGCTGAGGACGTCTCACCCCAGGGCTTCACTGAACGTCTTTTCCAGAAACTCCTAAAGCCTGAACCCCAGCCCTCAGGGACAGCGTTTCCTCCTCCCTCTACGGGAAAGCCGTGAGGCATCTCAGAGACATTCACGTATGGGTGGAAAATTCAAGCCAGGATGACCTCTAGCCAAAAGCCTGCCATTATTGTACTCATCAGATTAAAAGGGCGTTTGAAGGGTTGTCTGTTTGAATATAAACCTCCTCGTCAAAGAGCATCATGGATCGCCTGCCTCCTGGAGTATGAGGGGTTTTAACTGCGCTAGAGGTTTCACATTGCGCGGGTGCTCGATGCGTCTCCATCCTGGAAGCCCGCAATTTAAACCTCGTCCAGAGGACGCCTTCTGGATGCTTACAGGCGATACAAGAGGATGTCTAGGAAACGTAGGGCCCATCAGGATCAAAATACTGTGCACCAGAGACCCATGGGCTTACTCTGAATGTGTCACAGACCGGTGGTGATGATGGTGAAAGAGGTGGAGAAGTCCTGGTGCAGATGCCGAGAAAGTTTCCAGTTAAGTTCCTGTGTTCCAGAACTGGTATGGGAAGAGCAGGCTAGCAGATGCTTCCAATAGAACTTGAAATGTTCCTGTGTTATTTTTTTCTAAGCAATCTAGATTTAGATTTGTGGGTTAGACTTCATTTGTGCCTATGAAAATTGGTTTAGTCAAAAACCGTTTTCTCTCCCCCAAACACCGAGACGACGGAAGCGTCTGAGCTGTTTCCCGCTTTCGTTATAGTATAAAGTCAGGCTTGTGACATGCGACAGTGGGTTTCACACTGCACTTAATGAGAGGTTGCCAATGCCTGGAGAAGTAAAAGGTAGGATTTGCACATATTGTACTAAATGAAAATGTTACCAACCTGGTGGTAGTGCAGGTTTGGTGTGTCAATCAGCTGTGTCACTCACTGGCACCAGGTGCGCCGGACGTACCATAACTTACATGTGCGGTAACTACCCAGAATCCCCAGATGAACAGGGATGAAAGAGTCGGCGGTTCCTTTCACACACGTGTGTGGTGGTTCACTGTGTGAGACAGAGCGACTTGAGGATGCTGAAGCAGGTTTCTGCATCCAGGTGGCTTTGCAGTCCCAGAAGAACCTGTTATAGTTCCTTCTTTTCCCTTTTTGCTGTGGTTTCCAGGAAGCCCAGAGATAATGTTAAAACTTACTTGCCAGCCTTGGTTCTGGTCCAGCTGCAAATTCAGCAACCTGCTTCAGGAAATCTCTATTAAGACTTCAGCGTCTGTCCTTCGGCGAGGGGTAGGGGGAATAACTGTCTGCCTGAAAGAATGAGACGTTGGTGGTATTTTTTTCCCTTCGGTGATAAATGATGATAAAATGGAGGAGGAGGTAGGTAGAGGAATAACTGTCTGCACAGGAGGCGTATAAAAGAAGTAAAACGCTCTGGAAGGTCAGAGGAAAGAAGGAAGGCGTACCTGGTACTGGCGTCTGGAGCGGCTTCCTGGGAAGAGGAAGCAGCCCTCGTTGCTGCTTTCTTCGGTGTCTCGGCAGATGGGGTGTTGGCAGAAGATGGTTAGACCAGGTGGAGGGAGAAGCCGAAGCAAGGTGAGAGGAGCCGGGGTGCTGCCTGGGGTGCCCCCAAGGGAAGGATTGGATGTCAAGGTTTACGGGGGTAAGGAAGACCCTCGGGCCCCATCCATCAGACACTGCTTCTCACACCCGAGGATGGCCAGGGGCCCTCGGGCACCGAAGACTCAGCTCCTCCGCGCACACCTCCCTGTACGCAGGGCGCCTCCGGTTTGTGTGATTCACCCAGAAGCTGTCGGGAAGCCCCCCTGGGGCCCGGGGGGCACAGCTCCTGCCCTGGGGTCCTGTCTCTCCACCCGGGGACCAGCATCCCCTCGAAGCCGAGGCTGGTGCACCTCTCACCATCCCAGGCCCTTGGCGGGTGCCGCCCTGCGGGGGGGCCCTCGGTCGGCCTGTGCCTCGAGATGCTTCTGTTTTGAAAAACTGATTAGGACGTTTTAGAGACCGCATGTGCTTCCTGTGCTCAGAGAAGTGCATTCTGATTCTACTTTCCAGGTCAGTCTTGAGACCCGTCCTCCCAAGACCCCATCCCATGAGATCCAGTGGGATATATATTTGATGAACCAACGACAGAGGCTCCCTTGATGGTGTCCTACTTGACTTAATGGTATTTCCCCAGCAAAGACTACCGTATCCCCTATTCAGTAAACGGAGTATTCAGTTCATACGTTATACAGTACAAGTACATGCATTGGAACGATGGTGAAGCCCTCAACTCGGTCATTTAGTTCGTGTCACTGCGGCATGTCCGTGTCCCGGTTTTGCTGACGTGTGAGGTCGTTTGTGTAAGATGTTATCACCGAGGGAAGAGGGCTGAGGAGTGCATGGGAACAGGCTGCACTTTTCTTGCAAATTCTTGTGTCTTCAATTATTGCAAAATAAAAAATGAACGCTTGGTTGTTTTCTTTTTAAAAGCAAGATAGGATCAAAGAGATCATCTAGTCCAGTTGTTTTCAAATTTTCCTTCTAGCAGCCACCTCCCTGTCCCATCCTCAGCCGAGGGACCTCCTGACACCGCCGTGGGGCTTCCCGAAATCTCACAGGAAAGGTCCTGATCAGCCCGATGCCCTCGGGGCCCAAAGAAGTTAGTGGCTCTTGATGGAAAATCAGAGAGCCGGGGAGTTTGTTTGTTTTTAGAGCAGTTGCTCTCTGCAGATCTCCATAAGTCACAGCCCTCCAGCCGACACTGGTTTCTCTTGTCAGACAAAGTGAGCTCAGGCTGGGAAGAACACCCGTGCTTCTGCGTTCATTTCTGTGATGCGGGAGGTGGGCCCGTCCCTGCGGCTGGGATGGTGCCTGGGTGGGTCGGGGGAGCAGGTGGTCTCACAAGCGCTGCCCTGGAGGGTGCGTCCGGGGCCGAGCGCAGGGACCCGGGGCCGTGCAGGGAGTCCTGGGCCTTCTTGCCGACGTGCCTCTCTCCAGCCGCCTGGGAGCACCGGGGTCGGTTCGCTTTCTCCGTCCTCCCCACGCGAGCCCACGTCCCTGAAGTGTTGTTGGAACCCTTGGACACTTTGGAGTTAGCGACGGTTATGCTGTGGAAGTAATCCTCTCTCGTCTTCATGTCCGGACTCTCCAGGTTGCAAAGGCCCTTGTCATGTGTTCCCTCGGCCTCTCCCCCCCAGCCGGGACTTTGGCAGAACTTTTCCAAGACTGCGGGGCTTGTACCAAGGCAGGGTCAGAACACGGGTCTCCAGAATCCTGGTAAAGGCTTCTGTTACAGGAGAGATGTTGGTTGCGGTAAAGCTCCCGCACCCGGGGGCGGTCCACACGCGGGGTGTGGTGCTGTTACCGTCCCTGTCATCGTGGTCACGGGCCTTGGCCGCTCCTGTGGTTCTAGGGTGTGAGGCCTCTGAGAACCGGGCCCTTCTCCAGCCGTTTGGGGGGGGGGGTTGGGGTTGGGGCAGCTCTCTTCCTGCGCTTCCAAAGGTGAGGGCCTGAAGAGGCCCTGTGGGCGTGGATGAGTTCGCCTGGGATCTTCCCGGAAAGCGAAGTGAGTGCCCCACGCGCCACGTCCACAGAGACGGACGTGACAGCCAGCTGGCAGGACGGCGGCCCTGGGGCCGCCTGGTGCGCCCAGGCTCGGGCCCCGTGGGAGCTGCCACGCTGCATTTGTTTCACGCTGGTGGTCGATGCCGTCCCTCTGCAGGGAAAACGGGCTGTCCTTCCCCCCGGCCTCCTGGTTGCCCTCCACGTGGCAGGACGCAGCCTTCACTATCCGCACCGGGAACGCTTAATTGATACCGACACCAGCCTGTGCCCTTGACGTTTTGCCCAGCATCCTGGGATGTTGGGAACATGGGCAGAAGGCTACGCCCGCACTTCGGACCAGGTTCACCGCTGCTACTGGCCGGAAGAGGCACCTCCTGAGGAAGGTGTGGATTTTCCTCAACCCGAGAGCCATTTCCAAAGCAAACCAGTGACCTGCCTCAACCATTTACACATGTAGGCACCTGGCACCCATCAAGCACCTACTAAATGCTTGTGGGGGAACCTTCTAAAGCAGTGGCCCTCCACCTTCACCTACCTGTTGACATCAGACTCACCTGCAGGGCGTGCGGAGGCCTCGTCCGCAGCGTTTGATTCTGTTGGCCTGGGCGGGGGGCTAAGTGATTTCATTTCTAGCAAGTTTCAGGGCCCACACGTGGAAACCACGGTCCTAAAGCAGAGGTCGGCAGACTTTTCCTGTTCGGGCCGGTCTGTGTTTTAGCCTCTGTGGCCGTGCGGGTTCTGTCACTCAGCTCTGCCACTGTGGCCACAGAAAACACGTCAGTGAGTGAGCACAGCTGTGCTCCACTGAAACTGTATTTACAGAAACAGGTAGTGCGCTCGTTTCAAAAAAAAAATTGTGTTGCAAATATAAAACAGTTTTTAAAAGCTGTTAGGGGCCAGAGCTTCATTCCGGGTGGATTTCCGAAGGCTCTCGGGTGGGACCCAGTGCTGAACTCTCAGCCATCGGTCAGACCCCATCTCTGGTGCTCGCCTCCGTAGAATGAGGGGGGTGATGACAGGGACGGGCCGGAGGCAACGCTGACCTTCATCAAGTCTCCATGAGTGTTTGATTTACTCTTCTTTATACTATTTTAATCTGCACGATTAAAATATTTCAGAAGTTTTACATCTCTCTAAAAAGTAGTCAGAATAATTCATTGGTGTGTAGCTGGCTTAGATTTTAGGTTCCAGTGTCAACAAAGAGGTCAGTTCTCTTAGGAAGTCAAGATCACCTTTGGAGTTCCCTCCAGTCTCCAGCATCTAGGCTCTTAGAAAGTCAGGAGAATATCTTCCGTTGAGTGTCTTTGCGTTGGAGAAGCCCCAGACTGAAGGACACCTCGAGCTCCCCTTGTCTGCAGGGCAGCTCTGGTCTCCTGTCCTCCCCGTAACCCTGCGCCCTGGCGTCTTCCTTCCTTCACACAGTGGCACCCACGCAGCCCACCGAGGATGGTTTGGGAGGAAGAACTGAATGAGGAAGGGTCCTGATGTGGCCTGTCGGGCATGAAATTGTTTTATAGCTCAGATAGGATGTGTTGATGGGTGGGCTCCGTGCTCTACTTTACGTATGACTAAACAGAAGTGCAGGAAGCAGAGGAGCGGCTGCCTTACCTGGGTTTCCGCTTCTCAGCGCCCCACGAAGACCGACTTGTGCTGTCTTCGTAACAACCACATGAGACGAGTCCTGTTAATGTCCTGGTGTGTAGGTGAGGCAGAAAGGATGAGTGGTTTCTCCAAGGTCCTGCCTCTGGGAAGGAGCAGAACCGGGATGTGAACGCAGGCGGCGACTCCAGGGCCCCTGCTCTGTCCTTACGACGGCGCGCTGGATGTAATTTCTACTTCCTTATCTGTAATGTATCTGGAGGTTGAGGAACAAAAGTCTGCTTGGGAAAAGGCTGCTTAGCTGTCCCTTCCGAGATCGTCGTGCTGCTGGGAGGTCAAGTGCAGTGGGCGCCGTGGGCAGAGGCGTCCAGGCGTTTCCAGCGTCCGTGCGATTACGCTGGAGCTGCCCCTGCAAAAGCCTGTGATGCTTTGGAAACACTGCCGAAGCAGGAAGGCGTCCCTCTTGGTTCGGGTGCGTGTGTGGTCTTAGCGTATATTTCTGGAAGCCTTGCCCGACAGCAAATGGCCCAAACTCTGTTGAGCAGATCCAGGGTCTCTCCGTTCAGCTTCACACATACGCCCCGACTTTGAGGCTGCTCTGCTTCCACCCCTGCCGGACCCTGGGGGCGCGGCCAGGCCGCGGTGTCTGAACCGCTGTGCTCGCCCTCCGGCAGCTCTGCAGCTCTGGGTCCAGAAGCGGTAGTTTTGGTAGAAACCCTGGTGTGTGCAGATTGAACCCCAGAAAGAGGAACCGTGGGCGTCCAGCATGCGGCGCGGAGCGGGCGGCCCGGAGGAAGCTGATGTGGCAGAGTCACCCGCACCCGTCCTGGGACCTCCGAGAACGGTGCCGGGTGTGGCGCCCTGAGCCTTGCCGTGGAGACGGGAGGGGCGGGCCTGGGCTGGGCTTCGTCCCCCGACGGGTCCTCCCGTGACTGACGCGCGATGTGCTTCTTTTGCCCTCAGGACCCCAGGAGCAAGCACAAGTTCAAGATCCACACCTACGGGAGCCCCACCTTCTGCGATCACTGCGGGTCCCTGCTGTACGGGCTCATCCACCAGGGCATGAAGTGCGACAGTAAGTGTTCTCTCCCCGCGGCGAGCGCCCAGCGTGGCGCGTCGGTAGGGTTTGTGCGGTGTGGACGCGACTGAAGCAGTGTAGAATCTCTCCACTGTCCAAGTTCTGGTTTGTTAAACGGCTTGACTGCCTAAGGATGGACCCCCGAAGCACCCGCTTCCGCGACGTTGGTGCTGTCCCGGTTTTCTGTGGTAGACGTCTTCCATCGCTGCAGCACACAGGCCTGCAGACGCCACGGCCACGTGTCCCCACCTCCCGATTCCTCTTTTGGTTCAGGTTCAGGCCGAGCTGAGCATCCGTACTCGTTGTCCTCCCATGTCTCTAATTAGCGGGCGGGCTGTGGAGAAATCCAGCAGGCCCTCCTTCGCGCTGAAGCCGTCGGGAGAGGAAGACGGGGGGGGGGCCTCTCCCTTCACGGTCGCGCGCCCTGCGTGTTTATGGGCCGATCAGATTCCTCCCGGGCCGGTGAGAGGCGGGACCCCGGAAGACGTCCGCTCTCCCCCTTCTTTCTCGCACCAGGAGGAAAGGAAACATCTCTTTTCCTGTGGAACCTCTTCCCTTTGATGATTCTCATGTCGTGGGATTCCCACGCTGTTTATTTCTTTCAACAAAATGTTGATTTTCTGACATGACGAGGTAGCGGCGGAGCCTGTCTGTATAGCAGGCGGGAGGGGTGGGAAAGTCAGCGTGTCGTTCCTCAGGGACGGCCGTCACGGCCCAGAGCCTCGTCTGTGTGTCCTGACGCCAGCGAAGACAGACGTATGTCGTTTTCCCTCGGTATCTGCGGGGGGGTTGGTTCCGGGACCCTCTGAGGACGCTCAGGTCCCGAAGTCAGGTGATGGGGGCGGGGGAGGGGGGTGATTGTATGATTGTTGGAAAGAAGTGCACGTCTCAGTGGGCCCGTGCAGCTCAGACCCGTGTCGCTCAAGGGTCAGCTGTACATAGAGATCAAGCTGCGTGAACGTTACGGCCTAGACGGGTAGCTTCCCAGACGCAGGGCTGCTTCGCCCTCCTGAGCCACAGAGTCTGAGAGCCTCACGAAACCTTTGTGATCGGCAAAGCCAGGGGCTTCCTGCATGTCAGTGAACACCAGCATCCCAAAGACCCCATGTCCGGGGGCTCTGCACGTGCGGCTTCGAAGTGCATTTGTAGATACGCTTCGAACTGTTTTAAAACTTGGAACAAAAGTCAGCCCTCAGCTTTGGTAGGCACTCGACCTTGACAGATGGAAGGTGACCTTGGAGACTGATGTTCCCCACTCGGCTCCGTGGGCAGAGGGGCCTCCCGTCTCTCCTGCCGCACCCGCTGGAGAGTCAGCCGGGATGGTGAAGGGCGCCCTTGCACCAGGGCTGCAGCTGCGCGTCCTCTGCTGGGTGAACCCGGGCTCAGGGATGCTGTCCAGCTCTAACACTGACACAAAGAAGTGCGTCCTTGAGGCTGAGCTGGGTCTTCCCCTGGCATCCCTGACAGCTGGGTTCAAAATTTTGTGTGTCTCAGAGGCTTTAATGGTTATCCTGGAATGTCTTGATGGTAAATAAATGGTATAGATTTGAATTGATTCACTAAAGGTATGCTAATAACATGACACTCCTCTGGTTTATAGATTAGAATTCTGCTTAAGAGGTTGGTTGTAAAATGGGTTCCATTTCTAAGAGTTTTGAAAACCAGCAACCTAAACCAACCTAAACCAGTGTGTTTTGTTTTCAGCTCTTTTCTTTGGAGTCCTAGGGTTTCTGGGGTGCTGCCTGTGCTCCTTCGTGAGGGGGAGGAAAACAAGCAGATGGGTGCCAGGACCCAGCCCCCCCGCCCCCCGCTTCTGCAGGGATGGGCCCCCTTCCTGTGCCCTCACACACAGTAGGGTGACGATGCCGCAGACATGTCTGCTTGGTGGAAGGAACCTCAGCCACCACTGTGCAGGCCCGCCTCTGAGCTTGCAGAGCAGGAAGGGGAGTCAGCGAGCAGATGAGTGTCCCGGGATGTACAAGCCCAGACGGGTGGAGCTGAGACAAGGATGCAGCCCAGGGCCCGTTCACCTCCCACACCCTCCCTGGGGTCCACGTCCTTTCCAGAGGCTCTGGCGTTTATCCCGTTAAGTTGCACGTTCTGCCCGAGCGCTTGGACATGTGGTTTGGTCAACGTGGGTCGCAGCACAGCTCTTCAGGAGGCTTTGTATCGGCTGAATCAAGATTTTGAACGGTTCCCTTTGGGAAGGAATCCACACTCGTGGTTCTTTCCTCGTCGTGTCCCTTTTCCTGCTTTCGGTGTTTAATCGTGGCTGAGATCCGTTAGTCGTGATGCTTTTGGCTGTTTCAGTTCCCCACGTTAAAATTAATCACTCAAAGTGAAAGGGGCACAGAGGCTCCCCGTTGAAGGCTCAGAAGTGCCTCATAGCATCCCCCGGAGGATCGGCGGGCGTTCCGGGGGCCACCCCTGCTTCTGGAGGCCCGCAGGCACAGGGCCGTAGAGCCAGAGCACCTGCACAGGGTCTTCTGTTTGTGCTCCGTGCACAGGACTCTTTTCAGGGTTTCTTTAGTGTATTACAATAAGACCCATCTTTTTTTTAATCCTCCTCCCGTCTCGCCCACGTCATGTCAGCTGCTGAGAAGTGGCTTATCATGCCAGGCGTGTATTTGTTTTACTCAGAACAATATTTAAATATTTGAAGACAGGTTTAAAATATCAAGCACAGGTTCTTTTATAAACAACAACAAAAAACAAAAGCAATGCACTTAAGCCTCCTTGTAAGTACGAGTCCACTGAGGAAAGGAACATCTTCTGAATTTCCTCTCCTCAACCCCGCACATTCTCCGAAAGGCGTAAGAAATTCTTTGGCAGAAAGAATCTCTGTTTAAAATGTGCGCGTTACTTGCCTCTGTGTACATAAAATACTAATTAGTCCGCGCTTTGTGTGCGTTTACCTGTGTGAGTTTTGCATGCTGTTATATACTGGAGGCTCTCACAGAAGACCAGGCCGGGCGGGGGGGAGGTTCTGCTTCCGTTAGGTCTGGGTGAATATGGATGGAGTATTTAAGGATATTGTCACTCACACGAAGGCTGTGCTGTAAGAGACATCTGCTGACAGTTCTTTATGTCACCGAAAGCATCACAGCAGAGTATCGAGTTAGAGGGTGGCTCATTTCCACTCCTGTTCACGCAGCCAAAACACCGAGGGAGGGCCGCTCTCAGGCCGCACGCCCAGCCTCACCTTTGCTTTCTTGACTCACAGCCTGTGACATGAACGTGCACAAGCAGTGCGTGATCAACGTGCCCAGCCTGTGCGGGATGGACCACACGGAGAAGAGGGGCCGTATCTACCTGAAGGCCGAGGTCACCGAGGAGAAGCTGCACGTCACAGGTGAGGCGGGAGGGGTGGGGCTGCCCCGCGTGACCCGGGGCCCGGGCTGGTCGCACGCAGCACCAGCGAGTCACACCCTCACGCCGCCCCATCCCCAGACGCTCGGCGGCGGTCAGAGTCGTCACCGCCGTGTGGAGGAGGTGCCCCGCCGCCCGGCCGGGGAATTGTCCCCGGTGACGGTGACGGGGGCACCGGAAGCCACTCAGCCGGATGCGGCTGGTGGAGGTGGAGCGGCGGGGAGCGCGGGCGGCGGGCGATCACAGCCCGACGAGCCCCCCATGGGGGTAGCCGCAGCCCCGTCGGGTGTCCGGGCGTCCTCTGTGTGGGGTGCGGCGCTGAGAAATCCACACAGGTCATCTGCTTCTCACAACTGCCCCATCAATAGCCTCGTTTCCGTGACCCGTGACGGGGTGTGTAGCCCTCACACCGCCTGCACCTGTCTCAGACTAGACGGCCGCGGCACCGGAGCCCCGTGTCCCCGGGCTGGCGCCCCTCCCTGGGACCGTGTCTGGGTGGGCGCTGTCACGGCTGGCTTTTCCTCTGGTTTCCCACCACGTCCGCACCCAGCCAGGGGTCCTCAAGGTGGCGAACCTGTGCCGTGACGCCCTCCGTGCTGAGTTAGGGCTCAGGTCTCAGGTGGAGCCTCCTTTCCTTGCTCTGGGGGCCCCTCGGGAACCACCTGCCGTCCACGCCCTCCTGCTGGACCAGGGCATCGGTTCTCGTCACGTCGGCAAACGTCGTATGTTCCCGTTTATATTTGGAAATTCTAAGCTATCGAAAAAAGTGGGGAAAACTGACTTAGTTTTATTGTAAATCACAGAAGATGCTGCAGGAAAAAAAGACTCAAAGGGTCTGTTGAAGGAAGAAGGCGGGGGGAGGGGGAGGCAGTTCCAGAGAGAGCGCCCTTTTGGGAACATCCTCACATTTTTTTTCTTTGAAAAATAATCAAGTTTTCTACCCAGTGCTGTCCTGCCAGGTAAGAACTCGGGGGAAATCAAACAGGGTTTTGAGGTGTGGCTAGGAGAGGGTCCACACGCTTTGCGGTTGGATGACCTGATGAAACGAACCGCACGCAGCGATGTGGACCCCGTCCCGGACACGGGACCCCTGGGGACTTGGTGTTCCCGAGAAGCTCCCTCATTTTCTCGAAACCGTCCTACCTGACCCTGGCACGCGGGGTGCGGTTCTCACCTGCGTTCCCCTTGACTGGACAGATGCTGCGCTGGGGCCACGTGGGGCTGACTTCCGGGGACCACGCGCGGGTCTGCGCCGTCACGGCCCCACACTGACTGCTCTCTCTCTTCTACTAAGTCTCCTCCACGGTCAAAGTCCCGTACTGGGGGCAGGGAGCATGCAGTTTCAGAGAAAATTTCCAGAAGACAGAGACTCAGTACGTGGTAAAGGATCGCAGCAGAGGCCTGTTGGCTAAACGTTGCAGAGTCGCCCCTTCGCTTTCCAGGCCACCGGCGGCGATGGCGGCCGGGTGGTCACCGCGGGTGAAGAGTCGGAGCTCAGCTGCGAGGGTCACAGCTCCCCGTCGGGCAGGACTGCCTGGCCAGGGGATTCAGCGTTCAGCTCTCCTCCTGAATACAAAACGCAGACCGTGCGTCGTGGACCGGCGCCGTGCCTCCTCCCCCTGGTGCTGCCGGCGTGTCCGGGCTCCTCTGTGAGCCCCAGGAGCCTCGCGGGTGGGAAACTACACAGCGGGCACAGACGCCCTGGCCGGGGCGGCACACGGTACGAGGGGAAGACCCGCCTCGCAGGGACGCACGTGCCGGTCGCTCCATCACTGCCGAGCGTTGAAGTGGACTCACACGCGTGGAATCATCTCAGGGGAAGGCAGTGTTGCTGAGGTAGAGACGTCGCCTGCATGAAACTGACCGTGGAACCTAAGGCTGCGGTCTAGGTCAGCCTCTTGAGGAGAGTCTCCACGTCTGTGCAGAGACGCAGCTCCGCTCTGGCTGTGAGTTCAGCAGTACCTCGGTAACAGCAGCTCACAGCGACCGGGCTCTTCCCACAGAAGGGGCACCGTCGAGGCACGTTACATAATTAACGTATTTAAACCTGTGTGGAAATTTATTATCCTTATAGATGAAGAAACCAAGGCACAAAGAAGTTAAATAACTTGCCCAAAGTCACACAGATGGTCACTTTAATGCATAAATATTCAGTTGACAGAAGGAGAGATATTTTAATGGCAGTGCCAGTAGGAACTGGAATCTTATCTTAGTTCAGTCTGCTGTGATCAATACCGCGGCCTGAATTGCTCTCGGTTCTGGAGGCTGGGAAGTGCACGATCAAGGTGCCAACTGGTGTGGTTTCTGGAGGGAAACCTCTTCCTGCCTTGCAGGGGCTGCCTTCTGGCTGTGTCTTTACTTGGGAGAGAGAGAGAAAGAGAGGGGTGGGGGAGAGAGAGAGGGATGACTTCCCTGGTGGCGCAGTGGTTAAGAATCCGCCTGCCAACGCAGGGGACATGGGTTCAATCCCTGGTCCAGGAAGATCCTGCATGCCGCAGAGCAACTAAGCCCATGCACCACAACTACTGAGCCTGCACTCCAGAGCCCTCAAGCCACAACTGCTGAGCCCACGTGCCACAGCTACTGAAGCCTGTGCACCTAGAGTCCATGCTCCGCAACTAGAGGAAGCCCGCACACAGCAACTAAGACCCAACACAGCCAATAAGTAAATAAACAAATAAATAAATTTATTTAAAAATGTTAAAAAAGAGAGAGAGGGGAGGTTGGGGGCGGGAGATGGAAAAAGGAAGCACCCTCAGTGGTGTCTCCTAAGGACACTGACCCCATCCTAAGGGCTCCACCCTCATGACCTCATCACCACAGGGGGTTAGGGCTTCCACATGCAAACTTGGGGGCACAAACATTCAGTCCACAGCAAATCTGATTCAAAAGCACAGTTGTTATTTGTGTGCAGGAAATTCAGTCCTAAATATAGACATCCAAACTAAAGGAAATAACTAATTAGTAATCATTCCTTAAAAACTTTTAGAGTAATTTTAGATTGTCAGAATCAGAATTAGCCTGGCTTCAATGAAAACAGAAATATAAACAATAAACCATAACGAGTAGAGCTTACGGTGCCAAAGTCACAACAGTAGCACAGAGTTCCCCACACCTTTCGCCCAGCAGCCCTGAGAGTCATTCTTACGTGACCACCGTTTACGTATCCAAGTCGTCACATTTTTAAATAGTACCTGATAAATCTGTGAACGGTACCTGTGCTAGTCACTAGAAACTATTTGAAAGAGTCAAAGAGAAGACCGCAAGCTTCCGTATTCCAGTATAGAAGGCCGGCAGGGAGTACCAGGCAGAGCCTCTTACGAGTGGTACCTGCCACCCCTCCTGCGTCACCTGCCTGTACCCCTCCTCACCCACCGGATCTGGCACCGTGTGTCTTGACAGACGGTTTCAGTAACAACCGCTGCCACTGACCGAGTCCTTCCCGCGGACCTGCATCCGTAGGCCTGGACCTTCCTCTGTGCTGAGTGCCTTCCTGGTCATTGTTTCCCTGACCCCTCAAAAACACCACCACAGAGTACCGTTCTTGTCCTCGTCTTCAAGATGAGCAAATGAGCTAAGGGAGGAGGAGGAAACGGCTCTGAGCTATGAGAGGAAGTGATGGGGTTGGGGCCTGAGCGCAGGTCCGACTCCTGCCCCCAGAGGCTGTGGGCCGCCCACGTCCCGTGCTAACTGCACAGTGTCCTTTGGGGTAGAGAGCAAGCCCCTAAGTCTTTGCTGCACCCACATTCAGCACCCCACAGGTTCTTTGAGGCGCTGGAAGGTCTAAACATGGGGCTCCCAGCCAGGGGAGAGAAGCATGACACGTGGAGGGATGAAAGAACAAGCCACGTATAACTAAGGGCTCAGTTATGTGGGCACCGGACGGCCACAGCCGGGAGGTGCTGGGGGGTACGGCGTGGGGAGGGAAGGACCCCGGAGAGGAAGAGGCTGAAGATGTCTGGGAGGCCAGAGGGAAGAGAGATGCAGTAGAGGGCTGAGACGGGCTGGAGGAATTAGCCCGCCTTCATGAGAACACAGATGTAAACAGTAGAGCACAATGAGCAGAGCTCACGGTACAAATGCAAGTGATTTCTTGGAAAGTGCACTTAAGCCCTAAGTACCTGTGTTACGTGTGAGATTAGCTCCATCTCCATTTGACCTGTGCAGAATCGCTGAAATGGAAAATAATTCCCAAAGTAAAACAGAAACTCCCAACGGACTCCTGGGAGGGAAATCACCCTTTTGAAATCAGATATCAGTTTCCTTTTGAGATTGGAGCAGTATTTATGGGAAAGGCCTCCGCTTTCCTGGTGTATTTTTATTTTTTGCCTTTGGGCAGTGGTGCTGATGTTATCGGAACAGTGGCATTTTTTTAATCTTTCCATATGCGATTTTAATAGGCTTCCTACATTCTTGGCTACTTTTTATTTGGTTTGGAGGAGTGGGTAAAAAAAAATATCGCTCACGGGCACGCATTTTCCAAGTAAACGGAAAAGTGTCGTATTCTTTACAGCGGTTTCAGGGACACATCTCTCCCCCAGGTGGACGATTCTGCAGAAGAGTCTGGTTTTCGGATGCTTTGGGTTGTTAATTTGGGCGGACATGGAGCTTGGGGGGAGGGGAGGCCTTCCTGCATCGCAGGTCAGGGGCTCCTGGCAGCCCACACATCGCATCCTCCGTCCGCCTTCTCGGGCTGGGTCGGGGCTGGGCCGGCATGTTGCTGTTGACTGAAATACTCACAGTCCCTCCGTGGGTTCTTCCACCTTCAGTAGCGTCGCTGGGACGGAGTCAGGCGGTGAGACTGAGCTTTGCGTCACCACCCGTCCTCCTTTGATGCGACCGTGCGTTATCCATCCGTTAGCCGAGTGTCAGGCCCTCTGCCAGGCCCCGGGGACGCTAAGATAAGGAAGAACGGTCCTCATCACGGAATGTGTGGTTTGGGGGTGGAATTGAGACGGGAAAAGAATGACAGGGCAGTGCGCCCGGTGCCCACCAGCGTGGGGGCGCTTGGGGGACGGTGCCTCACCTGCTCCCAGGAAGCTGCAGGTGGCTTCACAGACGCAGCGACGGTGGAGCCAGCAGGCCCGGTGGGGACAGGGCACTTCAGGTAAAGATGCAGAGCTTGGTGTGTTCAGGAAGCGCGGCCCAGTCCGGGATTTCAGGGACCTTGTGCCACGGGGAACGCTGGAGGGAAACGCCTCTCCACTTTCAAGGGGTGAGGGCACAGCCATCGCGGTTTACAGACTGCGTGGGACGTGCGCATCGTGGGGCAGCAGCTCCGAGGGAACCCCTTCTTTCTCGAGCAGCAGCGTTTGCAGTGCCAGGGGGCTGTGGGTTCAGCAGGACAGACGTCGGCCTCCCACCCTGAGCGGCAGGCGCGGGCCCCAGGTTCACCGAGACCCGCGCCTGTCGTCGTCGGTGCCGGGAACGGGGGCGCGGCGGGCAGCCCAGCGGTCGCCTGCGGGCTTTGTAGGGATGCTTTCTCCAGCGGCGGGGAGGCCTGCGGGGTGTAATAACCGGTTCGGGGCTGCCGGCAAGGAGGAGCTGGACCAAGCCGCTTGCTGGAAGGAAGAGGTGTTAGCTGGAGGTCGTTTCTGTCCGGTGACAGCCGGGCCGCGGGATCCGGATCCAGCTCCGCGGCACGGGGGGTGCGCAGCTGCTGCGGCTGGGCCTCGGCTCCGGGGCGGAGGGGCCCTCACAGCCGCCTGCCCGCACGTGCAGCCCGACTGTCCGTGATCGGTGACGCTGCTCCCATCACCGGTGATGGTGTCGTCGTCAGATCCCTGCCCTGCAAAGCTGCCTTTTTAAAGTGGATCATGAACAAGGCGTCTGCGCGTTGTACTCGGAGACCAGCAGCCTTTCACCCGGTGGTTTTAGCGTCCGTGAAGCTTGCAAAATGGTGATTTTCTAGTTCTGGAATTCCTTCTTTGCTCAGTAGCTGGCATTCATCTGAAAGAAAAGCTCCCCCTTTACGTCCCCCTGCATTTTTTAAGGAGCAGTTTGAGCTCACCATTTCTTTTCTTTTTTTAACGTTCACATTGTTCGACACACGGCCAGCAGAACCCCCCTTTCACCACGCGGGCCCTGCGTCCCCTTGACGTCCCCGTTTCTTCAGTACTTCGCTTCCCTCTGGGACTTCCTCTGAGGAACACTGGAGTTTTGATGGGAAGCGATGGTGCGATGCCCAGGTCTGGGTGCCGGGGGAACGCAGGGCCTCCGTGGCTGCTGCGTCCGAGCTCTTCAGGTGACAGAGGAGGGACTGTTTGATGGCCTCACGCCGCTGCTCTGGCTCTGGTCCTGGACCAGAGTTCCTCCCCCCTTCCCATCCCTCGCTGGTCCTCCCGCCCCCTCGGGGAGGCCCCCGGTTCCCGAGGACGTCCACATGCCCGTTCGTTCGCTCTTCTCCGCGTTATGTGTGGCAGTTTCAGAATCCGTACACCAACCTCTACCGAGAACAGACCTACTCCATGAAACTCAAGAATCTATTGCCGTTTTAAATAAATCCTTAGGTGACGCCCCACCAAGGGCGTATGGTCCGAATTCTGCTGCGTGGACTGAATGTTCTCCCGGTGGCCGTGTCCTTACCCACCTGACACGCGGCACCTTCACGATGGCACTCAGCCTCCTCCCCGGTGGGGCGACCGCAGGGGGGCTGCTCCTGATGGGATGTGGTAGGAAGAGCACGGCATCACACACGGTCCAGTGTTCTGGCCCAGAGTGTGTAAACCGAGTCTAACGAGGGGAAAAAGCTAGACAGATCCAGATAGCGGAACATGCTGCTTGGTAACCGGCTGGGACTTTTCAAAAATGTTACTGTCGTGAAAAACAAACACACAGTCAAGGGGGCAGTTCTTAACTAAGGGGAACTAAAGAGACCTGACAGTCAAACGTGATCTGTGGCCAAGAAAGTGGCGATTCTAAAGGACGTCTGCGGAACAGCGGGGGCATCCGAATCTGGACGCCCTGTGGGTGGTGTTTCTCTAGCAGCGTGACGTCTCTGGGCGGTCACGGCAACGTGGCTGTGGAGGAGATGCTGAACTATTTTACGGGTGATTTCTCCTGATGTCTGAAACTTACTTCCAGATGGTTCAGCAAAAACAAAACACAGAACGCTGAAAGTACGTGTGAAATGCACACGCACACACAAAGCGTGTGTGGCGAACGTTAATCATTTGTGAAAGTTTTCAAATCAACCAAACCTCCAGAAAGGTGAGCTCTGTCAGGCTGGTGCTGTCTGTTCTGGTGCGTACAGCGCGTGACCGCTCTCTGTGGAAATCCCTCTCGGCTGGAAGGACGCCCCGGCTGGAACAACCTCCGAGCTCCTGACGGGATGCTAACAGCCGGCCGGCTGCTCAGAGCACAGGGGGCAGCTGCGGGAAAGGGAGACGCGGTGCCGACCCCGGGAGCCGCGGGTGTCGCCTGAGGGCCTGGGTCCTGTGAGAGGAGCCGCCAGTGCTGGTTAAGCCCCTTCCGCGTCCCAGGCCCCGGCTGGATGCTTTCCTGTCTGTTACCACGGCAGCCCTTCCAGAAGCGTGCTCTCACCCGCATCGTCACTGTGTCCTGAGGACACAGCCCGCCAGAGCTCCTGTGACCTGCCGGGTCACCTGGCTGCTGGGTGGAGGCCGCTCCGGCCCCGGCGCCCGGGCCCACGCCCCCCACCCGCTTCCACTGCCGGCCCCCGGCTCTGGCCGAGGGAAGCTGTGTCCCCGTCACAAGCCTCCCCCTGAGTACAGACTGTCGCTCAGGTGTGTGCCGTTGCGTGCCGCCGGCCTGCAGTGAGCAGGTGAGGCTGCCCTGAGCTGGCCCTGCGGCTCCTGCAGTCACTGCTGTGCCCTGGGCGCGGGGGTGCGGGGGCCGCGGGCGGCTCTGTCCTCGCGACCCCCAGAGCCTGCCTTTTCCGGGGCTGAGAGAGTGGCGGGGAGTTAAGACGGCAGCAGGGAACCCAGCTGAACCCCTCCCCGCCTCAGAGGGAAGACCGGAAACGCACCAGGAGGCTGGAAACAAGCACCCGCCAGGGCGCGTGCGGGCCGTGGGGGCGCCAGGCCCTCGCGCAGCCTGCCTCGCCGGCGCTTCCCCATCACAGCCTCGTCCTTGCTCTCGAGCTCTCCGTCTCCGACAAACCCACCACCAGCTTGGCCGGCGCGTAACATCCAGGCACAGCCTTTGCAAGAGAAAAGAGAAACCACCTGGAGGCTGAAACCATCGAGCAGCCTGCTTGTCCCAAAGGAGGGTTGCACGTTGCCACGTGGTGCTGCACGGGCTTCCGGGTGACAGCTGGTGTGTCTTCCGTGGATGGGTCTGCTCTGTCTTCTTCTGACTTGGTCGGACGTTCCTAAATGCCAGGTGCCGCGGTCTGTGCGAACCCCTTCAGCAGCCGGTACCTTGTCTGCCTCCCCAGTCACATCCCTTCTGTCCCCCCGCACCCCGTGTCCCCCTTGTGGGGAAAAGCTACGTGCCGTGTCCCCAGCGGGCAGGCTGGTTCCCACCTGCTCACCTTTCCATCAGGAACATCCTTCCACACGCAGCCCCAGTTACCTTTATGAAGCCTCTCCTAACATTCTGTGCCCTGCCTAAAATGGACCACTTTCTGCTCACGCCCTCTCCAGCATTTACTATGTGGTTATGTGTTTATTAACACGCTGATCTCCCGCTACCAGACCGTTAGCCCTGTGAGGTCGGAGATGGCGTCTTATCTCCTGTACCCGGTGCCTTGAATTTGTGCCTCAGAGATGTGTGCTGAGTCAATGATGAAGATGTTGGGAGAATCCAGTGGGCATAGTGTAGAAACACGACTCAGCATGTATGGTGCTGCTACCTCCCAGATCCGAGCAACTCTTCCCCTTTTAGCCCTACATCTGGATCACGCAGAAGCAATCCTGTTTTAGCCTGATTCATAAAGCCACGTGACACTTGGGATCCTTCGGAGAAACACGTCCACCAAGAAGGAGGTTGCATCTTCTCTAAGAGACACGTCATTGCTTGCGTCCTGACTGTGGTACCTCATCCTGACCTATCTGTGGCAGAGCTGACGGTCAGGTGTGTACTAACTAGTCATGTGTCTTCCTGTGGATTTTCACTCCTGCGTGGTCCTCGGTGCAGTGATTTGAATGCAGCTTCCCATGCTGAGTGCACTGGGGGCCCGTGGGAGGGAGCGGGACCAGGATGAGGGGCAAAGGGTTGCCAGTGTCATTTCCTTAAGGCACTATTTGCCTTGGTCTTAGAACACCCTGGTCTCCAAGCTCACAGCGGCATGGCTTCTTTCTCCTGCCTGAGAAAACCTCAAGCCCCCGGATTCCTTATAGGGGCCTCCGTCCTCCACCCGCTTTGATTTCAGTGATGCCTGCCACAAAGAAGCATTTTTAAAGATGGGCTTTGAATGCCTGTGTCCCTGGGAAGAGGAGGAACAAATTATTTCTGGGGCCTCTTTCAAGGTTACCCCATTAGCATCCAGGGACGTTGACATTGACTGAGCAGGTCATTCTTGTGCAGGATTTTAATTGCTTCTAATTATAGGATTATCATTTAAGCACAAGATTAATTGCCATGAAATTATTGCAAGGAAGTTGATCATCTTCTAGAAAGTAAATGCATTAGCCAAGTGAGGAATCTCTTAGAAGCCTGAAAATGATGTCTTTTTCATCACTTCCACTGAAATGTTCTTTTAACTCTGTGATGTGTGGAGGAGGTGTTACGAGGATCAGGATGGGAAAGGAAGCAGAGCAGAGAGATGTCCCTTTTGGTTCTGCGCCGAAAGGTTGGAAAACGTCAACACCCAGTGTCTAGGAATCCTTTGATTGCCCGGTGGAAATGTCCCCACATGTGGAGATTTCTCCCCTCTTGATTCGTTAAGTCTTCACAGGTTGGGGGTGAGGGTGGTGCACCAGAAAGCTCAGAGAGGCAGATGCTTTCGGTCCCTTCCGACAGTCAGCTCTTCTGATATCCCACACACGTTTTTTTTTTCACGTTTTGTGAAGGACTCTGCAGTTCATGGTGTACACGTGCTCTGGGTACCAGCATCGAAATGGTGCAGAGAAACATCAGACTGTGTTCCATTTCCACTTGGAAAGAATGCACATTTCCTGAGAAAACACCAGATGAGTTAGCTCCCGGGGTGGTTCTAAAATATGCCTGTTGAATAGAGAGGGGCAGGGCCACCTGCAGGAAGAGCGCCACCTCAGAGCCTCACCACGGGGAACTTGCTTTCCTGAGAACAGCAGTTGTATGCTGCCACCCACCTTCCGGGGTAATTTACGCAAGGTGTGTGGTTAATTAAGGACAGTCAGGGTCCCTTTTAAAATCAAAGCAGGCATTTTTTCCCTAGAACAATGACGTGAGAACAGATGCAAGGCAGACTTCCTATAAACGTGTTCGAGGCGGGGGTGCTGACTTTGGGGAAAGTTAGAGGAGAGGCGGTGCTGCTTCTCCGGCCTCGACCCGCGGGCGGCCGGAATGTCATCCAAGGCGAGGCGGGCTGTGCTGAACAGTCAGCCGGGAGGTGGGGAGGGGGGCTCTGGTTCTGGAAGGCACCTCCCTGGCAGCTCTTTCCCTGCGTTAAGTCACTCTGCCCGTGGCCGTGCCCTGCTGGGAGCGGGACTGCAGGGCACGCGGGCATATTTCTGGTGGCCCCCGCGACCGCCCGTAGAGGAGCCCTTGTGCTACGCGCCTGCCCGGAGGCCAGGAAGGAGAGCGTGTGCGCGCGACACGGTCTCAGCAGCACCGTGCGGCCTCATCGCCTCTCACGCCTTCCCAGCCGCTCCGCGTGGCCCTGAGCGCCGTCGCAGCGCCCGCCCCAAGGTGGCCGGGATACGCGCTGATCCTCAGACTGTCCAGCCCCTGAAGGATGCCAGTTTATTTTTGGGGAAAAAAAAATTTCTCGGCACCCTTGAAATGACTAACACCCCGTGAAGAAAGGATACGGCGGACTTCTGTGTACAAGGTCGTAAAAGTGGTCTGGTTTTCGAGGACCCACGGGCCGGGCTCTGGAGCCAGGGAGATGGGCTCTCACGCCCAGCTCTGCCGCCAGGCGACGCTCAGTGAGCGTCAGAGGCTGTCACCCTGTTGTCACACGTCTGTCCCAGTTACGTTTCCCTCACATGGCATCACTCTGCTGGCACGTTAGCTCTTTCTGTCCCCAGTAGTTTGTGACCTCCCTTAACCACAGTGGGACCCCGGCTACACTCAGGGAGATCCCGCCCCAGATCTTGTTTGTTCTCCCCCTTACCGTGCCCCCCGCGCCCGGCCCAGGGGCTCCCCGCAGGGTCAGCGCGCTCCGGCGTGCGGGCGGCGCTCCCGTGTGCGGGCCCCCTGTGAGCGTGGGACGCCTGCGTGTGAAGCCAAGAAGATTAACCTTAAAGAGTCTAACCTGCTGTGAACCTCGACCTCACCCTGACACTCTCCCCGTTTCCCTTTTCTCATCTGCACATTCAAATGAAGGCACTTGACCTCTACGAACTCCCGGGTTCCCTTTGGCCCTAGCATTTCGTTGCTGGGAGAGTCACTTCAGGAAGAAAGAGCTAAACACAGGCGCTGGTCAGCACATCCCCTCTTGAGGAGTGGACGGCACAGCTGGGGGCTGCGGGGGCCCCGCACCTGGATGGGGTCTGAGAAGCACGTGGTCCAGTGCTTTGCAGACAACTGTGAACAGCAGATGCCTTCAGGGGACATCTGACCTGGCATGATGGGCGTTCCCACTAAAAAGAGCCGCTCTGGTTGAAAAGGAGAGGAGTGGGCCCCACCCTCCTCCCCCTCCTCCCCCTCCTCCCCCTCCCCCTCCCCCCCCTCCCCCTCCCTCCTCCTTGACCTGTGCAGCGATCATGGAGCAGAGTTTGAGAGGCCCTGATGTGGTCCAGCCCTTTCATTTTATGTGTGTGAAAACCAAGGCTTAGAGAGGGAGCGAGACTCTTGGGGGAGCGGGGTTGTGAGGGACAAAACCAAATTTCAACCCCCTCTTAGAAGGGAGTTATCCGGAGAAGTTGGGTGTCTTAACGGAGCTCGGGGTGGAGATGCCGTGGGACCCTAGACAGCTGGAGGCAGAGACCGGCTTCCTCTGCCGCCCCTTCTCCTCCTGTGTGGCTGGCATTCGTCTTTTTCACAGCAAGTTGGGCTCCTCCCTCTGCAGGAAGCATGGCCTCTTCCAGTTTCCTCTCTCCCGTGGCATCAGGCACGACTCCGGGGCCCCGGGGAAGGGCTCCCTGGCTCCTGTTGGCTTCTTTGCCGCCTCTGTGCCTGTGGACTGCGGGTGAAGGGAAGGATCTGTAGGAGGTAGTTAAGGGTGGGGGGAGGACATTTTGCAGGAACGGGGCTGATGCTGAGCAGACACAACAGGTAATTCGGTCCTTCCACAAACCCTCAGCCAGGCTGTGCGTGGGGGGGACAAGGTCTTCTGCTTCGATGCCTTTTTCCTTCGACCGTGTTGCCCGAGTGTGAAATCACTGAAGAGCAGGGGCAGCGTCCAGGCCTCTGCACAGAAGTTGGGTGTGACTCATGAGTCCCTGCGGAACAAATGAACGTGTTCCCAGCCTGGCCAGTTTCCAGAAGCAGGCAAGGATGAAGAAAACGTTTCGGTGCAGCGACGTTCGTCCAATCCAGCCCCCAGCCCGTTAATGACCCCTCTTATTTGGAAGCTGTAGAACGGCACACCGGGCCGTGTGTCCACGGTGCTGATGTGGGGGCGGGAAGTGAGTTCTCTGAACGCGGCCCCTTTAGGATGTGGAACGAGCGGCCCAGGAAGGGTGGAGATGTTCGATTAGGGCCTGGGGCCTGGACAGAGCCCCCCAGCCTGCATTTTGGGCTGTTTGGCCTGAAACGACTCCTCACCGCCTGGGACCCCGTTGTCTGCCGGCTGCGTGGCTCACTTGTCCTGGCAGCCCTGTGCCTCTCACCCCCGCAGCTTTGCTTTCATGAAGAATTCCAGCTGCAAGAGTGTACAGCTGGCGACACACTGACAGTGCCCCTGGTTCTCTCCGAGAGAAGCCAAGCTACCTGGCGTCCATCCAGCCAGGGAAAGAAAAGCAAGGTACGCTGTCCCCACAAATCACCGCCATCGGTCCCTCTCGCGGTCAGGAAAAGAGGCGTCTCCTGCTGGGTTTGTAAACTGTGGCGGTTTTGCTCCGGATGGCAGGTCCCCTTCCCACTGCGTCCTCCTCAGAGCACTTAGATCTCAAATGCCCGCCTCCTAAAGCCTCGCGGGAAAAGGAATCTTCACCCCGTGCACGGTCTCCGGCCCGAGGGTCCGGCCACCCTGTCTGTCCGCCCGTGTAATCTCTCTCCACCTGGCTGTTCTGCCGCGTCGGTGATGGCCTCCGCACCCCGGCTCCGTGATGTCCGAACAGCTTGGTTATTTCACAGAATTAAAGCTTTACATCCAAGATGCGTGGTCCCCAGTCTTGCCTTTCTCAGAATCAGTTTAGTCTCACCTTGGGTTCGATGCACGTGGTCGCCTTGGGCAGGTCTCAAGTGTTGGCAGATGGACTCAGTTGGAGAAAGATCCTGAGGTAATGAGAACATCTAGATTTTTAAAAAACTGTGGTTGAGGTGTTAAGAGGTTTTGTGAAAACCTCTCAGCCCTGACGTGGGAAGTTTAATGTTTACCTGCAGCTCTGTGTTCTCAGATGAGAGGCTGCAGTGCGGGCACAGATAGACGGCGCGGGGAACGGCTTGTCCTCACGTCGTCCTTCTCCCCGAGGACGGTCGTCTTCCAGAAGCAAATGCTAATACGCATCTCCGGTGACCGGGAGTGTAGGGGAGAGTCGCTGTAGGGACGGCTGAACCGTTCCCACCGACGGGGCCGGCTGAGCAGGTGTCACACGTGGTGCTCAGCCATCGTGTTCCTGGCGGGGAAGCTCAGCAAAGGCCCCCAGAAGGCGGGCTCCCCCAGCCGAGCCGGCAAGAGCACACCCTGCTCGGAGGCTCGCGGAAAGGCGGTGGGAGGAAGCGTGGCTTCGCTGGGCCTCGCCTCTTGAGGGTTCAGCTGCTTCAGGGGGAGAGAGGGGGAGAGCCAGTAAAGCGTTTTGTCTGTGTCTGCCGCACTGATGCGAGCGCTTGTGATTTTATTAGCAGCTGCCTGGGAGCCAGGCCTGGTTTAATGTAATCTGCTCGGTTATTTTCAGTCCAGCTCCGTCTGTTTTCAGCACGGAGGAGGGGAAGTCATGAGACGGAGGGGGCGGCTGAGGAAGGGGCAGAAGGAGGCGCCTTCCGCTCCACACCCCCCACACACACACCCCCGTTAAACCCTGCATGGAGAAGGGTCCCCAGACCAAGCTCTGGCTCCCCCCCAGCTCCTCTCTGGTCTCATCACCTGGTTCCTCTGAGTAAAGAAACGTCCTGGCAGCCCGGGGCGGGGCGGCACAGAGGAGATGGTACTCATGCAGCCGGAAGGAGGGACCCGGTCGTGACACCTCCCCGGCCGCTCCCTCCCTGCTCCTGGCACGCTGCACCCTCCGCCGTGCTGCGCTGGCTCTTCCTAGCTGCCGTCCTCCGGTGCTCTGGGGTCGGGAGTCTGGGGAGCAGGAGGCCCGGGTCTCCCAGGCTGACGGGTTTTGCCCCATTCCAGACGTTAGAAGCTCCCTCGGTGACACCCAGAACGGAACGTTTGGTGGCCTGGAGCTGCCGTGCCCGCTGGGAGTCCAGAGCAGTGTCCCCAAGGCCACCCCGTCATTTCCTGCTCCCAGGGGGCGGCCTGGAGGGTGTGCAGAACCAGGGAGGCCTGTCCCGGGTTTACCTGCCACCTCTGGAAGTGGAAAGGTCTGTCCCCACTGGAGGGTGGGTCCCCTGTGCCTGGGCACTTGGGGGGCTTATTTCTGGTGCAGGATCCCTGCACACACGAGGGTGTCTGGACATAGCTCGTCTCCGGTGTGACCGTGTGGTGGCGGGTTTCCTGGGTGGTACTGGTAACAGCACCAGCAGCAGGTAGGAGTTACCAGTCAGGTACTCGGTGCTGGGCACGGAGCAAAGGGTCTGACCTCCACGATCTCATGGGATGCTTACAGTGCCCACTGGGTGAGACGTCTCGTCTCCATTCTGTCGGGGAGGACGTGGGCGCTCAGAGGGCCGAGCTGGAGCGTGAACCCGGGCAGCACGCTTCTGCTCTGTGTGCGGGAATCCCCACGAGAACACGACCAGCGTGTTGTGGCTGCAGGAGGACGAGTGAGGGCTGGTTCGGAACCCGCGCGCGACGCCCCGCGCGGCCGGGCGTCCCCCGAGAAGAGGGAGCCCTGCTGGGTTTGGGACTCTCGGGTGGGCACCGCGGTCCGTCCCGTGGGCTGCTCCCTCCTCCACGCCCGGTGCCCCTCGGCACGCAGACCGCCCCGCCGCCCCCGCCGCAGACACCCTGCATGCGCTTCCCGGAGAGCGTGGCCTGTGAGCCGGCCCTCACGCACGGTAACGTCGGGAAACAGTGGCTCTGGGCGTTCTGGTCTTGCAGGAGATTCCATCTTCTTATAACAAAAACAGAAAAAGATGTCTGTGTGTTTGGGATGGGGCTGGAGGACGGGGAGTTCTTAGGACCAGAGCACTCCGTTCCCAAAACAGACACACCTGGAAACGCAGCAGCACCTAAAGGCAGGAGCAGGGGGGCTCCTGATTCCAGCCTTCCTCTCCGAAGGCACCAAGGCCCATCCAGAGATGGCCCGGCCCCTGGAGAGCAATTCCAGGGTGGTCCTGGCTAGTATCCCAGGGTGCTAGTCCATTACTTTACAGAGAAATAAAACTGGCCACGTGTCTGCCGACGTGATCAGAGCCCTCTTTCCGGAGGAGTCACGACAGGGAACTCGTAATGAACCCATTTTGTTGATTCGCCATATAAAACTCTGCCCTGCAGACCATGAACAGCAGAAACCCACTGGGGAGGTGCCGTCTTTCCCAGCAGACAGACGTCAGGGGGCTCAGGGCGCTGCCAGGCGAACGTGGAATTATGCCACGGGAGTTGGGTGGATGCTTCGTGGCCTCGGGCTGAGATTTCACGTCTATCTCAGGACAGAGGCAGCTGTGCCCCAGAGGCCCGTGAGGTGAAACAGACGCTCCTCCGGGGACCGGTTTCTCAGGCGTCCCTGGCGTTTGTCTCAGCGCCTCGGCTTTCTCTGTCTTATTTGAATGCATTCGTGCTGGGTACCAGCTGGTCTTTCACGTCTGGGAGCCTTCTGTCTCCTCAGGGACTTTGCAACGCTCTGCCCTGACCCAGTATTGAAGGAGGCTGGAGTTTGTTGATTCCCAGAGATGATTTGTGCTTCCGTGAGCTCTCTGCATCTGAGGGACAAGGAATCACTTCATTTTAGCTGCAGAACTCCACAGGTCCCGTTGTCTCTGTCTTTCCAGGTGGTCTGTATGAAGTAACGCCAGGTAGTAGAGGAGCAGTGTTGACCTTAACTTCAGACCCGTGGCCGCACTCTCAGCCCCACTCCCACCCTGGCTCTCGGGGGTCGGAGGAGCCTCCAGAATTATGTGCAGGATTTTGTATCTGCCTTCTGGGAGGGAGAGTGGCCACAGGTGTCATCTCCACGGCGTCCTGTGACCCCCCACCCCCAGATTTAGGGATTACTTCCAGGATGAAGGACAATGAGAAAGAGGCATCACTTATAGAGTTTGGAGGAACAAAGTTTCCCCCCAAAGTTCTCACCCATCCAAATTGCCGTTCATAGCACATCTTCTCAGATATGCGAGGGCCCAGGAGATACACTACCCACACGCCTTTCTGGAAAACAGGTTATTTAAAGGCCAGCTAAAGGGGCTGCAAGATGAAGAGGAAGCAAAATTGAAAGTTCAGGAACGGGGAAGTCAGAATATGTAAGGATAAGCAGTAGCGCTGAAATCAGTTGGACATCCTGATGTGAAAAGTAGGAAAAACTGTAAATCACATAAAAAGCATAACAATGGTTAGGAATCCCCAAATCTAGGTAATTTGATGTAACAAAAATGGAAAACGGGATGGGTGGTGATTCGAGGGGATGCGGTAGTAGAACAGCACGTGCATACTAGTCTTCATCCCCGGGAGGGAGGTGGGCAGGAGGTTCTGCTTTACTCTTTGATGATTAGAGAAATGCACGATTTTTAAAATAGGGCTGAATCTTTAAGATGCTTATCAGTAGAATTAAAGCAAGGTGTATACTTTCTAAAATGTCTGGAAGAGATTCATGCAAACAAAGCCCTGTATCACAGAGGACTGAAAGCAACGAATGACAAGGGGCCGAAAGACCACAGCGGAAGGGAGCAGAGGCCGTTCGGAGTGGAGGTGAAGAATGTGCTGGAACCGCAGGGCTGCCTGGGCTCCGCCCCTCCACCAGCTGGGTGACCTGTGCCAGGTACCCCTTAACCCCCCGGTCTCAGCTCCCCCGTCTGTAAACTGGATCCCAAGTAGGGTTATTGGGGGGGGGTTAATATGCCCAAAGGCATCGGCTTGTGTTCAAAATACAGGGTGAAACTGCCCACAGTTTTCTGATTAAAAAACCAAAAATCACCCAAAATTCAGCTATACATATTCCATTAATGAAATTTACATCTTGCAGGAGAGGAGAGAAATCTTTCTATTTCTACCCTTCCGGGTTCTTGGCTGGGGCTCTGTAACAAAAGACAAATTAACAAGAAACAAACCCGTGTATTTAATATAAGTGTTACATGACACAGGAGCCTCCGTAAGGCAATAGAGACCCAAAGAAACCGTTAAGCCTGAGTGTTTTGCACTAGGTTTGATGGGAAGCGGAAAGTCATGGAAGAGTGTGGGACAGAAGGAGAAGAGCTCGGAGCAGTAAACTGGGGGTCGGCGGGGGTCCGGAGATGAGGCCCCTCCTTTCCTCCAGGTGTGGTGGGGAAGGCTCTTCTCACGTGAGGCTCTGAAGACCTGCTTCGGGGGAGACGGGAGAGGTCTCCTTCCGGCACCTGCCGTTTCTCAGAGTCCTTCAGCTGAAAGTTGGTAATCTGCCAGGGTGTCCTGTTTGGGGCGGGGGGGTCCTGAACCCCGTCAACCTAAAGCAAAATGACCCACGAGCGCTCAGAATTAAGAAGGGACAGAGACGTATCAGGTGAACAGAAAAGGGGGCAGCTGAAGTGGAATTGCCCTGAGTCAGGAAACTCTGCCCCTGGATGCAAAAGGCTGTATTTCAAAACGTGCTGGAGACCTCGAACAATGTAAAGGGCAGGCTTGTTGCAAGAATTAACAGAAAGCTGAACACGGCAGAAGAGGTGCCCTCCTGGCAGCAGGCAGCAGCCGCAGGATCCAATGAAGAGACGGCTCATTTCACGACGTCGTTGGGAGAGTTGTCTAAACATTCAGAAGGAAAAAATAAGGTCTCGCCTCACGTTGTACACCAAGATAAATTTCGAATGGATTTAAAAGTTAAATATAGAAAAGGAAAAAAAAATAATAGAAGACAACGTAAGTGAATATTTGGCTAATCTCAGAAAAGGCGAGCATTTTCTGAATGTGAAAGAAATGGAAGAAGTAAAAAAGGAGATGTTTGACAGATTTAACTGCATAAAACCTGAAGCTGCTGTGTTTCTGGAAGCATGAAATCTAAATGAAGCTTGCAGCAAACACGGCAAAGGGCTGTTATCATTCCTTCACGTCTAAAGAGCTCTTCTGACCTGGTAGGAAAATTCTTTACCACCCTGTTGGAAACTTGAACAAGGAGGACGTCAAAGAAAAAGAAACACTAATGGCCGAATAACATAGCAGGGGGAAAAAAAGTTAAACCTCAACAATAATCAAGGAAGCCAAAATTACCATGTTATTTTAAACTCTTACCCACCCCCACCCCCCCGACACACAAATACTAATGGCCAAGTAACCATATGGGGGGAGGTGGTTTAAACCTCAAAAATAATCAAGGAAGCCACAATGACAGGGTTATTTTTAATTTTTATCCCCACGCCCTCCGTGAGACGTCGGGATGGCTTCTGGGGGAGTAACTGGCGTGTACGCACATCAGCTCGCGTGAGCAATCCTATCCCCTTCGATCCACTTCTAATCCTAATAATGTATCCTGAGGGAAAGCCGAAATTCAGAAGCGTATTTATGCGTGAAGATGATCTGTGGCCAGTGATTTATGTAAAGGTGAAGCATTTTAACCTGCATAGATGGCCTGAAACAGGGAATGGATAAATTATGACCTAGCTGGAAAACGGGGTGTCAGGCATTTAACATGTTTTCAGAACATGCCTTGTTATGTTATGAAAGCGGGTTCTAAAACCGTGTTCCTCGATGTGAATTCTATAAAAATAAACATCTCAGTCTAGATAACATGCAGAACAGAGAGCCTGGCAGTAAACGCCACGTGCCGGCGGTGGCCACATCGGTGATTTTACATTTCTTCTTTATACTTGTATGTATTTCAGTTTTTGAACGATGAATATATCCATTCCCCCGATAGTAAGAAAAATGAGTATTTCTTAAAACCTTCCTGTGTTGTGTATAGAGAATCGTTCGGGGCTCCCGGAACCTGGGAAATACTGCTTCTCCCACCGCCAGATTCCATCTCTTTTTGGAACGTCAGGGTTATAGAACTTTAATAGAAATTATTTTCCACTAACTGGAAGAGAAGTAGTGAAATGTTTATGATTCTTTTCCAAGGACCAAACTGCTTTTTCTCATCTCACACCAAACTCCTCTAGTACGTTTCCAAGTTTCTAATAAACTTCTCTTTCGTAAGTTTTGTGGGACTTTGGTTGAAGAGCGGCGGACGCCCGTTTCCTGGTGTGTGAACGGCACTGGGCTCCCTGGGACAGACGTTACATTCTTGTCACCAGACAGCGAGGCTCACCAGTCAAAGAGGACACTGAGTGACGGGGTCCTGCATTGGCAGGTGCGGAGGGCCCCCGAGACGGGGGGGACGTGGGGGTGCAGGGCCGCGCAGCTGCGCTCTAGGTGGGCTCATTTTTCTCGCCTTTGTCTTTGGCCATAAAGGAAGCACATAGGACAAAATACATGGGTCACATTTTCCTAACACGGACGAGATCAAACCCGAGAGCCTGCGGGCTTCGACATAGATGGTGTTGCGTGTCATCGGCTCGAATGGAGCAAAGCCAGCAGCACCAGGAGCCCAGCTTGTTCACGCAATCACAGTTCTGACTGTTGGTCAAAAATTGTTCTCTGTGGCCGACGACACCGTTGCGTTTTGTTCCTGAAATCCAGAGAAGTCCTGCCGGAGCATGGCCCTTCCCCGGGCGAAAGCGGTCCTTTCCCATCTGTTTCCCCCGAAACCTGGGGCCGCGTGATGTCCTTTAGCCTTCGTGGGCTCAGGGACCCTTTTTTCTAAAAAGTGCCCGCCTCCTCTTGGCCTGGCTTTCTTCTCCGCGGAAAAGGCCTGTGAGGTTTTCCCTTGTCCGAGAGTCCCTCCAAATGGACGCTGTACGAACTGCAGCGCGGAGAGGCTCTCCAGGCGGCTTCCGCGTCCCAGCCCAGTGAGGGTCCCCGGGGCTCTCGCGGGTCAGGGCTCTCGCAGGTCAGGTCCTGCCGAGCAGGGGAGGGGACACCCGGGCGGGGCCCGCTGCCGTCCCTGTGCTGCGAGTCTGCGGAGATGAAGCTGCAGTGGGCCGGGCGGGCAGAGGAGGGAAGGTCCGGGAGGAGCAGTCTGGCGCCCTGGTCAGGGCTGTAGCCCTGGGAGGGGTGGGTGGAGGCTGGGGCCCGGGTGGCCCAGGGACGGGGCCGCGGGGACCCAGGAGCGCGGCGCGAGGGTTGGCTGCAGATTCGCGGGCTCGGGAAGGAGTTGCGGGGCGAGCGTCTGGGGCGCCGCTGGGCAGCGGAGCCTCAAAATCACGATCAGCGAGGCGACGGCCTCCGGGGCGTGGGGTGGGCACCGTGGGCGAGGTCCGTGGTACCCGTGATGGGTTGGGTGCGGTTCACCGTGTCACAGACTTAACAGCCCGCCCGTCAGGACCAGTGCCAGCTCCGGTCTTGCCGCCGTGGCCAGGTGGACGTGGAGCCGGTGTGGAGGGTCCCTAAAACCGTCTCTGTTAAAGTGGATAACAGGGAACTCAGGCTGTGGGCCTCTTTTCTAGGCTGGGAGCCTCAAAAATACCGCGTCACTCGAGCTGCGATTGAAAACCTCTCCGTCTGATGCACGCGTGAGGGCGTGACGCGGCGTTAGCGTCCCCTCGCTAAGCCGCTCTGCGACCAGGCCGCTGAGCTCCCGGTCAGCCCCCGACTCCATCCTGCAGGGCGGGAGGCGTGGCCTCCTTCCGCCAGGTCGCGCTCGGCCACTAGGGGCGCCCGTGAGTCCGCGGAGAGCCAGGCGGCCGCGGGCGCCCTGCCGTCCAGGAGCCGGTCCTCACTGCCCGTCGCGAGGGCCGTCCAGACCCCTGTCCGCGCCCGGCAACGTAGGCGTCCCCCCCGAGGGACAGCCCCGCTCCCTGAGACGCAGGTCCTGCAGGGTGTGGAGAAAGGAAGGCCCCGCTCTCCTTGGGGCGCCGGCTCCGAAGGCGTCCAGCAGAGGTCCCCGCTCAGGGCCCGCGGGTGCCTGAACATGTCCTGAAGCCGTAATCCTGCGCTCAGGGAGCTCGCGGCTTCAAGGGAAGGAAGGCTGTGGCCTTCGTGCCGTCAGGGGGCCGTGTCACCGGCAGCCCTGACCCCCGTGTGCGCTGGGAGGGTCTTGGGCGCTTTGGCCCTCCGCGCCGCCCCCCGTGCCAGCCGAGCTGCCCGCGCCCCGCCTGCCTGCGCGGTGACCTTCTGGGCCACCTGGCGGGTCCTGGCCCCTCCCGGGGCCTGAGCTCCCCCGCCTCCCCCGGGACCTGCCCACCCTGGCCGGGGCCAACCCCCCCACGGCTTGAGAGGCTCAGATCCCGGCCGGCACCGTGCCTGTCGCTAGACAGCTTGGCCGCCCCTGAAGCATCCCGTGCGAAGGACGTTTGGTAAATGCTGTTCCGGAAGCAATCTGCCACCCACCCGTCTCCGCAGCACCGTGTGCCGGGAGCCCTGGCTTCTGGCTCCTGGTGCAGAACCGACAGCCTCGGAGACGCGGCTTCTCCTCCTGTAGCACCATCAGTGGAGGCCCGAAGGAGAGGCGAAAACAGCCCTTGGGAACAGGGCGTCCTTCCTAGTTCCGTGGCGGGGAGGGAGCACTCGGGGGGGGGGGGGGCTGGGGGGTGGAGGGTTCCCCCTTTCTCTACCCGATCCAGCCCGTCCGTCGGCCCTGAGATGCTCCTGACCAGGCCCCTGGGCTGCCGGTGGGGAGGCTTTCTCGGCAGGAGGAGCCCCTGCTCTGCGAGCCCAGCCGGATGGACCGGGCAGCCCCGGGGCCGGTCGGGGTCTGTTGCTGCTAGTGGGTCAGGTGGTTTGCATCCAGGGCTGAAGGCGCACGTTCCTTGAAAAGCCCCACTTGCGGTACCTGCGGTGACCTGAATAATGACCACCCGGGGGTATCAGGCCCGAGTCCCTGGAGGCTGTCGGTGTGATCCTGTGTGAATGAAGGGTCTTGGCGGATGTGCTGAAGGGAGGGAACTGGAGGTGGGAGGAGGTTCCCCGTTAGCCAGGTGGAGCCGCTGTGCGGTCCCGAGCGTCCCGATGAGAGAGGCAGGGGTCTGACCCGCAGGGGAGGCGGCCTGGGGGTGAGCAGAGGCTGGAGGGACGTGGCCAGGAGCCCAGCGATGCCCGCCGCCGCCGGAAGCTGCGAGAGGGAGGGAGCAGGTTCCCCCCTCGAGCGTCCGCCGGAACACGGTCCTGCCCACGCCTTGATTTTGTCCCAGTGATGTGGACGCTGGCCTCTGGGACGGTGAGAATAAATCTCCGTTATGTTAAGCCACCGAGTTTGTGGCGATGTGTCCCCGCAGCCACAGGAAGGTGTCATGCTACGCTGCCAGACCTACTGGACGATGACGTCCCCGTCCCGCTGCGGAAGGCCGCGAAGGTTGGCGGTGTGTCCCAGTCTCCCCACCGAGGCAGCGTGCTCTCCCCCCACCCCCACACCTAGCAGAGGGACGCGGGGGGGCCTGCCTCGCCTTCATTAGGCCCAAACATCTTATGGACCCAGACTTCTCCGCCTCACTCCATTCACCCTGTTTCTCCTGCACAAGGCTAGCGGATGCTGACTGGACTAAAAAAAAGAAAAGAAAAATGCAGCCCACACACCCACCAGGCCTCTTGCGGGGCGCACGATGACTATTTCAGGCACCTTCGTGGGGGGGTTGAACACTGTTTTAGATACATGTCATGCTATTTTGTCGAATGTCACTTACCCTGGTTTCAGTATTTGTTTTGTGATCTTAAAAAATCTCTGCCTTCGAGCACACTTACCCAGCTCGCGTCACACCCACCACAGCTGCCTTGTCTCCCTGTGCTCTCCGTGTGCCTTTTGTCCTGGAATTAGCATCTTCAGCAGAGATGGGCGAGAACACACGTGCACACAACATTAGCTCCTGCCTGTGCGTGGGCGCAGCCTCTCCGGGGGCCGCCTCCGTGTCACGAGCGCTGGACGCTCTCGGGCCCAAGGGCTCACTTGGTCCAGGGGGTGCCCCGTCGGTTCTCACGCCGATGTCAGTCTGTCCCGGAGGCCGAACTGCAGAGACCACCCAGTAACCGGAACACCCCAGCACGCAAAGTGATTCTGGAGTCACGCCCTGGAAACCGCTGCACTCATGTCTTTCCATCGGGTGCCGCGGCCGCCGTCGCTGAGGTCAAGGCGCCGGAGCAGACGTGGAGTTGTACAGCTTTCCGCTCCTTCCCGCCGGCCCCTCTGGGCCACGTCCACAGCTCGGCCCAAAGCATGTGTTCACTTAACCCTCTGTGCGCAGCCCCCTCCCTCCTTCCGGGGGAGGCCCTGCGGTCTCGTCCCTTCCTCCGTGTCCTCCTGGGAGAAGCTGAGGCCAGTTTTACTACCTCTCCCCTGGACGTTGGTTCGAGTCAGTTTTATCCAATCACAAGGGAGCGCTGGCTTTTACACAATCGCAAGCCGGCCCCCGCTTGGCCGCCCGTTCACTCTGTGGCAAGCAGGTCATGACCCCTCCCTCTGCCTCTGAGTCCCCGTCTGCAAATGGGCTTGGGGTGGCATCCCTCTCGGGCCCGGGAAGCGCTCACACCAGCGCCTGCCGCCTACGAATGTCCCCAGGCACGTGGTCCCTCCCGCCCCTGCCACATTCACTAGCGTCTCGGGAACCAGAGAGTCAGGGACCAGCTACACCCTCCAGGCCACGTGCTCAAAGCCAGCCGTTCTTAACGGCGAAATGACAGACCACGCACACCTCCAGACTCATATCCGCCTTCTCTCTGCAGCCTGATCTCTTAGGCATAAAATAACCATCACATTTCTCTGACGTTAAACGTACATTCATATTGTGACCGTATTTTTACAAGAAATTAACTTACGGGTCTAGGGTTCTCTGGAAGAAGGTGCTCTGTCTGTCTAACACTTACCAACACGCGCGCTCTGTGTCTGTCCGGGGACGTGCTCCGTGGATCTGGGAGCCGCCGTCACTCTGCTGCCTGACGGTAAATGGCGCCAGGACCACCTGACCACGGACGCTGACCCTTCGCCTCTTCTCTGCCCTTGCCTGTCCCCCCGGCATGTTCACACTCACATCACCTTAGCTCTTGGTAACTTTAAACAAAGAAGAGTTTGAGGGGGTCGGTGTCTGGTCGTGTCGGAAACGTCACCTTTGCGTTTACGCGCTGTGGGAGGGGCGCGGGATTCTGTGTGCGCGTTTGCTGTGGAGCCAGGATGGAGGTGGGAGGGGGTCACGGGGTCGGCACACGCTGAGCCAGCCTGACGGTCACAGCAAGTCCCTGTTCTGAACCTTTGTGCTTGTGGTTGGCTTTTTAAAGAGAAGCCATGAACAAGGGCGCTCTTGGAGGAAAAAAGGCACTAAAAATAGAGTTATTTTCTAAAGCAAAACAGATCACTTGAAGGGCTGCGTTGTCCTTGAATTTGGAGGCCCTTTTTGGTGCATCACCCACGTTCTGGTCCAGATATGAGCTCTGTGACGCGTCAGTGAAGACCAGTCCAGTCTGCGAGCTCAGGGGGTATAGCTGTGTCCTCGACAAAGCTTTCGCTTTATAAGCCTTTGGGGCCTCCCCTTGCCCTGTGCCTGGCCAGAGCACCCCAGGGCGACCTCAGCGTGAGGTTAAAAACCCCCAGGGAGGCAGGCAGGTGGGATGAGGGGCACTAGGTGGGTTCAGGGTGCTGGCTTTTATGTTGGGTGTCTGTCTCATCACCACCCTTGAAAGTTTACACTGCGCATGTTCTTGGGATCAAGAGGCCGTCTGGACTCCTCTCTGAGTGAATCAAGGGTGGCATTGAATTGGTTTGTCTTTTGTTTTTTCTTAAAATCCCAAGCTGTTTTGGAACAAGTGGGAGCTGACGGTTGAACTCTGGCCTGACTCCGAGGTCTGGAAATTCCATGCTGTGTGAACTGTCTTTACCCTGGGGAAACAGCCCTGCCCCCTGGACGGGGCAGGAGGGCCGGATGGCGGTGCGGGTGGTGGTGAGAGTGAGGACGGAAAGGCAGCAAACCCGGGTTCGCAGGAGCAGCGGCGGCCGGGGCGGAGGGCGCAGCTCCCGTGCTCCGGGTCCTCTCCTCCGTGCTCTACGTGCATTAACCCAGTGTCCACAGCAGCCCTGGGAGGCGGACGCTGTTGTCGGTCCTACTTTGCAGGTGGACAGACTGAGAAGTGGGGTAGCTAGCCCAGAGTCACACAGCTCATCAGCCCTAGCGCAGGAGTTGAACCCAGCCGCCCGCACACGCGGCGCCACGTTTCTCTGCCCCTGAGCTGCGGGCCTCCCGCTGCAGCCTCTGTCTGGCACGGTGAGCCTGACCGCAGCTGTGCGTCCTCAGATAGCCCTTCTCAGTCCCCGGCTGCACGTCTTTGTGGCATGGCATGCGTCTCCCGGGGAAAGCGTGGCGGTCGCCTGCCGGCCTGCGTCCCCACCTCTGCCTCCGTCCGCACGGGGGCACCTCGGACATAGATTCCCCGGGCTGGCGAGGGCTGGCCAGTCCAGAGCTCATGACGAGACCCCTGTGTGCCTGGACACCTGTTCACAGCTCACATGTGCACCTGGCCACCCACACCAGGTGTGTCTGGGGCACCGTGGACGTAGTTCTCAGTCTCCATGATCTTACGTGAATGGATTTCGTCCAGAAAGGATCTCTTCCATCACCAGGAAATTATATAATCTTTTCTCAGGGACGAGTTTGACTGCTGATCTTTTCCAGACAGGCACCTCGAGCCAGAAGATGCCCATGTAATTCCACTCTGTATTTCTGTGAAAGTTCTAGAATGACCACGGACTTTCATTCGGAAGCAGCCAACGCACCACGCTGTTCTTCACGGCTCTGCCTGCCGTTCGTAAGCCGTCAGGCCAGTGTCTCAACATCTAAGCGTCGGGGCTGTCTTCTCTGCCAGAAACTTTAACAACAATAATCTTTACGGGGCTCTTAGCGTCCCCGTCACTGTTCTAAGCACTTTATACGTAGGAGCCTATGTAATTCTCATCATTTTCCAGAGGAGGAAACCGAGGCCCGGAAAGGTTACATCTCTCGCCAGGGTTGCACAGCCACAAAGCGGCAGGGCCAGAACCCAGACACAGGCAGCCTGGTCTCCGGAGCCCACATTCCGGGCAGATGGGACCAGATAGGTGGGCTGTTCTCTGCCGCGATAAGACGTTGAAATTTGGACCCACTGCCTACTTCAGTGACAGCTGGAGTTGATAACTGTTTGTTTTCAACATAAATGATAGTATGTCGGTAGGACGCCCACAGCTTTGATCCCGTCAAGATTTGAACTCTTTGTCGTTCAGAAGACGCCAGCCGCAGGTGACGGTGTGTGTGCGGCCGTCGGGACTCTCAGTTGCAGCGGGGAAGCCGGGGCCTGCACGCATTCTGCAGCTGCAGGACCATCCAGGCAGCCCTCACGGCTCCTCCCTGGTTTCTCTGGGATGCAGCCTCCGTGTTAGACATTCCGGAGCTTTTTCCGCCTTTTAAAAAGCATCTGATTCTCGTTCCAGTGCTTTATTGGAGAGAGCCCTTTGGCCCTTCCCGTCCTCTGTGGGAGGGCTTCATTTTTGTGCTCACATTTTTCGTCTTTTGTGATACTCGGGTTGCTGTGTTAAGAGAGTAGACCTTCGGCGTTGCGTTAAAAACCTCCATGAGCTTGGGGGAGCTCTCGGGTGCCCAGGGCCCCTGGAGACCTCCTGTCTCACTGAAGGTTTTGAAACTGCGGGCAGCGGGATGAGGCCGAAACACTGCGTCTGGGGCACCGTACGCGCTCACGTTGTGCAGTCTTTTTTTTCTCCACCATTTTCCAAGTTGCCAACAGTATAAGGTACTTTATATATGTGATTTCATTCTCCCAACGGCCCTGTACCCCTGCAAATACGCCCCGTTCACTTTTCTGGAGGAAGAAACAGAGGCCCGTGAGCTTTCGTTCCCAGCACTTGGGGTTACACGGCGGAGGCGGATTTGGAAGCAGGCCTGGTGAGCTGCGGAGCCTCGGGCTCCGTGCCTGCTTCTGCTCCGTCCCCTCCCAGCTGGACGAGGTCAGGGACTGTCTTATGGGGAAGAATCCTTGGAGGGCGTAAGTGGTATGTGAGGAACACACGGCTGGCTTCTCTGTGGCTCCCCTGAGCCAGCCCACTGTCCCTCAGACCCTTAGAATACGGTCCCACCTGCCACCTTCCTGTGCCAGGAAGCCGCCAGCACTCAGCGCGTCTCAGGTGTTCGGACAGCACTCATCTGTGACTTCTGCCCGAGACCCAGTATCTTTGGCATCCGTCCACCACCCACCCCCACCCTGCATCCCTGCGTGCAGCCAACGCCGGCACCTTCTTCCCACGTTCTTCCAAATCCCTCGTGTAGCAATCAAACGAAGCTGACCGTCTGTAGTAACGGGCTGGAGCGGCGGTCTGCCAGCTTTCGGCAGAATCACCCGGGAGGTTGGTCCATGCAGGCCTCCCGACCTGTCCCCGCCTCCTGACTCAGGCGCTGCTGCTGCTGCGGGGCCGGGGGCCGCGCCGTGAGAGCCGCTGGGCCGGAGAGCGTGGCCCCGGGGGATACGGCCCCGTGGCGCCCAGCTGCTTCGCGGCCCTGCTGATGGGAGACTCCAGCCACGCGGGGGAGGAGGGGGAGGAGGACGTCCTGGTGCGCTGCGGGCTCCGGCCTCGGTCCCTCCTCACCAGAGTGACAGGTGACCGACACGCAGGGGCACCAGCCCTCCCACCGTCCTGAGCCTCCCTCTACGGCTGAAGCGTTTCCTCCTCGTTATTTTGCATTGCATTTGAGTGCTTCTCATCTAGAACGTGCACTGGAGGCACCTGGGGGTCTCAGGAAAGGATTCTGAGTCTGCGTGTCTCCCAGGCGCCCCGGCGACGCCGCAGGTGCTGCCCGTCCGTGGACCTGACCTTGGTGGCAGGCTGCAGTTCACATCTTACGTTACAGCGTGTGCGCCCGTCGCTCTCACCCCTGCTGCACGAGGGCTCGCCTGGGGAGCGTTTAAAACCTTTGGCTCCCCCACCAGAGATTCTAATGTAGCCATGAGCACTGGAATTTTCACACCCCCTGCCACGCAGTTCTAGTGTACAGCCGGTTTAGAGACCACCAGCCTTTGCAAAGGAAAGAGATGATTTCTTGTCCTGCCGTGCCGTGGACTAGGCTGCTGGTTGCTTGGGTGGGAGATGGGCCAGTTCTTCAGGAGGGGGTGCTGCCAGCAGCCCCCGGGGGTCTCGTGGTGGCGCAGATTCTGCTTCACCAGGTGTGGGGTGCGTCCCAGTGTCACAGGTGCGGCTGGACCAGGCCAGGGCTGCATCTCAAGACTTGGCCACAAGGGCCCCCCGTGCCCATTAGCCCAGCAGGGGTGGCGGTGGCAGCTTCTCTCGTGTCGAGGGTCGGAGGCTCTTGGTCCAAACCTCCTCTCCCTTCAGCGCCATCTTGACATCTCTTGTTCGGCTGGGCCCTGACGCAGGACGCCAGGCAGCGTGGGTCTGTTCTCCTTTTGTAACGTTGGATCTTTCTTCCTTCTCTCTTCACAGTACGAGACGCAAAAAATCTCATCCCTATGGATCCAAATGGGCTTTCAGATCCTTACGTGAAGCTGAAGCTTATTCCTGACCCCAAGAACGAAAGCAAACAGAAAACCAAAACCATCCGCTCCACACTGAACCCCCAGTGGAACGAGGCCTTTACGTTGTGAGTGATGAGCTGGGCCCGTCACTAGTGCCTTTAAACACCGCTCCATCCCCAGTCCTTCTCCCACGGCCACCGGAGCGGGGGCTGCAGGCACCCGGCTCGGGGGTGGAGAGAAGCTCGGTCTGCCAGGACTCGTGTGATGCAGGCCCCTAATTGCCGTCGATAACTTCTGCATGAAAATTCTTTTACATTACAGACGATGTAAAAACGTAGAGTGTGTCCCACCTCCTGAAGGACTTAGGTTTTTTAAAGGGTGAGAAGAGGGTATAGGTAAGAGTTTAAGTAATAGTTTTAAAAACATGGAGTGAGTACCATAGACGATGCTGTGGCCACTGAAGTGGGAAGATTATCTTTCTGTGTAACTCGGGAAGACTTCCTGGAGGAGGTGACGTTTAAAGCGGGCCTGAAAGGCATGTGAGGATTCCAGGGGCAGAGATGGGGGAGGGAGAGCGGGGGCAGGAGGAAGGGGTGGGGGGCGTGGTAAGTCAGGAGCGGGAAAGCACTGAGCATGGCTGAGCATGGCAAGGGTCCTCCTCGTGGCGGAGGCGCAGGAAGCGGTGTGCGTGCCGGCCGGAGGTAGCCGTCCCGGGTGCAGGTCGGAGCCTGTCCCGCTCTGCTCTGTGAAGGGCTCAACGGTAAACAGTTCAGACCTCACGGGCCACACAGTCTCTGTTGCAGGCACGCAGCTGTGCTGTTGTGGATTCAGAGCAGCCGTAGACAGTATGTGTCTAGACAAGCAGCCGTGACTGTGTTCCAGTAGAACTTCATTTACAAAACGCAGCAGAGGGCCTGACTTGGCCCTTGCTCATGGCTTGCCAGCCCCTAGTCTAGAGCTGCGGTTGCCAGGGGGCTGGTGCTTTGGGGACAAGGGAGAACCACAGGAAGAGAATTGAATATAGTATGTTTTTCGAATCTCGGGCTCAGACCCTGAGCGAGCGATGACTCCCCCCAAATCCCCATCAGGATGACCCTGTGTGTGTGTGTGTGTTCTTTCGTAGCAAGTTAAAACCTTCAGATAAAGACCGACGACTGTCCGTAGAGATCTGGGACTGGGACCGAACCACAAGGAACGACTTCATGGGGTCCCTCTCCTTCGGCGTCTCGGAGCTGATGAAGATGCCGGCCAGCGGCTGGTGAGGAGGCCCGAGGGTGTCTGGAGGGGGGCCGGGAGGCCGTTGCCCGAGCGTGTCAGCGCGTCTGGAGGTTCAGGAAACGAGCCGGTTTGTGTCCCGAGGGGCCGTGGACCCTGGGTTCCCTGGGTACCACCTCCCTGGGGCTGCATTTCCGGAGCGGCGGGCGCAGAGCCTGGGGGCGGGCAGGGGCGTGAACCTGGCGCCCGCCCGGGGCTCACCGCCGCCCTGTCTCCGGCAGGTACAAGCTGCTGAACCAGGAGGAGGGCGAGTACTACAACGTGCCCATCCCCGAGGGCGACGAAGAGGGGAACGCGGAGCTGCGGCGCAAGTTCGAGGTGAGCAGGCCGCCGCCTTTCCGGCTGGAGAGCTCCGCCCCGGGAGGCGCGGGAGGCGCGGGAGGCGCGGGGTGGCCGGGCCGGGAGGCGGAGCCCCCGCTTGACGGGCAGGCCGCGGGGAGGGGGGAGCAGCCCGGACGCGCGCGTGGTCGGTGGCCGCCCGGGGCATCGGTCTGCGGGGCCGCGAGGCGACGGCGGTGCCAGGCTCCGTTCCCCGCGGGGAGGGGGGCCCCTGGGCCTTGACCTGGGAGGTTGGTCGGGTGCAAGCACCAGGCCAGCGGCTTCATTTTCGCTCCAGGTCGCTAGGAAAGGCAGCTCTTTGTCCTCCTCCCCCGGGTGCGGGTGTCTGCCTCCTGTCCCAGCGCATCTGTCACCTGTGTCCCCTCCCCGGCCCCGGCCCATCCAGCTTCTCTCTACTCACCAGACGTCTCAGCTTTTCACGAACGCTTCCTTCTCCGAGCACCTGCCTTCGGCTCCAGGTCACAGCGTTCCGTTTCCTGCCGTTTCTCCCGTCACCTGCGTGTCGGCCGTTTGCGGGACTCCCTCCGGCAGCCGGTTGGGTCTCTGTCCCCGGCCGCGTCCCCGGCGGAGCCTCCCTTTCCTCGGGGTTATCAGGATTCCCCGCCCTGAAGACACACACACGGGCCCACACGCGTGTGCACGCCGATGGCGCTGACGGGTCCTGCTCTTGCTGTTCTCTTGCTGCGCTCGCTGTCCTCTTGCTGCTGTCGGCTTCTCCCAAATAACAGCCCGTCCCAGAGCGGCGCAGCGGCCACGTCCAGAGGGAACGGCAGGTGTGAAACGCAGGCGTCTTCAGAGCGCGTGGTCGCCGACGTTTGGTTAAAAGGCTGTAGGTGGCGAACACCCGAGGGCCGGGGCCGCGAGCCTGGTGCCCTCGGGAGCGAAAGGGGCTGAGTGGGCCCCAGGGGACATAAGTAACCAGCGGCGACAGCAGGCCTCCGGGTGCGGTGGGGCCCCGGGCGGGTGAGGGCGGACCCCGTGCACGGGGGCGCCGCCGCTCCTGGGCGCCAGCTGACGGTGGCAGAGCTCCACGGGGGGTCACGCCCCGCCCCACCTTCCCGGCCTTCCAGAGGAGCCGGAAGTCCAGATCGTCACATGCTCCCATGTCTTTTGGTATCAGCGGCTGGTTAAAGCTTGACCTTTGTGTGGGTCACACAGACATCCGTTGCCTTAGACACAGGGAGGGTCCGGCCAGCGGGAACCAGCGTGTAATCTCTGCTCTTGAAACACAGAGGAGAAAAGCACGAAGTTCTTTCCAAAGAGGCCTTATGATAGTGGAAGGCGTTTAGGTGCAAGGGGGAGCGTCGGGGTCCGGGGCGCTGCAGGGGCCCCCGCCGGGTGTGGCTCTTCTCTGTTTGCTTTTTCCTTCCTGTCACTGTCTCCCCCCACCCCACGGCGGCGCACAGGCGCCTGGAACACTGGCGGGGAGGGCTGCGTCCTTGAACCCCGTGCCCTGTGTCCCCTGCCCCCCGAGAAGTGAAGCCTAGAGAGAGAGAGAGGGACGGGGCACCGGGGCCGGGCGGCTCAGGCGGCCCCGGCAGAGGGAACGCAGGGCGGAGGGGACCCCGCCCGCCTTCCTCGCGGGCTGCGGGCAGCAGGTGCGGGTCCAGGTCACGGGCCGTTGGGGGCTCGGGGACCTCGGAAGGTGCGGGGCCCCCCGGGGGAGGAGGGCACTGGGCCCCACGGCGGCGTGGCTGGTGGCAGCGTCCGAGGCTTCGCTGTGCTGGTGGAGAAACCCTGACCTCATTTCCAGGCTCCCTGGTGAGCGACCTTCCTGTTTCTCTGGGCAGCGAGTTTAGCTTTTCATAAAGGTCAGGGTTCCAAACTCGAAAGAGAAACAAAACAACCCAGGCCAGAGGCGCGAGGCCGGAGGGGCAGCGCTTCTGCCCAGAGGCAGGCCGGGCGCGTGCGGTGGGCATCCTTTCCACCCTGTCCACCCCTCCCTCTCCGCCGCCCAGCCTGTCGCGGAGACGCTCCCAGCGTGCTCCGGCCGGGCGCCGTTTTCTTTAAAATGTCAAGTTCCACGGTGAGTCCTGATTGGCTGAAACACAACAGGACGATTGTGGAGACTCTCGTCCTGTAGGGTGGCTCTTTCTGTGTCCAGCTCTGTTTTCTAGAAAGAGGTAACCCAGTGTGGTCTTCCAGTCCTTCCCCGGAAACCAAGAGTCATTCTGCCTGATGAAAGGAAAATCCAAACAAGTGAGCATTTACCACTTGGCCGCTGCGCTAGTGTTTATCTGGTCATAATGTGGGAGAAGATTTCCAGTGTATTGTTGATTCTAGAATCTTGGCAAACAGAATGATCAGTGCGTGAAGCTCTCAGGAGCCCGGAGACTCCCAGGATGGCTGGAAGTGACCTCACTCCGTAATGCGTCGTCCCACTGGAGGTCGTCTCCCTAAAAGACAAAGCCAGAACCTTGGCTGCGATACGCATGGGCTTCTCATCCGTGGGCCTATTAACCTGTTCCGTGTTTGTCTTCAACTAAAGTACACATGGCCCCCTGTTCACAAACATAAGTCATATATTTGTTCATCTGCTCTATAGTAAGTTTTCCAGCAACGGGTAAAGCAAACCATCCGCCCACCTGTGGAGGTTAGGTTTACCCGTGAGTCTTGCTTCGGATCTTTTGGGGAAAGATTCAGGAAGTGTGTTGGGAAATAAACATTATAAGCCCCTGTGCTGTGACCCCCTGGACCTCCTGTCCCTGTTGAGGACATCCAGGTCTCCTGCTCACTCCTGCCGCGCCCCCCGCCTCTGGGCCCCGGTCCCCCTGGCGAGGCTCACGGTCAGAGGCCAGGAAGAGGGTCTGCCTTCCCTGGGAGGTGATCCGGCCGACGGGCTCGCGCTCGCTCAGCGACTTTCTGTAAAGGACCCCAGGCTTGGCACATCACAGGGTCTCTGTCCCAACGACTCACCTCTGCTTTTGTAGCGTGAAAGCAGCCCCAGACAAGGTGTCAACAAGTGGACGTGCTTGTGTTCTAGCAGAACATTATTTACAGAAACGGGCGGTGGGCCAGATCCGGCCCGTGGGCCCTAGAATCAGACCTGGTTCTGCCAGTTATCGACCACGTGACCCTCCTGTGTCCTTCACTGTAAACGGGAATAATGGCTGTGTTGACGTCATAGGATTGTTTTAAAGATTCGTCAGTAGGAAAGTTCTAGAGGCGTACCTATGCAGCGTTCGTGCTTAAAGCCTCCATCGTCTGTGTGTTTCGTTGCAAAAACTAGGTTATTGAGGGCACTCTTTTTTTTTAACTTTAGGAGCTTGCCTTAAAAAAATTAATTTTCATGTTGCAGTCATGCTCGAAATGGTGGTCGTGTTCTAAGTTCTGTAGACCAGCCATATTATGAAATACAGGCACAGTGATAGAACTTTATCACCATTTATAACACTTTTTATGGAGAGATCTGTCCTCGTTTACATTGACGTGGATTTCTGGAACGTAACGTGTGCACATTGGAAACTTCGTGTAACTGGCAACTGAACAGATAATTTCTGGACAAAGCAGGGTTTCGGTGGTTTTCCAGGGAGGAGAAGCCTCACGTTGAGGAGTTACTCTGCACGGACGCCTCCGCAGGGGCTTGGTTTGGGGTCCTGGCTAAACCCTCCAGGTGAGCGCGTCTGGAATGAAGGCAGGACCCTCACCAGGAGAGCAGCAGCTAAGGACTCATTAGGTCAACAAAGAAAGGGCACGTCGTCCACTGACGTGGAAGCCCAGCCACCCAGCATCTTGTAGGTGCCATGTTGCTGTTTTGATCTCTTACAAATCCAGGGCCTGAACTTTCACATCTTGAGCTCTGGGGACTTACGCATGGCATTCAGCTTAGCAGCTGGAAGGAAGCTGACCACACCTGGCCCTCGTTTAAAACGTTTCCAGGGGACCTACTGCTGTTTGTGCATTTCCCCGGTTGTCAGGGAGCTGAAGCATTTTTGCCTGTTTATCAGCCTGCTGGCTCTTCCCCAGAGCCGTTTGGGCCACGTCTACCTGCAGAGTTGGGGTCATCCCAGAATCAAGAAAACGGGAGGAGGGAAGGGGAGGCAAGGAACAGGACCACGTCCCCCTGCCCCCAGGCAGAGCCTTCTCCTGAGGCCGGGCCCCTCATCGCTGGGCAAGTCATCTAACCAAGACCTCCTTCCCCAGCCCTGCTGCCCGGAGAGGAGCTGAGCCAGGGGAGCTGATCACCTTCTCCAGGATATACTCCTCCATCACCACCACGACCTCTAACTTGTATTTTGATGACTTTTAAGCTACAAATGGGCTTCAGACGAACTCATTTCTGCCTGAGGGCTTGCTTGTCTCCCACACATGCTGTTACAGTTCTTGGAGAGTCTGGGATTTAAGGAGAAGTCCAGCAGCTTTCCTCAGCGAGGCCTCACCCTTCTATAGCCTTCCTGATTGCCACAGATTCATCACTTCCATCGTTTGTTTTAGATAATTTAAAAACCGGAACAAAATAAGACGCTAAAAGCACCTTCGTCTCTCTCTCTTCTTGCCACCCACCATTGCTCCACGCCAGGGCACGTGAAAATCGAATATTAAAAAGAAGTTAAGCCAAACAGACACATCCACAGCAGAGTTAAGACAGCACAGAGGCCTCGCGCTTTGGGCTTTGTCTGCAACGGAACCTCTGTTGTCAGAAAATAGTGGAAAGTGATGCCCCAGGAGAAAGCTGGCAGATGACATTTTATAAATAACTCTTTAGAGTGTGAGGACTCGAGAAGACAAGATGACTGTATTTAAACGCTGTGAGCTCCCTGTAGGGAAATAGTTCTAAAGTTCTGTAGGGACGTCCCTGGTGGTCCAGTGGTTAAGAATCTGCCTTCCAATGCAGGGGACGCGGGTTCGCACTCTGGTCAAGGGACTAAGATCCCACATGCCGCGGGGCAGCAAAGCCCGAGAGCTGCAACTACGGAGCCTCCGTGCTCTGCAGCCCGCGCACCTCAACTTGAGAGAGGCCCGTGCGCCGCAGCGAAGATCCTGCATCCCACAACTAAGGCCCGATGCAGCCGAATTAAAAAAATAATAAAGTGCTATAGAAAAGAGAGAAATTGACGATCACGTGCGAAACACGGCAGTTGCCTGTGAGGTGCGGTCTTGACCACCATCTCCCATCCCGTCCCTTCAGGGAGCGGGAGAGAACGGCTCAGAGCGACAAGTCACTGTTGAGCTCCCGGCGTTTTCTGTGCTGAGCTCGGGTACCACTTCCCTTTGGGAAGCGGTGTTGCCTCGTGTGGTTAAGAGCCCAGCCCTGGAGCCGTCCTGCCGGGGTTCACGTCGTCTCATCTCCACCCCAGCTGTCTGAACTTGGGCACGTTACTCAGGGCAAGGTAGCCTGGGAAGAATCCACGGTCGTTCTCCAGGGCTTCGCATCCCGGCTCCTCCGCCTACTAGCTGGTGACGTTGGGTGAGCTTCTTAAACTCTCTGGTCTTTAGTTTCCTCGTGTGTGAAACGGGGATGGTGATAGTACTGCTTACTGAGTTGCTCTGAGGGTGACGGCAGTTCATCCATGCGAGCTGCTTAGCCTAAACCCTGACACAGGGAAGGTGCTCAGAAAATGTTCGCCAGGACTCCCTTTTGCCGTTTTCATGGCCGATTATATGAAAAAGACATTACCTACCCAAGTTGAATTTTGACGTACATTTATAAAAATGTAGCAACTCCGAGACTACGTTTATGTGCAAAAGAGCTGCTCCCGAGAGGCTGCCACCCCCCAGAGCCCGGGTGTGAGAACCGTTGTCCAGGACTCAGTCCTGAGGACAGGCCAGTGCGGTGACCGTCCCGGCGTCCCCAGCTGTCTGGAGCCCTAGGCTGGGCTCTCGTCCTCCCGTCTCGGTGACGTGTCTCTGCTGGGCTGTTTGCTGTGGCACGTGGCGTGTAGCTGCGGTTCCCTGCACACCCTCTGGGGCTGCACTGCCCATCCCAGCAGCCACGGGCCACGTGCGTCCATGGAGCTTTAAAACGTGGTCAGCTGAGCTGCGATGTGCTCTAAGTGTGAAAGGCACACCGGATTTCAAAGGCCTAGTGACAAGAAAAGAACGTGACATAGCTCACTAGTAATAATTTTTATGTTAATTGTGTATTGAAATAATATTTGGGGTTGAATATACTTTTAATAACTATTATACTTTGTTTATAGGTTCATATTAAATATGATGTTATTGGAATGAATTCCACCTGTTTATGTGCTCCTGTTGGATAAGGTTAGTCTAAGACATTCCTCCCAACAAAGAAGAATAGTTGTTGCAGGATGAGGCCTGAAAGGCGAAACCCGTGACTTTCTGACCTGCAATGTGTGTCCTGGGCTTAAGAAATCAGTCGCTCCAGTAGACCTGGGTTTCAGAAAATAGCTTCCCTCAAGCTTCTGAGCCCATCCTTGGGTGCAGAGAAGTGTGATTTTTGCATGGCCAGGTAACTATATTAGATGTAACAAAGCTGGGATGATATTTGAGTTATCCAGGAACTTAATAATACACATCTCTAGTAATGATCTCAAAAGCCACGATGAAATCTGTTGAGGTCTTCTGGTTAGCTGGAAAGTTGTGAGTGGCGGTCAGACGTCCAGGGAAGTGAAGGGTCGGGGCGCTTCTGTCCTGCCTCCTGGACACAAGGTTGTCTTATGTCTCAGATTAGGTCTCAGGTCTCAGTAAACTTGTGACCTGAGGACTGAGATCCCAGAGCTGTGTTGATTTTAACAGGTAGTTTTGAAACAGGTGACACAAGCTTTTTGTGGCTGAAATATTTTATTTGAAAGACTTGTTTGAATAGATTCTACAGAACGTCCATTGGTCAGAACCTAAAGCCAGATTAGCACTGGCTTCTGTCAGAATAACATACGATGTTGTGTTTTTTGTATTTGTGACCCTTTGGTCCAAACCCAAAAGAAGCCAAGATGAAATTGATCGTCATGGTGGCTGAGAAAGAGCTGCTCTGTGGCACCCGTGGGAGAGGCCCCGAGACTACCAGCAGGACCACCCCGAGGCTCTGCAGATGCCTGAAGGTCACACGTGTGTCTGCTCTTATTTATTCTGGGAAAGCGTTTGAGATTGTCCTTGTTACCGGTTAACACAATGTGATCCAGTTACGGTTAGAGTTAAGACACTTAAATCACCGCACGTGAGACTCGGTTGCTAGGTTATACATGGAGAGAGAGCAGGCATTCCTCTGTTTACTGTTGTTGAAAGTGGGTTTTCCAAAAGCCTCCATTGTCTTTGAAGACTTTAGCAAATTCAGGATATTCTTCAGATGGGAAAAAAAAAAAAATAGTTCATTGGAGACCCTCAGATAAATTGTAGCTGGTTGTTGATTTGATCGGGCCTGCCGCTGTTACTGTGGAAACCTGAGTACTTGCAGGTGACCTCTTGGACACAAAACAGAAAATCTGCCCCAATACAGACTCTGCTCTCCTACCCGCCCCCCCCCCCCCCACGGCGTACGTAATTACTTTCTGAACTGTGGGATGTTGGGGGGGGGGGTCTATAGAATGCACACCGGTTAAAAGAGAGATTGTATTCTAATCTCTGTACTTCAGTTCTGTCTTAGAAGCAATGCCTTAAACTGAAACGCGAGGAGAGCTGGTGCTGGGAACCGTTTCCACGCCTCCGTTAGGCCGTCGTCCGCAGGGGTCAGTGCTGCCTCTCAGCAGGGCAGACTCCGGGAAGCCTCTGGCAGCAGCTGCACAGAATCTTCTGTTAGTCCGCGAGGCAGGGTGGATGCGTTCACGTGATAGCATGGTAGCATGTTTGCCGTTTAATTTCTCAGGGAAGTGATTTTGTTGGAAAACGCAAACAGACGGTGCATTCCGGTCGTCTGCTCCATCCCAGTGAATCCCCGAAATGACAGAAAAGCCTGCGTTTGCAGCTGCGGGGTGGCCTTGCGGGTGGACGTTGCTGGTGGAAGAAACAGGGAAACTGAGTGTGAAGTGTTAGCACCAGTTATCACTGTCCCCAGGCGTAGTCTCTGTCCGCTTTTAAATGTTGGGAAAAAATCAACGAAGGGTAATATTTGTGATGCTTGAAAACTAGACGAACCTCAGGTTTCAGGGTCCATAGAGTGTGAGCGACACAGCTGCGTCTGTTCATTCCCGTCCTGGCTGTGGCCACTTTCAGGCCACGGCAGCAGAGTTGAGTCGTCGCGACAGAGACCAAGACCCACGGAGCCTAAAATACGTGCTGTCCGGCCCTTTACAGAAAAAGTTTACTGACCCCTGGAAAGATGGATGATGGAATGTCAGAACTGGGAGGGGGGTTAAGGTCATCTTTGTTGATGGGAAAAGGAAAGCACAGAGGGATGTCGTTGAGCTGGTGCGCGGCAGGCCCCAGATCTCCCGTCTGGGGCGAGGCTTCTCTGCCCGGTCCCGGTCCTGGTCCCGCCCCGCCCAGGTGCACGCCTGCTCGTTCACGCGTCTCAGAACCTGCTTGTGTCCCGTGTGAGAGCCCCTCCCTGCTCCACTCACCTGTCTCAGGTTTGCCGAATCTCACCCCGCCCTTTACATGACCCTCCAGCCTTTTAAACTGGCCTGACGCTTCCTTGTGCAAACCGAAGGCCACTCCCTTGCTGGACACACCTGGGGAAGTGTCACCTCCACGCGTCCAGAGTAAGAACCTTGGGTCCTCTCTGAGTGCTTTGAAATCTAGACGTCAGGCCCCGCGAGGAATCCACCTTCCCGGGCTTTTGTCGCCGTCGCGGGGAGGATGTCTGAGCTCACGTGTCTGAGGAGGTGAGGGAACGGCCCAGGGCCGAGGCCGCTCTGCGGCCCCCCGTCTCCCTCCACTCGCACACCCATGTCGCTGGAGCGCGTGGGCAGACCCACACGTGGGGCGCGCGTGGTCGCGCGTGGAGGTGGACCGGCTCCTTCCCGCAGTGCTGGTGGTGGCTCCGGAAACGGGTGATTCTGGGAATGCCGGGCGGCGAACGCAGCATCTCCTCGGGGGCGGAGACACCAACCTTGCTCCTCAGCGCATTGCCGGGCAGCGACAGGGATGTGAAAGCCTTGACTGTGTCTCTGCCGTGCGGGCGACTGTCCTGACTCTCCCCTGTCCTCAGCCCACACCCGGCAGCTGACCTAGACGCGCGGGTACCGACTCAGGCCACAGGTCCGTTCTCTGTCCAGCTCGCGAGACGCTGGAAAGACGGTGACTGGCTCGGTGTCAGGAACACGGCCTCGGGACACGGGGGCTTCGGAGCGGCCCAGGAGCCCGTGGCCGGGGTCTCTCGGGTGTTTCGTTTAGGTTTTGCTGATGGTCTTGTTTCCATGGGTGCGGTCGTCTCGCCTTCAAGCCCTCGGCCTTGGTTTTGCCTCCTCCCCGGGCGTCAGACCGACAGGTGGGGGGTCTCGAGCGTCACCGCCCAGGAGCTCAGTGAATTCCGTGCTGCCGTGTCTTCAGCACGTCGCTGAAACCCGGGTGGTCAGCGTCTAGGCTGATTGCAGGCGACCCTGACCTTGTCCGCTTTGAGCAGGGGGTTTGCTTCCTCCCCGCCCACCCAACGTGCAGGCGTGCGGTCCAGGAAGGTTCCCTCGGGCTCCTGCAGACTGCAGAGTGGTGCCCTGGGGGTCTGGCTGAGTCACTGCAGAAGCCTTTCCTTTGATATTTTTTTTAAAGTTGATTTGGGTTGGTCTGTTATCTCCAAGCTTGGAACAGCTTACACGGCTCTTTCTGGGTCCATTTAAGTCTAACTGCCCAGTGGCTGTGGGAGGCTGCAGGCTGCAGGGCACTTGTGCAGAAGTGTCTCTGCTAGGGGACGTTGTCTCCTGTTCCAGATGGAAGTTGGAAGTAGGACCCCCCTGAAGCCGCGACATGGACGTCTCGAGGCACCTCAGCCAATCTGGAGACCTCTATACCTCGAGGAAGTCCAGCAGCGACAGGGCAGCTCCATGAGAAGCTGTAGGAGAGAAAGACAGGCTTAAATTTCCTCCGCGGTTCTTTCCAACACCAGGATTCCTGGAAGGATGTTTTTGTTTCTCTTGTTTCCCTTTAATCTCCATGCGGATTAAGATCTCCAGCCTAAAATAGAGCTTTTGGGATTAGAATAAAATGGCCTCTTTGGGGAATAATTGTAGATAGATTTGTGACTACGGATTTAAAGAGCCGTAATTCTAAGATGTAATAGAGGATCATCGATCCAGACCTGTTGAAAACAGGTGTGCAGTTCACCAGCGCCCAGCATCCCGTCTTAGTGGGCAAAGCCTTCCGAGCACAGAGTGCCATTTGTTTGTCTCTGGCCGCTCTCTGCTCGGATCGGGGCCGCCGGGACCCTGTAGGCTGTGGAATTTGGGCCCAGGACGTCAGCCTCCCTCACGTGTTCTCTCAGCAGCCGACCCCACCCCTGCTCTGTGCGCACTTGGAGAGTGGATCCCATGCCTGCTTGTGTAGAGTTCTCTGTGAAGATGGTCTCAGCTTGTTTTCCTCACATTAGTACCTGAGAAGGTCAGGTCACCCAGTCATGATGGGTTATTTCAGACAGAAGTGCAAAGGGGAACGGAAGTCCGCCGGAAGAGCCACACCTGGATGCCTGGCCTCCGGTCCAGCAGAACTCGGCTAAGCAGCTTTCACGTTTCGCCAGTAACCCTGGGCTTTCTGCAGCATCCAGAGAAAGTACATGTTGCTACACAGAGTGTGGGCGGCAAGGGGGGTTGGTTTCATTCTCATTTATGGAGAAACGGCGATCTATGTGTAAAGCGACCTGGTAACTGGCCGTCAGGACCGCAGACACTCGACCAGCCAGCACCCCTGTGTCCCACCACTCCGTCCTGCGGATTGGCCAAAAGCAAAAGAAGCACACACGGAGGTCGTGGAGCTGTTGCCGTGCGGCCACGTCCGACGGCACAGACGCCTCGAGGAGGAAGAGCAGGGTCTCGGCCCCTGTGGTTTGGCACGGTTCATCCGGGGAGGGTTAGTTCCCGGCCCTGCGGGGGCCACGGCGGGCCGGCAGCTGCGAGCCCCGAGCACTGCCGTCTCCCTTGCCTCCGTCTCCCCCTGCTCTCTGCGTGGTCAGTGGGCCCGACGGTGTGTGGGGCTCACGGTGCTATTTTCCCGTGTAGCTAGCGCTTCCCCTGCTCACCTCGCAGTTTTTCTCCCTCTCCTGTCTTTCCCAGGGACGTCCTCTCCCGCCTTTCCTCCCACAAAAACGTTTGCCCCGGTTTCCGTGGCCCCACTCTTAAGGACGCGCTGTGTCCTGGTAGCTAGAACTCGTGCCCCTGTGTCCCGTCCAAATGGCCGCAGCGCCAGCAAGGAAAACGTGTGTGTGTGTCGACCACCCAGACGCTGTTCCCGTCCTCCCCCATCTGCAGATGAGGTGCCTGTGAAATTCCACCGGGGAGATATTGAAACCTCCTGGGAGTGACTCAAGATAAGTTCAAGCCAATTTGGAAAGCAGCACGTGAACGGAGAGTGCATCTTTAAACGGACAACACATTTTCCTTTCTTTCTGTTAGCACATATTTCTGACCACGTAGCAAGACCCATTTTCAGTCTGATGCAGGCGTGCGCCTACATTAGCATGCCGTCGGCGTGATGTACTTACACTACTCGTGTGCCCTGAGCGGGAAGATTAGCGTCAGCATACCACGGGCTGAAATCATCAAGCTGTCCTGATGTTCTTCATGCCTGGCTTCGTACTACTCCATTTCATTTTTTCTCATTTTTTGCCAGCTCACTTAATTGTTGTGACCTGATCAACCATTCTATCCCCAAAGGATCCAGTGGGACTTTGCAACTTGCATGTGAATTATTTTAAAAATCTGCTCTATTGTCAATTCTGACAACACCGCTGTCTTCTGGGGAGCTGGTTAGGGCCACATACCAGCTGTGTTCTCGGTGCGTTGCTCTCGTTAATAATTAACATCAGCCTGAGATTGTTACAGCACGTGCATATCGGAAGCGAGTGGAAAATTTAAGTGCTTAAATACTTGGGTACAAAAATTTGCAAGGAGAAATCCCACCCCCACCCTACGCTCGACTCAACATATAATACTCTTCCCAAAACACCATACGGAGGAAAACACCTCACACATCGCGTTATCAAAGCTCTCCTCTCTCCGACGTGTACCTGACTCGACAGGTGTGTCTCCTGAAGGGGCTGTCGGTGATTCCGGACCCGGGTGTTTGGAGATGGGCAGGAAGAAGGTGTGCTCGAGGCTCCGCAAGTCTTTGCAGACGCGGTAGCTGTCACGTGGGGAGGTTTCCACCTCCCAGGCTCCTTGTCGCCGCCCCCGGTCACACGACGTGGCGTGCCCGCTCCGGGGGAGCAGGTCCAGAAGTCGGCCCTCCTGGCGACGCTGAGCCCCGCGGGGTGCAGACCCCCCGCCTCCTCGGAGCAGGCGGACCCCACTGGATCCTCCGGGGACGTCGAGGCAGCTTCTGCCTGAGAGCAAATCACCCGCCGGCGGACACCCCGTCGTCTCAGCCGAGGACGCCCCTCGCGCCTCTGACGGGCTGCCTCGCACGTGGGTCCGCGGGTCCCGTTTGTGACCCGGAGGCCGCCCGTGCGGTGTGACGTCCCTCGCAGCGCGGTCCTGCCCCTGTGACTGTGCTGGAGGTCTCGCTGTTCCACGGAGAAATCATGCACGTATTACGAGGCAGTGTTTCCCAGTGTGTCGGAAAGGCGCGTGCAAAACTTGGATGCGGCTGAAAAGGGAAACAGAGGAGAAGGCGGGGAAAGGACTAGAGCCGTGGCTTCACCCACGGGGCCACCTCCGGCCGGTGCCTGTGGCTCCTGCGGCTCTGGGGGGGCGTCGCCTCCAGAAGGCCTGTCCTCCCCCGACTCCCGGGAAGCCGTGCTGGCTGGTGGCCAGGCGCCAGGCTGCCCGGGCTCACACCCGGCTCCACCCGCCCCAGCCGTGTGGCCATCCCTCTCCCCTCAGTGTGTCCAGCTCCAAAACGCGGGTGACCCAGGGTGGTCCAGAGGATCAAACGGGTAAACGGAACGAGCGCTCAGACAAGGTGCTCCGAGATACGTCTGCCGCCGCCTCTGCTGCGTCCCGTCCGGGCTCGGGGTTAGGGCTCCAGCCCTCGGGGACGTGCCCCGTGCCGAGTTAAAGGAGCCTGCCTTTGTCGCGCTTTCTGAGCTGCTCGTGGGCCCGCGTCGGGTCCCGGGTGTGTCCGCACACAGAGCCCTTCCCGGGGAGCAGCCCCGGCCGCCCTCCTGCCCCGAGCTCACCTAAAAGCAGGGGTGGGAGGTGCCGGCCACGTAGCCTCTTTGCCAGCTCACGTTGTGTCGGGCGGGGTTTTTGTTTCCCACGCCTTTTGTTGTGGGTCTCAGGACAAGAAACCCAGGTGCCTCTACCTGGGAAGGGGAATGTCACCTGGGCGTGGGCAGGTCGCGCTGACCCAGTGGGGGCGGGGTGCCCTCGCTCCCATCTTCAGGGCAGCATCCTCGCTGCCGCCTGAGCCAGTCTTCTCCTCGTGGGCTTTTCTGAAACTAGACCTGTCGGCCGTCGGTGCACGGCTGGTGCCCGGGACCAGCGCTCTCTGCTGACGGCTGGAGAGAAGCGCGCAGCCCGGGGCCCCGGTGGGGGGTCCGGGTGGGGGCGGCACAGCCATGATCTCCGTCCTCGCCGGGCCTGGTCCTTTTTCAACCCACGTGTCCCCAGGTCCCGGCGGCCTGTGGGGACCCCTGGGGTCCCAGTAATTGAATTCACTTGCATTTTACTGGTTCTTCCTGGCCTGTTGACACAAGACCCCCAATCCACTTCTAGGGCAGGGACATCCTCTCCCCGGAGCTCGTCCTCAAAGGCCTCCTCCCTGCCTGGAGACGAGACTCTTAGAGCAGTCACCGAGGACTACCGGCTGCGTCCCCGGAGGGCGGCTGGGAGCCCCCAGCCACTGGGGAGGGGTCCGCCTCGTCCCCTGGCTTCCTCTCTGCGCCTTGCCACATCCTCGAGGAGTCCTCCTTCTGGTCCTGCAGCCGGCGGCAGCTACTGAGTGAACGGGGGCTTCCCCACACAGGAGGCGGCGGGGAGTCAAGTCCATTTTACAGATGAGGAAACCGAGGCCCCGGAGAGGTCAGCAGTGCCAAGCTGGTCCTTCCCATCCCTGCCCCCCACCCCCCGCCACGTCCCCTGTCAGCCGCGTGCCACGGCGAGGGGGGTGGGGGAATAGCCCAGAACTGCCCAGAATGGAGCGGCTGCCGCCAGGCTTGGAAGCAGGTGTCCCATTGAGCTATAATTAGGTCCCTCCTTTTTAAAAACTGATTCGGTTTAAAAACGCTCAGTGAAGCTAGGATGAAATCAACGATTATGGAAATTTTGTGCTAAATTTAATTGCAGTCGGTCCTGCTTTCAAAACGCTTGCTGCTGTCAATTAGAGGAGTTTTGGAGAAAATTTAAATTGAGTAATTGAGCAAACATATTCAGCGCTTTAGGGAAAGGATCATATTTTTTTCTGTCTTTACCTCCGCGGGGATCAAGTTTCAGACCCCTCCTGCTAGGTGCCCGGGCGCCCTGCCCACCTTGCCCGCAGCAGCTGAGCAGCCTGGCCGAGAAGTGTCTGGAGCTCTGCCCGGGGACCTGGGCTTCGTCACCAGTTACGGTTTGGGCTTTCGTCTCATTTGTTTTTCGGGAGCTGACATCCTGCGATCACTTTGTGCCCGTTGAATTTCCCCAGGGGTGGCCATTGCACTGAATTCTGCCCTTGCGTAACTGGTCATTTCATTAATCCCAGGTGATTCTGTACTTCTGCCTCCAAGAGAAACACCGCGGGTCTCAGGGGACCGCGCCAGGGCCCCCCTCCTTGGGCCTCACAGCCTCCCTGTCCCCGCTTCTTGCATCTGTGGTTTGCAGAGTCTGAGCCCAGTCAGAGGTTCGGGCAGAGATTCAGGACACAGAGACGTCTGAAAGTGGTTGGGGTTTTGTTGTTTTCTAGAAATCACGCACGTGGTGATTCTAAAACACACTCCGGCGTCTGTACACATTCCATAGGCACCGTGCAAAGGCCAGGCTCTCACATGAGAGGTCATCTTCTATAGAGACAGAGCTGGGAAGGTAGAATTTGTGTCTCGTTTGTGCCATTTTGCAGCATTAAAGGGAACTTTACCTCTGTGGCCAGGCTAGTAAACTTGGGTGTGTTTCTGCTAAAGGAGTCCTGTCAAGATGGGGGGAGGAGGGGAAGGTCCAAGAGGGAGGGGATATATACACACACAGAGCTGATTCACCTTGTTGTACAGCAGAAACGAACACAGCATGGTAAAGCAATTATACTCCAATAAAAAAAAAATGCGTCTGTCCAGAAAATAAATACCACAAGAGGGCAGTAAAGATTTGCAAATAAAAGACTCCACAGAAACCTGCACCCGGAAGAAAGCAATGAACTTGACTGCATCTCTACTTTTTGATGGATGTGAAGACGGGGTTCCCGCTTTATGCTGCCAGTGGTTCCTTGATTTTAGGGAATCACCGTGGTCCTGCAAAGGGGAAGATGCCAAGGGCCCCTCGAGGTCCCAGGGGTCCCTCAGTCTGCTCTGGTTTGCGTGAGCCCAGCCCACTTCATATCTACCCTGCTTTCTTAGCGCAGAGGAGAATCCCCCACTTGTAAGCAGTCTAGAAAATCGCTTACTTTGGTGGCATCATGAGTTCGTTTGGCTCTGACCCGGCCGCAGCCAACTTACAGAGCCAGTGCCGTGTGGATCCCAACGGGGGGCGTTTTTAGCAGGAAAAGGATACAGGTTTCAAAAAATTACTACGTGCCCCAAATCCTCTACCCATCACGTGCCGTGGCCGCAAGCTCCCGTGAGGCCTTCCCTTGAGGCTGCCATCGGACAGGCGTGTGCTCTGAGCAGCCTGGGCAGAGAAAGGCCGTCTTTTTCCGGATGGAAGAGCTTAGAAAGAGTGAAGTTTTGGGCCCTGGATCCTCACATAAGTCTGGATTCTCTGCGGGGGAGGGGAACTAAGGTCAGCAGCCTCTCCAGGACCTTTGTAGCAGGTGGGACCAGTCGTATGTTACAGCCTGATGGCCGTGGGTGAGCCTGCCTGAGACGTGTGTCTGCAGTCGGCGGACAAATCCGGGAGACAGGAAGAATCGGGGTGCCTGCAAGGAAAACAGCACAGCCGGATGCTGCAGGTGAATGGCACTCGCTTCCAGAAGAACCAGACACTTTGTATTTTCCACGCTGGGCAAAGTGCTGACGTGTCACGGGCCCAGCGCCTCTGCCGAGTGGGACTCAGTTGCCATGACAACAGAGCCCTACCGGCTGCCTGCGAATTAAGCAGTGGCAACAGCCTACGTGGATGTGTCTGTAAGAATATTTCTCATTAAGAAAATGACATAATGTGGTTTCCCTTAAATTTTTTGCTCTGCCGCATAAGTACTCCACTCACTATACTGTTTGGCTGCAAAACAGCTCTTTCCTGTGCTGGTTGTGGAAGAGACTGAGCAGTGATTTAATTCGAGTGCATTTGAGGTTCTTAATGGTTGCTCTTCTGCTGGCTTAGCAAGGAGAGAGATGTTGTGTTTAAATCTCACGGCAAATGAGGATGAGTGACTTGGGGACCTGCGTGATTTAGGGCAGGAGCAGGCAAACTGCAGCCCCCAGGCCAGGTTCCGGCTGTAGCCTGTTTCTGTAAGTAAGGTTTTACTGGAACACGGCCCAGCTTGTTCACCCGTGCGTTCCTGTAGCTCTCATACTGCAAAGGCGGAGTTGAGTGGTTACGACAGAGACAGCATTTGGCTTGCAGAGCCGAAAACATTCACTCTCTGTCCCTTTATGGAAGACGTTTGCCCACCCTAGATATCGGAGGATGAGCACTGCGTTCAGAGACCGGAGTTCTGGATTCAGAGGCCAGGGAGGAAAATTGATTTAAACGCATCCAGTAGGCCCCCTGGGCTCAGCCTCCTCACCTGTAACATGGGTGGCCTTGATCCGCTGATTTCCAGCCTCCTTTCAAATACTAAAGCTCCCTCAGTCTCAGCACCGGGGATGGCCTGCCGGGGTATGACCCGGGGCCCTGCTTCAAGCACCCACGTGGAGGAAGGTGGCATCCTTGTCGTCCTCCCCGGCTGCGGTCTCCGCCCAGCTCCGTGGCCCTGAGGAGCGGAGTTAGCTCTCCGGGCAGCAGCGTCTTCGCCTGGACCGTACGCAGGCCCGGCCTCTTCAAGGACCTTCTGTGGCTGCCGGACTCTGGTCCTGAGGCCCTCCCTGCAGTTGAAGGACGCACACCTGTTATTTGCTGTTTCCCTGTGATTCCCGAATCCAGGAGAAGACTCCAGTCGGCAGGTGTCGACACAGGTGGGGGGCCCTCCAGGTTGCAGGTGCCGTTTGTACTGTGCGGAGAGAACTGCCGTAGGCAGGAGGTGGGGGTGACTTGAGGGGTTTGCTTACCTAAGAGTCACCGTTAAACTCTCTGAACCAATTAACTTCTCTTCCAAGAGTGCTCTCCGTGTTATGTGGAAGTGAAACTGGGCTTCTGTCTTGGCGACTGATATAAAACACGTACCAGGCCAAATCTGAAGAAGTGCTATTAGAAAATCCAACCGTGTTATTAGACCCGGGACCTAAAAGAAGCCAAGATCGTGCCTTCAGGAATGAGGCTGCCCTGAGGCTTCGGGTTCTGCCCTTTCCCTCTGACTTTCCGTGATCAGATGTGAATGTCCGGCCTTGTGCACCGACCTTCACGATCCCAGGACCTCTGGACCCGGCACGTCCACATCAGGAACCTGTCCTGGGGAGGTCGAGGTTGTGCACGGAGATTTGGATTACATTTTTCATCTGCATGTTGATGAACGTGAAGATTGGAAACAACCTAGGTGTCCAACAGTAGGGGAATGGTTAGATCGAGTGCAGGAGAGCCACACGGATGGGGCGGGGGGGGGGGGGGTTCATACAGTCACTAAGACCACGCGGTAGAAGAGTGCCTGTAGCTTGGGAAGGTCACATCATGCAAAGGGAAAGACAGGTTACAAACAACAGAATCGTGTGTAGGTCAAATGAGAAGACATGAGGGGAGGGGATTGGAAGCATATCCCATCAAGACGTTCACAGTGATTATCTCTGGGTGATAACATAATGGATATTTTAAATTTTTTTAACTTATCCATACCTATAAAATTTTCTAAATTGAATGCATATTACTTTTATAACAAGAAGCAGCATTGTTACAGAAATGATTTAAAAGCGACAACTCTGCCACTGAAAAAGCGTTATAGTGGAAGAAGTTGCCTCTCCCCATGTTCACGTCCGTCCATTCATTCTAGAAATATCTGAGGGTCGCCGTGCCCCGGGCTCTCTCCTGGGCACGGGCGACACATCAGTACATAGGACAGATGAGGTCCCCACCCTCCTCCTGGCAGAGGGAGAACGAGAAATATATTAACAGGTAGTGAGACGAGCTTGAGGGACGACCGGGTACCACACGGGAGCCTCGGGGTTAGAGCATCACCTGAGCCAAGAAGGGAGAACACCCTGCCTGTCTGGGTCAGAGAAGGGGGAAGTGCAGAGACCCTAGGGCAGCAGGCCTGCCTGGCATATTCCAGAAGACGAGAAATTATTTAGCCAGAGAACAGCATGCGTTTTATTTACTCTGACGGTGCTGCCCAGGAGGCTGTAATGCCCAGTAAGGAGCATCATCTTAGCCCGTTGCCTTGTTACTGAGCCGAGGTAATAGATACGACTGGTGGCTTGTGAGAAACACACAGGACGTACTCCATTAACAGTGTCACTGAAAACACTTCCCTTCGTGGTTTTCTTCTCCTGAAACCACTTGATTTCACTTTCTTAAAAAAATTTACTTTATTGAAGTATAGTTGATGTACAATGTTGTATTAATTACTGCTATACAGCAAAGTGATTCAGTTACACGTATACACGTCCTTTTTTTAATATTCTTTTCCATTGTGGTTTCTCATAGGATGTTGAATGTAGTTCCCTGTGCTGCACAGTAGGACCTTGTTGTTTATCCATCCTACATGTAACAGTTTGCGTCTGCTAATCCCAACCTCCCAAACCATCCCTCCCCACTCCCTTCCCTTGGCAACCACAAGCCCATCCTCTGTGTCTGAGTCTGTTTCTGTTTCGTAGATAAGTTCACTTGTGTCGTATTGTAGATTCCACAGATAAGCGATAGGGAACCACTGGACGCCTCCGAGCTGGCCTTGCTCTGGCTGCAGGTGAACGCGTCTCCTTAGAGGCACGATGCTGTGGGGGCCCCGCTCCTTCCGTCCCCCACGCCCTGGTTGCTGGAGCTGCTCCGAAACACCATCAGCCTTACGTTGCCAGGGCTGTTCAGATGCACAAATACAGACACAGAACATTCTTATTGCGGAGAAAAAGTGTAGAAGAGATTTACAGTGATTCTTCTGCCCGCACACCTGGTCATTGTTGGCCTGTCCGCCTTCGGAATCTTAGAATTAGGAAGAACCTTCTATTGCCTGGTTCCTCTCTCTACCCTTCACAGACATCTATGATAACTATATCATCAAAGCCGCTAGCAAACACCATGTGTTATCGGAAACACGTTTACCAAATAGGAACGACTGGAATGTAGTTAAACGTGAAAGCAAACTTCAGAGGGTTCCCCAGAGGCTCCCCGGTTGGAGGGGACCCACTGGGGGCCTCCGAATCAGGTTTAAGACTCTGTATTCCTCCTGAAGGTGAATCTTGGGGCTTGGGTCTCTGCCGAAGATCTCAGCACTGCCGTAAGAACTGCTGGGCGGGGTGCTGTTGTATTTGAGCTCGGCAGTTGTTGGCTGTACATGTCCTCGTGTCTTTATGTCTGTCTGTTTTCCCACATACCAAAGCTAGTGTGTAAAATAGTCACACAGAATTCAAACTGCAGAGTCTCCGTGCGCCTGGGTTAAGCCATCCGGGACAGCCATTACTGCAGGTCAGAGGGTCACACCTCTGCGTTTGCAGGTGGTCCAGCCGCACAGGAGATGACGTCTCCCGAAAGCCCATCCCCTCATAGATGCACAGCATCACGGTTTGGTACGTCCTCCTCTCTGTTTTAGTTTCAAAAACCCCCTAACGGTGAGCTGAGTCTGGAGCGTCCCCCGAGAGACACCCAGACACCTCAACCCCAGCCGGCAAGAGCCCTGTATTCCAGCTCACCTTGTGTGATTTACAGAAATGCCACGTCAGGGGTCCTTTAGATTGTGACCCCTTCAGTGATGGCACACTGTTACAACTTTACAAGAGTGTATCTGTCGTGTGACGTGAGACACATGTTGCTTATTAGTAACTTCTCGGATGGGGAGACAGTAGTGCGTGTTCTCGGGTCCTGGTGGCGCAGTTAGCGCCGCGATGCCAGATGCCGGACTGGGCCTCACGCTGCTGTGCCCTCTTTCAAGGAGCCTAAGGGTCCTGGCTTCTGAGTTGTTTCATTGTAGCCAGGAAACCCGGCTGTGTTTCAGTCTAGTTGGGGGGGGAGGGGGGGGCAGGGACATGCTAAAGCTTCAGCATGTAAAGTCACTTTATTCTATTTTGCAGCACTGTATCATAGTTTCCATTTTTACTTCCTCTTTTAAAACTTTCTATGCCATTTTAATACGTCAGGGTCTTTTTCTGCACTAGTCTAGCCCAGCCTCGTCCGGGTTACGGAAGAGTCTCCAGAAATCGGGGTGAGCAGTTTGAGCTGAGACCTGTTTCCTGTCCTGCCGCGAGGAGGGCACGGAAGCCCCCGGGGACGTGCCTCCGCCTCCCCACGGGTCCCGAGCCCCTGCAGAGCCTGTCCACAGCCCCATGGGGCACGGGGTTTCTGGTCCACGTGCCAGCTGGGCAGAACCCTGACCCAGGCGGCCTGCAGCCACTCACAGAAGACTTTGATCCGCCGTAGGGAGCAGGTGTCTCCCTCCTGGGGCAAAGGAAAGAAGACCAAAGCGAGGGGTGTGCTGGGAGGCGCTGCGGGGGGCTTCCAAAGGGGATTCCTTGTTTCATCTGCAGCAGCGTCCAGGGACACAGAGGTCTTCTCACCCCCGTGTTACACGTGAGGGACCCAAGCCTCAGAGAGGCCGTGTAACCTGACCAGGATCACACAGAGAATATGGAAAAGGCCAAGATTTGATCCAAGCCCTTTAGCATCCAAGTCAGGGGCTCCTTCCAGGGTCGCTCTTGATTTATATGACAATTGAAGGCTTGGGGAGGTGAAAACAGTCTTGGGGAAGCTTTGAATCTGAGGGAGAAACATTTCGATTGTCTTAGATCAGCACATCTCAGACTTTAAATGTGTGTGGGAATCCCTTGAGGCCCTTGTTGAAAAAGCATGTTCTGATTTGATGGATCTGGGGTGGGGCGGAGAGGCTGCGTTTCTGACAAGCCGACAGGGGGTGCTGATCTGGTCCTCGGACCACAGGGCCTTTGCACTGCACATTCTTCAGAAGAGAGGCTACTTATTGATCCGGTTTCCCAGCACGTGGCCACATGTCTGAGGCATGCCGGACACACAAATGTTTGTGGAATACATGCTACCACGTTCTGATGTCACACACGGGGACCCAGGGGTTCTGAGGACCAACTGTGTGCTGAGCAGAGACGGTGCCGGGGCTGCACGAGACCCTCTTGAGAAAACGGAGGTGACCGGGAAGACACATGAGAGGTGCCGCGTCGAGCCCTTGCTGGGTCCCAGTTACTGTGACAGACGTCCTGGCATCTGCTCTTCCCCAGAGCCCGGCGAGAAGAAGGCCAGCGGGATCGTCCGTCTTCCAGAGGGGCTCAGGGGCTTGTTCCCGGCCACACGCTGTGTGCGCTGCGCTGGGATTCAGACTGGACCTCTGGGTCGCGGCTCACTAAAGAGGTGAACACTCGTCCTCAGGGCTAAGAGGCGTCCGACCCACCTGCAGGGTGAGGGAGGGGCGCTGCTGCAGCTCCGTCGCCCGGCCCTCCATCAGCTTCCTTCACGTGCCTGTTGGAGATGAGACTGAACGTGAACTCTGAGCTTTAAAGGCAGGGAGCATCACCAGCCCTGGGAATGTTCTCGCTCCTCTGAATCTCAGGCTTCCGGAGGCATCCGGCGCCCCAGCCTCTGTGGCTTGGATTCCCCTGTGCTCCCGGACCCCGCGGGGCATCCGGCCGGGCAGCGTCTGCGTCGCTGTGAGTGAAGGGTGTCCGTGCGATTATTCTCGTGCCTCTCAGGTGTGCTGACAGCTCTGCTGGGCGGCCCTTGGCCTCAGCTTTATCCCTGGACATATATTGATTTTTGTGTGCACTCCTGCTGAAGTCTGAATTACATTCCTGACATCCGGAGTTCTGTCAGCGGTGTGCAAGCCGGAAAGGGCAGGTCTGTCTGTCCTGCTGGGAGGCCGGTTGGCAAACAGCCATTCAAAACCCCAGAGGAAGAAATGGTGGTTGGCTCAGAGGGGCATCGCTGCTCTTCAGTCCGAGATCCAGCGGTCCTGCCATCGGAGGCGCGTCCCTGCAGGAAGCTCGTTCAGGCCTCCTTTCCGCTCGCTGGCCCGGCTCAGCAGGCTGGCGTGGCCTCTGGAGGGGGTCGCCACGTGGTCAGCCTCCCTGAAGGCGGGGACGCCCTCGCGGCCCCTCCCCGGGGCTGCCCCAGCTTGACCGGTGACGGCCCGAGGCAGGGGATGTCGGGATGCACAGCGTCAGGGGCAGTGCTCTGAGACGACCTCCTGACGGATCACCGCTGCTTCTTCGGTGCGAACATTCGTCATCTTGCTGACCAGGGCGGCCGCAGGCTGGCTGCGTGGCTCAGGAGTTGGCCTCATCCGCTCCGGTCAGTCCCAGCGCTCCCACGGAGAGCGTGTCTGAGCGAGCGAATGAGCCACTCAGTGAGAGCACAGGCACGGGCGGCGCGGGGCCCGGCCTGAAGGTGCTGAGGCGCGTGCGATGCTCCCTGCCCTCCAGGGCCTGGCAGTCCAGTGAGGAGGACAGGTCAGCACGTCCACGAAGGTGCGTGCTGTCAAGGGTCTCCCGGAAGCCGACTCTGCCACAAGGGTTTGAGAACAAGAACGTCAACTGGGAAGGGATCCCAGGGGACCCCAGGAAGAGGAGGGCTGTGACCCAGGGAAGGGAGGAGCCCGCTAAGGGTGTGCTGTCATCCAGCAGGTACCGCGGGGGGACGGGGAGGCACGGGAGCTCTGCCGTGCCGGGGAGACGTGACGTGACGTGACGTGACAGGCAGGACAGCAGCTGTGGGCCAGCGCAGCCGTGCTCTCGGGCGCAGAGCCAGAGGGTCGGGGCACAGGGACCAGGCATAGACCGCGTCGGGCACAGGTGGGAGATTCTGGGATGGAGGAGGCATCGGGGAGACGGAGGGCTGCTGCTTGAGCTGGATTTGGGACAGACATGACAGCAAGGCCCCGTGGGAGAGGCAGCCAAAGACCCGAAGCCAGAGTGAGGCCGGACGGATGGCCAGGGGGTGGGGCTGAGGTCAGACAGCCCAGCCGAGTCTCCGCGTCTCCTGGGACGTCAGGAACCAGGACAGGGTCGCCTGGCACAGGGCCCCGGCGGGGGCGGGGGGGGCACCCGCGGGAAGCCGGGGCTGAGGGCGGCTGCACGGGCCAGAGAGGTCGAGGAGGCGGCCCTGAGAAGGGGGCAGGTTCTGGACGAATCTGAGGGAGGTTTGGCATCACCCCCCCCCCCACCCCCCCGGCAGATTAGCGGTCGAGTGAGACGTGACACAAACAAAGACGCCGTGCATGTTCACCGGTGGCCCCGTGAGCTGTTAGGAGGCCGGGGGCGGGGGCGGGGAGCAGCAAGCTGTGACCGTGACCGTGACCGTGAGCGGGAGCTGGGGAGCGGGGCGGCGGCCAGGGTAGGCGCGGGCGGGGGCGGGGCTGCGCGTGCACAGCTTGGTGGGGGGTGAGCGCGAGAAAGGCCAAGGTGGGCCGTGCGGACCACCCTCCTGGGGGCCGTCTGCCCTCCCAGCCCCCAGGCCTCCCTGCCCACCCCCAGCGACTCAGCTCCTGGGGCCCGGCCTGCTGGGGTCTCCTCCGGCCCCAGGTCAGGCCCCGAGCAATGAGATCCTGAGCGCGCGGGGTTTCCTGCCGTGGGCAGAGCTGCTTTGAAAGCTCGGTGTTGGGGCGGCAGCCGGGCCCTGTGGGGGCGTGGGGGCAGCCTGGGGGTGCGGGGCTGAGGCCGGGGGTCTGCAGGGAAGCTCCACGCGCTGAGGCCCAGGGCGGCGGCAGGGGTGCTCCCGTCCCCTCCGCTGTCGCAGCACCTCCGGGCACAGGTCCCCCGCGTTTGGGTCCTTCCAGGGGTCCCCGTGAAGCTCCTGGTAAAAGTCAGGTCTCTGTGCCTCTTTCTGGTCCCTTTCTTCTTTGTATCCATCCGAGGAACGGAACAGAGAGGCACCGTCGGTATTCTCATCTTAAACGTGAACGTCCTGATTGTTTATATGGTTTAGGCGCAAACCGGAACTTGTGAAGCTAGACTCATTCCCAGGGAGATGTCGGAGGACAGGGCTGGTCCTGCAGCTGAGGGGGCTGCAGTAACGCGCGCGGTTCCGTCCGGCCTCTTCCCCACAGTCTGTCCTAAGACGCCTCCCGTCCCCCGTCTGCGGGGAGGCCGCCGGCGTCTCCTGCAGGTTTTGTGTCTGTGGCGCGTCCGTGTTTCCAGGGGCCCCCGGTCCCCACGTGTTCCCCGCCAAGTTGCGCACGGGCTGTTACGAGGGCTACAGGACCACCGCGTCGAGTACGTCCAGCCTTGAAGCAAACCAGCTGGGCCGCCTTCCCCCGTGTTTTAGTGCCTCTGCGTGGAGGGCTCACCCAGTGCGTCGGAGCTGGCACTCGGGCCCCAGGGTCTGATCCCTGTACAAACGGGTTACTTTGATCAGAGAAGAGCATCGCCTCACGGCCCGGCACGTCAGCCTTCATTTCTTTCTTCCTTCGACCAAAATGCTGAGCACGCACCGCGTGCCGGGCGCGGCTGGGCGGGGGCTCGGCAGGCGGCGGACAGGGCTCCCTGGGCGCACGCGGGTCCTCCCCGGCAGAGCCGGCCGCCAGCACCTCGCTCAGTAACCGTGGGTGAGGGGGACTCCTGCTCAGAGAGGGGACGTGGGTGACGCCTCGAGAGCCTTCTCTGCTGCTAAAGAAAAAATGTCAGAGCCCACGTTTACCCCCAAGAGCCGAGGACCGATGTCCCCGGTGCTCTGGTCGCACACAAGAGCCTTCTCCACCTCCTGCCGTCTCCTTGAGAACCACGTTCACCTGCGGGGGCCCTGGCACCTGCTCCCAGGTCTGCGGCACCCCTTCGTGAAGGACACGGCCAGAGCAGGTCGTGGCCGTTGGGCTCAGGGCTGCCTCTCCAGCGGCTGGGTGGCACCGGCCCCTCCCTGGCAGGTGGGTTTCGGGCTGTGGGGTCTGCAGGGAGGTCCCCACCCGCTCCAGTTCCTCCGCGGCTCCCCCGCTGCCTTAGGCGTCCCCGCGCGAGCCCCTCGCCTTCTCTGCGGAGACCTCTTGCCTTTCGCCTCTGACCTGAGCTGCTAACTCCCCCGTGAGAGGAAGGGTCGTGATCTTCACGCGGCATGAGTCTGGCGGATAAACGCTCCTTGGGGTAACTCACAGGTCACAGCCCAGGATGCTTCAGGTGCAAAGAGCGCTGTGGGCCGCGTGGGAGATCAGATGCTCTTCCACGTCACTGTTTTTCATGAGTCCAGCTCTTGACCTAAAAAAAACCCCAAAGCCTCTGTTCTTTTTACTGTGCCTATTAAAGTAGCAACACATCATCCCCGCGGCCTGCCATTTAAGCGGGTTTTCTCCAGAGGACATACTCTTCGTTTTTGCGTGGGTTTCTGCAGATTAGTCTTAAATTGGAAAATCTGCAAATAAGGAACGCATCAGTACACAGTTTCTTTCTTTTATTACATTAACGGTCGCGAAGCCCCGTTTTCCTCGAGAAGTTAACCTTTACATCCCCAGATGAGACTCCGCCTAGGCAGAGTCCTGTGACTGGCTTCTCAGGTAAAGATGTAAACAGCTGTCTTGGGGTGGGTGCGGGCAGCTCTTTGCCCCTTTGCACATGTAGCCCTTAGGGTGCGTATAGCCACGGAGGTAGGAATATAGATCTCGTCCCCCTGGTTCCTTTTCTCACCGCATCCCAGCTCCCACATCCCACTCGGCATCCAGCTTAGTCACAGGGCTTTCTGTCACTTTTTCCCCTGGGAAATGACTGACTGTTTTCACGTGTGTGCTTGTTGTTTAGAAAGCCAAGCTTGGCCCTGCTGGCAACAAAGTCATCAGTCCTTCTGAGGACAGGAGACAGCCTTCCAACAACCTCGACAGAGTGAAACTCACCGACTTCAACTTCCTCATGGTGTTGGGCAAAGGCAGCTTTGGGAAGGTAAGAGGACCGTGACCGTGACAGGGCCAGGCTTCTGCAGAGAATGTTGGGGTCCGTCCTGTTCTCCCTGAGGATTCCGGAGCAGCCGTCAGATGTCCCTGCACTCTGCGCACATTTCTCAGTGGTTTCCTACTTCATTAAAAAACAACTGTATCCAGGGACTTCCCTGCGGTCCAGTGGTTAAGACTTTGTCTTCCCATGTAGGGGGTGCAGGTTCGATCACTGGTCGGGGAGCTGGGATCCCACATGCCTCGTGGCCAAAAAGCCAAAACATAAAACAGCAGCAGTATTGTAACAAATTCAATAAAGACTTTAAAAATGGTCCACGTCAAAAAAACTTGAAAAAAAAAACCTGTATCTAGAAAGCCACAGGAGGCCCCTTGTGTGTCACTGTTTCAGGGCGCCTGGCGCCGTGGGTGCTCCGGTACGTCCACTGCATAGTTTTCACAGCTAAAAGCTGAATGTGGACTCCTAGGAAGCAAACATAGTGAGAGGTACTGAGCTGGGTTTCTTCAGCCGTCCGCCTGCGTATCTGCGTTTGCTTCTCTGGCCCCAAATCTCACGGTAGATCCAGGAACTGGTTTTGATCCCGCCTCCCCTTTTTGAACCTGGCTCCTGACTTGCGAGACGCGTGTAAAGGTCCGTCACATTTCCGCTCCAAGGATGCTCCTGGAGCGCGTGCCTGTTCCTTTCAGCGGCCGCAGTGGCGTCCTCGTGTGGCCACAGCCCACACGACGTGCACATCTCAGCAGCTTAGAAACCCTGCGGCTGCCAGAGGAATTAAACGTGCCGTGACGCCCAGGGTTGCACCACCGGCCCGTGAGGCGGAGCTTTATTAGCTGCATGAATGGTCTGAAAGGCCCCCCGACCCGGTCCCCACCCCCCCAGCCCCCGCCGGCCGTGCGCCTGGGGTGCTCAGGGGGCCCCCGGTGCCCGCAGGTGATGCTCGCAGACAGGAAGGGCACGGAGGAGCTGTACGCCATCAAGATCCTGAAGAAGGACGTGGTCATCCAGGACGACGACGTGGAGTGCACCATGGTGGAGAAGCGCGTGCTGGCCCTGCTCGACAAGCCGCCGTTCCTGACGCAGCTGCACTCCTGCTTCCAGACGGTGGTGAGGCCCCGTGGGCTGCCCCCGCCTGGTGCTCGGGTCCGGGCAGCCTTCCCCCCGGGGCAGGCGGGAGGCAGTCAGCACCCGGACACCGCTCAGCCCCGCGTCCGCCCCTGCCCAGCAGGCTGGGGGCCGCGGGGGGGTTCCGGGCCTCCCCGCTCTGTGACGTCCCTGCTCAGAGGCTGGGCGTTAATTCCCTCTCATCCCGTGAATGCTCACAGCAAAGGTTTTCTTCACACACGGCAGGCAGTGTGTTGAGACGCAGAGGGACAAACAGGCGGTCACAGCCCCAGCCCGCTCAGACCCGGGTCCAGCTGCTGAGCGCGGCACCGGGCCCGCAGGAGACCAAGGCCGGACGGGAGTGTGTTCTTGGGTGACGGCCACAGCAGGGGTGGCAGTCTGGCCTGTCTTGTGTGGTCTGTGAGCTCTCAGAAAGGTTTAAGAAAATACTGTTTTGTAGCACATGAAAATCCGATGAAGTTCTGGTTTCAAGGTCCACAAATAGTGTTTTTGGGACACAGCCCTGCCGCTTCACTTACCCGGCATCTACGGCTTTCACGCAGCAAAGGCAGAGCTGAGTAATTGCAAAACGCACACAAAGCCTAAAATGTTCACTGTCTGGCCCTTTACAGACAAATTTGCTAGCCCTGTCACAGAGGGTGACTAAAAAGAGGACAAAATACTTTCCAAAGCGCTGATCGGCTGGCCTGGTGCTTGTGAGGAACCTATGAGAAATAGAAATATTTAGATGGCACCACGGCAAGGCCATTCCCAAAGACAGGCTCTGCGTGCCCCGGCGGCTGTCCTCCTGCGGGTGTGACTCCATCCTCAGTGGCCGTCACGGCTCACGCGGTGCAGCACCCGGAGTCCGGGGGGGACCCAGCTCCCAGCGGCTTCTAAGTAGCGCCAAGGAGAGAATTTAGCAACATGCAAAGAAGAGGCGAAACCCCAGCCCAGGTCCCGTAACCCTGGTTTCACTGATTAAGCTCTGGAAAGCAACCAACCAGAGAAATAAAATTGAAATTAAAGTTTGTAACAGGAGAGCGAGAGATGGAAGCTCCCAGAGCCATTTCCTGGCTGTTACCACCAGCTGCATCATTCTTCTTCCTCCCTGTGCGCTACTTTAATGTTTAATAAGCTCTGTGAAATGGTGGTGTTCTCTGGAAGAGAGCGGAGGTCAGCTTTCACCTTGTGCTGTGCTGTTATCTCCCTCTTAACCGCCCTCCCCGCCCCAGTCTCCCCATCTGTCCCAGCGTAATGTCCTCGTAAATACGCAGATTTACTTAGTCCTGTGACGCCTGCGCTTCGTGGGGCCGACACGTAGCACATCAGTGGCAGAGAAAATCAAAAGCAACCTCTGGGCAGAAAGGGAACATTTGATTAACCTCTCCTCGCGCGGTCCCATCCCCCGCAGTAAACGTCACCGAGCATCTGTAACTGACAAGCCCCCGAGGTCTGCTCTCGGGAGCACCTGGTGAACCCGTTACTGGCATCGCTGTGGCAGGCCTCCTGGACCCTGCAAACCAGAGCACCAGCTACAATTAAATAATCGTCCCCTGTGGATCCTTCACGCCGTCCCTGACTTAGAAACGTGTTCTGTGTGTGGGAGCAAAGGGAAGAAGGCTTGTGGCCGTCCCCATAATCAGGAGCAGGCGGGGTGACAGGGAGCCGGTACTTCAGGCGTATGTCGCGATGCGACATGTCGCGAGGCCCTCGCGCGATAGGGCTTAGTGCTTACTCTTTACGTGGGGGTGAACACTGCCCGGCTGCCCGGAGCGGGCCCGCCGGCGCAGCCCGCGTGTCGCTCACGAGAGAGCGGAGCGCGGTGCAGGGGGTGGAGGCCCGGCCGCCCCGCAGCCTCTCAGCCGCGCCCTCGCCCTCAGGATCGCCTCTACTTCGTCATGGAGTACGTCAACGGCGGCGACCTCATGTACCACATCCAGCAAGTAGGGAAGTTCAAGGAGCCGCAAGCCGTGTGAGTGTTTCTAAAGTCCCTTAACGTAGACCCCACGGTCCTCCCACCGGGAACCTCTGCTGGGGGATCTGGACGAGGGGCCCCGCCCGGTGTGGGGTGACGCGCTGCTGCCTCCGGGGGGCGGGTTGGTGGACACGGTCCACCGAAGCGCTTCCTCCGCGGGCGTTTCGTCTCCTTCCGGCAGGAGGTGCGGGTGTGCAGGTGCGCGTCAGCCCCCTCCGCCCTCGTCCGTGGGCCGTTCCTGGTTCCCTGAACCACCGAAGGGGCTCTGGGTGATGGGCCGAGGGAGGGCCTGGCTGAGGAGCAAGAGAGGCTGGAGGCTGGGGGGCTGACAGCGTCGGGTGAGGTACCCACGCAGCCCCAGCCAAGAGGAGGCAGGAGGATGGGGGGGCGGTCGGCTGGCGGGAGAGGGCTGGTGACAGTCTTTGTGGAGGAGGAGGGATGCAGCTGTGACGCAGGCTCCCTCTTGGCGCCTAAGGCTAGTCAGTGTCCTGGAGAAACGTGCCGGAGGAAGAAAACCAGGACTTGGTGCCCGGGGGTGAGGAGAGAGAAGGCTCTTCAGGGGACGCCCCTTTGTAGGTTTGGGAGGGGGCCATCCAGGAGGAGGCTGGGGGAAGGTTTCCATGGGATGCACCTTGGAGGCCGGGGTGCGGGAGTCGTGGCACCGCAGAGAGACCTGAAGAGTCACCCCGCTTTCCAGGGACCAGGAAGCCGCGGGAAACTCACAGGAGCAAATCTAAACACACAGCTCTTTTGTTCCCTGAGTAAGAATGCACCGTGCGCAGGCGCCCTGGTGGCACCAAGTGAGCACACGCTCATCGGGCCCGGCCAACGTTCGGTCTGAAAGATAAACCGGGAGCCCTTTGGGCCCGTGTGGGACAAGCCGGCCCCGGGGAGACTCGCTGGAGGCAGGACAGGGCGTTCTTGGGGGGCACGCTCTCTCAAAGCACGGGAAGGGCGGGTGGTTTCTGTTTCTAGTTTTACTTTTCAGTTTTCGGAAACGCTTGCCCTGATCCCGTCTCTTGTGGTGTTCGTTAGAAAGCGTTACAAAGCACGGGTTGTAGGATAAAGCGTGACGACACAGAGCTGTAACAAGCAAAGAGCAGGACAGCCCTTTCCATCGTGAAGTAACAGACAGGCCTCCCGTTTAGCACTGCTTCCCTGGACTTGTGTTGCTGGGAAGTTTTTAATTTAAATAATATAGAAAAGCTTGAAAAAAATCACGGACGTTGCCTGTATCCCCTCTTCTCCTCCCGCCCCCCCGCCGTCCGTCCTCGGAGGTGGCCCCATTAGGGGTTTGGTCCCTGTCGTCAGGGGCGGTGTCTCTGCTCGTGGGAACGTGTGCTCATTTGAAGCCTCCCGGAGGTGATGTTTGCACGAGCGTCTTGTGTCTTCTCAGACTTCAGGAGCTCCTGAACGCTGTGCAAATTTTGAAACATCCTTCAGCATTTATTCAGAGTTTCAGGTATTGACCCGTGAGCAATTCTGAAGCGAAGGCAGTAACTTCTTTTCATTATGAATTATTTAAAAGGTGCATCAGGGGACTTCCCTGGTGGTCCAGTGGTTAAGACTCTGCGCGTCCAATGAAAGGGACGCGGGTTCGATCCCTGGTCAGGGAACGAAGATCCCATGTGCCTCGCAGCCGATAAATAAATAAATAGACACAATTTTTGAAAAAAATTTTAAATACTGTAAAAATAAAGAAATTAAAGGGTGCATCAGGTGTGACTCCTGGCACAGGTCCCGTCTCTCCCAGCGCTTGGGGTGGGGGGAGGGGGGAGTAAGCCAGCTCCCTGTGTCCTCCAGGGCACAAGCGTATTTTCAGACACTCATGTATTCTGTCCTTGAATAAGAAAATGGAAGTTTGCTCCGGTCTGCCGTAGCCATGACGTAGAACAGCCTAGCAGACAGTCACTCTTTAAAGGATCGTGTTCGAAGTTTCTTCTAAGCAGTAAATTACCTGTCCACCTGCCCCAGACAAGAGGCACTTGTTTGGGGACCGGTAATAAACCCGCCTCATTGATTTTATTAGCTACACCGTTCCTCGGGGGACTTGGAGTCATAAAGCGGCAGAGGGTTGAGGACACGTGTAGGGCAGTGCTGATCTCTGCTCGTCCAGGGTTTCCATTTGTTTACCTTTTTGATGCCCGATCTTGAGGGTAAAATGTATCCAGGAGGCCAAAGAAAGCAAGCTGGACACCTGACGCATTTTCTGTTGCAGGTTCTACGCGGCAGAGATCTCCATTGGTCTGTTCTTTCTTCATAAAAGAGGAATCATTTACAGGTGTGTATCGCAGCCCTGCCGCCCACAGCCCGGGGGGGGTTTTGCTGGACCTCTGGGCTCTGTGGGCGTGAGGTTCTGTGATGGGGACTTAAAACATGGAGTGGACAACCCCTGCCCTGTCCCGGGTCACGGAAACCTGCGGGGACCGTCATTCTTTGCAGCCTCCCGGCAGATCCGGGTCACCTTCTGGCTGCTGGACCTCAGAAGATCACACGTCTCATTTCTGCTTCTGCTCTTCTGTCCCTGCGAGCTCCGTCCTCTGCCCTTGGCTGGGCACGAGGTCAGGTGCCAGCGAGAGCTGCCAGTGAGAGCTCCTCGGCAGAGCAGCTCAGGGAGCTGGGAGAGGAAGAGGAAAACTGGTGAACTCAGTTCCTCGCATTGTTGGTGCCGGTGAAGGGGGCACGTCCCCCGGTACTAACCGAGGCGTAATTAGAGGGACATACGGCACCAGGCAGGGAGGGGACGCCAGTGACCCAGCGAGGTTGACGTGCACAGCTGGCTGCGTGTCTGACCCCTCAAGCTGGGACGCTGATGAACCGGTGAAGGGTCTCAGGGCCGCTCAGCTGGACTCGCTGGGGTTCCCCTGCACAGCCAGGGTTGGGAATCGCTAGTTCAGTTGTTTAGTCGTTCGTTCAGTCTGCATTTATTAAGTACCTGCTGTATGGTAGGCGCTACGCTGGGCTCTAGAGATGGAAAAATAAGTCACAGTTGCTGGTCCCAGCTCTCCTGGGACTGTAGCTAATGCACCCTCGAGACGCAGCCGCTCAGACACGCGTCGGTCTCCCGAGCGGCAGAGCGAAGGCTGTTACGTTGCGGGAAGGACGCTGATGCCACCCGCTTCCTTGCAGGGACCTGAAGTTAGATAACGTCATGCTGGATGCGGAAGGACACATCAAGATCGCGGACTTCGGGATGTGTAAGGAGCACATGATGGACGGGGTCACCACCAGGACCTTCTGCGGGACCCCGGACTACATCGCCCCGGAGGTAGGACCCCGATTCGCCTGGTTTTTCAGACCAGTGCTTTCGAGCTGCAAACACACCCGCTCGTGGGATGTGGCCACGCCCTCCCCGAATCACGCAGTCAGTGTGTGAACACAGAGCAGAAGAAGCCGTGAGAGCTCCCTGCACACAGCGGGGACACGTCTTGGTTCAGGGGGCTTTTGTGTCTGTTACACGCACGTGTGAGATGCGTGCGTGGTAAAGTGCATCTCTTCCATGATCACCAGCAAGCCAATTTAAGGAGCCTGTGGGGCAGAGAAGGAGGGGTCTTGCTTGTGAGGAGGGCCCTGCGTGGAGAACTGGGTCAGGTGGTTCTGATGATGGCGTTTTAGCGAAATCAGAGTGATTTATTTTGTTTATTTTTTATGGAGGTATAGTTGATTTACAATGTGTTAGTTTTAGGTGTACAACAAAGGGATTCAGTGATGTGTGTGTGTGTGTGTATTCAGATCCTTTTTCGTTGTAGGTTATTACGAGCTAGTGGATATCGTTCCCCGTGCTGTACGGTAACAGTAATGTGTATCCGTGAACCCCAACCTCCTAATTTATCCCCCGCCCCCTCCCCTTTGGTGACCGTAAGTTTGCTTTGTGTCAGAACACCGGAGTGAGTGGCGCCCCCAGCGGCACGGCCGAGCGCGTCCTGGCGTCCAGGCCGGGAAGGACGGGCCCCTGTGGCGCTGAGCGAAGTGGCCCCAGGGTGTGTGTGCTGACGGCAGGGGCCACGCTGCTTTGCCTTTGGGATGACACACCAGGCAGCTTTCTTCCCGTTGGCGGAGCTTCCCACACGCCAGCGGCTGGGCGGCTCATCGCACCGCGTCGCTGTGCAGCCGACTTTCTGCCCCCGCCCGCGCTGTGGACGGCGCAGCCCCTGCCCCGCCAGGCTCCGGCGGGCAGAGGGGGGGGTGGGTGCCCCGCCGGGCCAGCCCGCCGCTCTCTGCAGGGCGGGTGTTCGCGGTCGGCGGCTCGGGGCTGTCTGTTCGGCGCGGCGCCTCGTGCCTTCCTCTCCGAGGCAGTGGCGCTCGTCAGAGAGACGCGCTTGGACGTCTGACCAGGGCGCGCGCCGCTCCTGACTTGAATATGTACAGGCTGTGGGGACTCAGGCGACTTTCCCAACCTCTCTGAGCCTCCGTTTCTACAGTGACACGTCAGGGGTGATCCTGTCCTCCCGGTAGGGTTGCTCTGAGGACCAAGGTGCCTGGTACAGAGTTTGCACCTGGTAACCCTCAGGTATACCCGTGATTCCAAAGGGAAGCTAATCTTTATTCCTTTGTTAAGGCTTTGCTTGCTTGCTCTATGCCTAGACAGTGTGGAAACAGACTTAGAACATTGACCTAGAAACTTAAATTCTGAATTACGTGGCCAAAGATGGCATGTGCTCTTGGTACGTAAGCTGCATAACCGCTTTCCCTGAAAAGAATTCACACGTTAGTGTCTCCAGGCATCTCATGAGCTTAAATATTTTTCAAGCCTGAAGCACAGAGAGATGGTACAGAAAAAAATATGTCCTCCTGGCAGTATTTATTCCGGAGGCTTCTACTGGCTGACATGTGTTAAACAGGCTGTGGCTGTGAGCTGTGCCCGCTCCGTGTGACACCCACCGGATGCCGTCAAAGCCTGGTGACGGGGGACAGCAGCAGTGTGAGCGGTGAGGTGGCTTTGAACTTCATCTTCATCGAGACCAGGTCCCTGCTAATCAGACAGATAGCTTCATGTGTTCCGTGACACCTCTGACATCACCAGCGGTGACAGCATACCATATAGATGAGCTTGTCCAAATAACTGAAGTTTGTGGCCTTTTTTTTCAAGGTTCCTCACTGTATTAATTTCACATGGCTGCTTTAACGACCACAAACTTAGTGGATTAGAACAGTACAGATTCATTATGTTACGGTCCTGGAGGTCAGAAGTGCAAAGTCAGTCTCATTGGGTCGCTGTCAAACTGCTGTCACGGCTGCACGCCCTCCAGCCTCTGGGGCGTGTCCTCAGCTCGTGGGCCTTCCTCCATCTTCTGTGCCGGAAGCGTAGCACCTTGTAATCTCGCTTCCTGTCTGTTCTAGTCCCAGCCCTCCAGCCTCCCCCTTCTAAGGACCGTTGGGGTTACGTGGGGTTCACCCAGATAATCTAGGGTCACCTCCCCATCTCGAGATCTTTCACTCAACCGCAGCCGCAGAGTTCCTTCCACTAGATCTCTAGACTCTGGGGATTGGGCTGCACACACCTCTGGGGGCAGGGGGCGCATCGTCCAGCCTGCCACACTGGCAGTGGCATTCTCGCTAACGATGCCGCCTTCCTCCTCCCGAACATACTTCTCACGTATGTTGGTAACTCTGGGCCTTTTTTTAAAACTTGTGCTCATTTGTGTGTACGTTTATTTAGTTCTCTGCAGCTTGACCACGTGCAGGTTCCCTTCTCCAACACCACGTCCAGATACAGAACCGTCTGCCACCGCAGCAGCCCCTCCTGCTGCCCTTTCATAACCACGCCCACCTCCCTTCTGCGCCCCACCCCCGACCCCTGGCAACCGCTCGTCTGTTTTCCATTCTGTAATGTTGTCATTTCAAGAATGTCCTGTGATGGAGCCGTAACCTTTGAGATGAGCTTTTCCTCTGAGCGCTTTCGGGAACTGTGGTCATTATTTGCTCAGGTTACTGAGACATCCCAGGCCTTAGTCCCCTCCACCTGTGCAAGGGGCACGGTGATGTGTCTGCCTCACGAGGCTGCTGTCTGTAACAGGGAGGGTTGTCGGTTACAAGGCAGGTTGGACCTGATGTTGTTTTTGTTCACTTGGCTCACTTGCCACTTTGGATTCTGGGCCTCTGGCAGCCTTCTAGCGGCCTCTCCTAGAAGACCCTGGCCATTGCAGTCTTCCTGGTCACTTTTTGGGGGCAGCAGAGACGAGGTTGGCCTGGAAAAGACCCTTTGAACTGAGAAGTTTATTGCCATTTAGGAGATCTTACCTGTATGGGGCTGGCCATGTCATGCTAAGAACCTGAGGACATGGTATCAGAGGGAGGGATGCTGGGAACATCCGGCAGAGAGAGGGATGCTGGGAACATCCATCCATCAGAGAGAGGGATGCTGGGAACATCCATCCATCAGAGAGAGGGGTGCTGGGAACATCCATCCGGCAGAGAGAGGGATGCTGGGAACATCCATCCGGCAGAGAGAGGGATGCTGGGAACATCCATCCGGCAGAGAGAGGGATGCTGGAAACAGGCCGTCAGAGAGGGAATTGTGGAAAACCAGCTTTGGGCCCCCTAATACACCCAGGATCTCGTGTTCTGGCCCTGGATTCCCTCAGGTTCTGTAAGCCTTCATTCCTCTCCTCATACCCAAGGTGTAAGTGGTAATAAAGGAGTGCCTACCATTTACCAAGTCTCGCTGTGTGCTGGGCCCCTGCTATACTTTCTTCTCATTACAAACCCCACAGAGGAGCAGAGCACAAGGCCCGCGTTTCAGACGAGGTACCTGAGGCGGTCAGTGGCGGTCTGAGGCCACGTTGCTTACAAGTGCCGGTTCCAGCCGCCTCCCCAGGCTCAGGCCGCCTGCAGAGCTTTGCCCTGCCGGCCACGCTGCACTGCTGAAACCCGGGGCAACTCACGCGTCCAGAGGGCATCCTGCAGGCCTGCTGTGCCGAGCGCGGTGCCCTGCGGATACAGAACGAGAGCACGTGGGGCCTTGCTGGGAGGTGCTCCCCGTTTAGAGGAGGTGACATAAACAGGAACCAGAGTCTACACCTCGATGCCGCTTGACTTTCACTGAAAAATAAGCTGCGCTCCTCCCTTGGGAGTTCCATCAGTAATAACTTTAGGTTGTTTCGCCTTTTGCTAGCATTTTCTTCTTGGGGGCCCAGGAATTTGGCATATTTCACCCGAGGAATAATTGCAAGGTAGAGAAAAGACCATCTAGGTTCAAAGTTTTTGAATTTGCTCAGAGATGAAAATAATCCTGTCCTCTGTGTAAGTCTTCCTGTCAGGCAAAGGCAAAGTAATTATCTTAGGTGGCATTTTCCTTAGTAGGCAAAGCAGAGGCTTAAATATGTATGGCTGTTTGTTCAAAAGCCTTGAAATGGATCAATCCTGCAGCATCCCCTTAACGGGCGAACGTGAGCGAAGGCGGGAAGTGTCCCTGACGCGCGCGTTTGGAGCCGAGATGGGCACCCGCGACAAGGGCAGGAATCGGGAACGAATCCCTGAAGCTGACGTGAGGGGGACTGTTTGCTTTGACGTGGAAAGGACCCTTTGAGGCCAGGGAACAGGCCCCTGAGGCTTCACCCGGGTCTCATCCTGCATCTGAAGGTCGGTTATTCCGGGCTCACGGGATCCAGTCACCGGCCAGGCACCCGCCGGCAGCCGAGCCGCAGCCTGGACTCTAGCATCGCCCGCTCTCTCCTGGGAGAGCGAGGCAGCCGGTGGGAGCGAAGCCGTGGGACGGCGCACCACGTGGAACGCTTGCTTGTGGGCTGGTCACGGCGGGGGCGTGTAGTCCACACGCAGAGGGTGTCACCCACCACACGGGCACCGTCTACTCCAGACCAAGCCCACGGAACACAGCAGCTGCTCTGTCGCACCTTATACGCGCGCAGAGGTTGCACGACCTGGTAGGAGGCCGAGGTGGGATTTGGAGCTGAGACATTCTGACCTCAAAGCCCGTGTATCCTTTGCACGTATCACAGCATCTCCAGAGAGATGAGGGAACTCCCCGAGTGAAAGAGCCGTGGAAACGAGCCCTGAGATGTCATAGACCATTTCTTCTTAACATCTTTTAGCAGAAGATGGACATTCGTGCATCTGAACTGGCATCAGGGGTCTGAGTCATGACCAGATCTTTCCGTCTCTAAGGCAGTGAGTCGGGTCGTGGTCCAGCTGCTGGTCCTGGGCAGAACCCTCAGGAGCCAGGGGTGAGCCAGCAGCTCTCGGCCCCTCTCCCTCAGGCGTCCCCCAAGTGCCCACTAAGTGCCCAGGCAGGGGTCTTGGGGGGAACTGCCGGGAGGGGCTGGAGGCAGTTAGACACGGGCCACTGCAGCCCAGGGGAGCTTCGAGATGTGGGTGAGACGGTGTCCCCTGGGTGGCGACAGGTGGCCCTCCAACACGGGACAGCCACAGGGGGGAAGCTTGTGGGCGCCCCCACTGCCGCCACCGCCAGCCGCCCACAAGCACTTGTGCCCACGTGTCGTCCGTGTTGGGGGCTGGGTGAGTTCAGAGAGCTGGAGACCGATCCCGGGGTCCTGCCCCTCCTTTCAGCCCCGTGCCAGGGCTGCCCGTGACGGCAGCCAGAAGTCTGTGTTTTTATGTAAACTGTGCCTGATTCTTCTCTCCTTCCCTCCACCTGGGCCCTCCTTCCCCTCCCTGAAGCCTTCGCTCAGAGGTCACCTCAGAGAGGTCACCTTTCCCGGCCCCCCTGGTTCCGGTGGCCAGCCTCCCCGATCCTTGGTCCCCTTCCGTGTTGCAGGTCACCCTCTGATCGACCGTGACTCGTGCTCATGTGTTTACGTGTTTGTCTCCCGCCGAGCTCCACACGCAGGACCCTTGGCCTTTGTTCACTGATAGGCCCCCACCCTGGGGATAGGATGGATGTGGGGTGACGGATGGGTGTGGGTTGATGGACGGGTGTGGGGTGACGGACGGGTGTGGGTGATGGATGGGCGTGGGTTGATGGACGGGTGTGGGTGATGGATGGGTGTGGGGAGATGGACGGATGTGGAGTGATGGATGGGCGTGGCTGACGGACGGGTGTGGGTGATGGACGGGTGTGGGTGATGGACGGGTGTGGGGAGATGGACGGGTGTGGGGAGATGGACGGGTGTGGAGTGCTGGACGGGTGTGGGGAGATGGACGGGTGTGGGGTGATTGGCAGGTGTGGGGAGATGGATGGGTGTGGGTGATGGACAGGTGTGGGGAGATGGACGGGTGTGGGGTGATTGGCAGGTGTGGGGAGATGGATGGGTGTGGCTGATGGACGGGTGTGGGTTGATGGACGGGTGTGGGTGACGGACGGGTGTGGGTGATGGGCAGGTGTGGGGTGACTGGAGGGCGTAGTGTGCTGCGTTCCCGGGCGTGACTGTGGTGGGAGCGACACGGCAGGGCCAGGGCCGAGGCTCTGGTATCAAGGGGTCAGGAGCTCCGGGGCGGGCAGTGGGAGGGTGGCTGGCGAGGCAGCCTCTGAGCGAGGCCGATGGCAGGGGTGGAGCGGGGAAGGTGGCTGCGTGTCCCCTCGCCCACGGCTGGGCCCCCGAGGGTCCGAAGGTTGATGGGACGTCAGCCCAGGACCCCGGATGGCCCCACGGGCCGGAACATTGACTTCCCAGAGACTTCCTGGCCTCTGGGGAAAGGGTTGTAGAAAAGCGAGAGAATAAAAGGATCTGAAAGTCAAATGAGAAAAGACCTCATCTGGTGCGCAGCCAGGCAGCCAGGCAGTGAATTAGCCCCTGCCAGACAGAGAAGAAACGGGGAAACGAGACGGACAGGAGCCCGTGAGTGCCGGCAGCCGCTCCAGTGAGATCAGTGCCTCCGAGACGCGGACCGCACACCAGCCAGGCGGGCAGCCGCGGAGAAAGCCCTTGATTAAAGAAAGAGCATGATAAACTGAAAGGCGTTTTCTTTCTATAAGAGGCCAGTTTCCCTCTGTGTCGGGTCACGGTCCAGTGACTCCAGCATCACAGAGATGAAGCTGCCACTTTCCCCCCAAGAAACGTTTAAAGAGCCCAGGCCGGGCATTCTGGAAGGGAGGAGGGGCGGTCCTTCCTCAAAGGATGTAACCCTTCTCAGAGCTTTTGGAGGAATGATGTTGGTTACGTTATCTCGTGTGTGTTATTGCCTGGCTCTTTAACTGTCTCATGACTTCCCTGGCATCGGAGTTTGATGAGTTCAGCCTGTTCTCTGGGGCGTTTGGCCCCTGCTGTGATATTGTGGTCCGGGAGAAACTCAGTCCATTCCTCCTCTCCCCGTCCTCCCTGCAGAGACCGCCAGCGCCTCGTGGAGCAGGTGCCCCTTGATAGATGCCCGCTGCGTGCGGGCACCTCATTGACGGGGGTTTGTTTAATCCTTCTGTCAGGGCTGCACAGTCGATGTTGTCGGCCCTGTTTCCCAGATGACGCACCCACGGGGCAGAGATTCATCCACGTTTCCCGTGCCCCAGATCCACGGCAGGCCTGGGCTCTGAACCCGGGCTGATCCGCTTCTCCCCGCAGCGGCCGTGGCCCCGGGGGGAAGGCTGCCCGGGGACTGGCCACCGCCCTCCAGGGTGCACGTGAGCGCCTGCCATCCAGCCCCGCCTCTGTTTTCCAGGCACAGGCGATGCGCTGGTGAGCCTCTGATCCAGGAATCCCACGGCTGCACCAGCTGGCCCTTCGTGGGGGTTTGTTTAAATCTTGTAAAAAGCGACCAGAGGTCACCGAAGGCCGTGGGGAGGAGGGGTGGGCGTCTGGATGGCGGTGACCAGCCTGCTCTCGTGGCCGGGTGTGGGCCACGCACTTGCGTCTGTCGCCTCGTTTCATTCTGACAGCAGTGGTGGAGGCGAGTGGCGTCATCCTGTCCGGGGCTCGCAGACCGCGGGAGGCCAGGCGGGGACCCTGGGCCGCCCGCCCCAGGGCGCAGGCCGTGGCCCTCGTGCCTCCGTGTCTCGCTTCGCGCTCTGTTACCACACGCATCGGCGAAGACCCACCAGGCCGTGAAACTCCGGAAAACCTTTTATTCCAGCCGATAAAGGTCTTACAGGCACAAAACGTGTCCCTGACCCCAGCTGGTTCCTTCGCTGCACGCGTGGTTGTTCTGTTCTCACGCGCAGGGAACGCTTTGAACATCTCCCCGGTCGGCTGAGGCCTGAGATCAGGGCGGCTCCGGGGGGGTTCAGGGCGGGGGCTCCGGCCCCACCTGCCCCGCCTTCCCCCAGGGGAGACCAGGGACCAGGGCCGCAGGGGCCGAGCTTGGGAACCACTCGGAGCCGTGAGCGGCGGACGGCACAGGCTCGATTCGGGGTAACGCAGCCCGACGCTGTCTCAGCCCCACACGGACGTGAGGCTTCGAGAAGGGGAGGTTTCCTGTTTGGTTTTGCTGCCGTTTTCTTTCCTGTTGCCCATTAAAATATTTTTATCGTTGATAAAGGAAGGCGTGTCCTCTGCTGCCCTGAGACAGTTGGAGGGTGTGAGCGGGTTTTACAGGTAAAGGCCAGGGCTCCTTCGTGCTGCAGCCTGGAGAGGGCCGTCTGCCGTCGGGCAGTTTATCTGAGCCTGGGCGCGGGGGGTCGGCGAGGACACAGCGGGCGGGGGTGAGGAGCAGCGTCCCGGGAGCGTGCGGCCAGGATCGGGGCGCGGGTCCCTGTCCGCGTGTCCGTCTCGGGGTCCTTGAAGACGAGCCTTCGGAGCTGGACGAGCTGATGGGGGTGGGCGTCTTGTCCGCTGAGACCCCTGTGAGCATTTGAACCCTTTTCCGGCAAGACTCACCCTAACTAGGCCAGCTCCGGCCGCAGCTGCCTGAGGGGCCCGCACGCCCCACCCCCGGCCAAGCCCAGCGCGGATGAACCTTCCCTCCAGAAAAATGGTCCAGGTTGTGGAAGCCAAGGCCAGACGTCCAGAGTTCCCGTCCCGGCCTTGCCCCTTCCTGGCTGTGCAGCCTTGGACAAGCTTCTTCACCTCTCTGTGCCCCGTTTCCTCATCCTTGAAGCGGGACGCCCCTCCCGCAGGGGTCTCGTGCGGGCTCCGCGAGCCGACGGAGAGGAAGACCCTGGTGCTTGGTGACAGTCCTGGCAGCGACGTCGGCTGCAGTCCCCGCTGCTGTGGTCCGTAGCGTCTGAAGCCTCCCCTCGCGGCCCCCGAGTTCTCCAGGAGAGCTTCTGAGGCCCCGTCGCCTCCGGGAGGCCTCGGAGCGCGTCGCCCCCGGCACAGGGTGGAAGGGTGGGTGGCCCTGGACGACCTCCTTCCAGCCACCGTGGGCCTGTGGCCTCCTAAGAGGCGAGAAGCTGCCCCTGGGCCTGCGCCCAGGCTGGAAGAAAGCCTCTCATACCCGACTTTATAGGACAGGCAACCCTTTGTAACGTCCTGACACCCTCCCCCAGCGCTTGGCTCATGGAATTGCAACATTGATGATTGTAACGAGAAGAGCAGTGACACTGGCCGGCAGTGGCCCTGTTGGGGGTCCGTCTCTGGCTCCCCTGTGCCGGGTGGAGGCGGCCAGCTCCAGCCCTTCCTGCCGCGCCGGCCTCTCCTTTTGTGGTTTCTCTGCCTTGGGAACTTGGTCGCGAGGGCAGTACCTCACCAGGGGTGTCAGGCCTCTCCCAGGCTTGGCTGCCGGCTTCCACGTGCCAGGGACACCCACTCCCGTCCCCGTCGGAGACAGACCCGAGGCAGCCTCCCATCATTCCGTGGCCCCCGAGCCGGGTCCTCGGCCCAAAGCTGGCCCCGTAGGCCAACGGGAGCCGGGAAACAGAGCGGGTGGTGAGAGCCGGTAGAACTCAGTCCAGACCAGCCCCGAACAGTGGAAATAAAATGCAAGCCCAGCTGCATTCAAGCAGCCACGTTTTTTTAAAAGTTAAAAAAACAGGTGAAATTAATTTTAACATCTGATTTAACCTAGTATAGCCAAAATGAAAAATCAGCTGTGAGATAGTCTGCCTTTTGGGTGCTGAGTCCCCCGAACGGGGTGTGTGTTTTACCCCTAAAGCACATCTGCATTTGCACTGGCCGCATGTCGGAGGGTGCCGGCCGCACGTGGCGCCGTGGCTCCCGTGGCTTCCGTGTGGGACAATGGACAGGGCAGGTCTCCGCGGCTCGGCGGGCGCAGGGTCCCTGGCACCGTAAACCCTGTGCTTCGGAGCGTTCAGCTCTTCCGCGGGCGCTCTCTGCAGCACTGCTGCCCTTTGCAGGGAGGCGGGGGTGGCTGGGGGTGCCTGTGACCAGCAGCCGAGCGCCAAGGGGAGGGGATGCTTCGTGCTGAGCGCGCGTCCGCAGCCGTGAGGTTGCCCCGTCCTTGCGGCGTAGGCCTCTGAGCCGTCTCATCGCATCCGGGGCACAAGCCGGGCTGCAGACGGTGACCGTCTCCAGCGGGAAATGCTCCAGCTCATCCCACCGGACCTGCTGTTAAGCACTGGAGGCGCTGCGGTGACCCGAGCGACCTTGAGGCGCAGCGCGGGGCGAGCGGGCGGCCCCGATGCCGTCGCCCGGAACACCCGCCTCCTGCTGTCCGGCGCGTGCGAGGAAGCGGCCGGTGGCGTCGGCACACGTCAGAAGAGCTTGATGGACCACGAGAAGCACGTTGGACCCAGGCTGAGAAAGGGTCGAAACCAACAGAGACATCAGGTGGCCCTGGCCGTGGGGGCGGTGAGTCGCACTGCCCGGAATCAGGGTTTCCACACCCGTGACGTCTGACCGTTCTCCAAGTGCGCGGCATCTGCCAGCACCCGGGCAGGGCGGTCTGGGGGTGAGACGGCTCGGGCACGTGCAGAAACGGGGTCTGGAGCGAAGCGTGGTCCCCGCACCCGGCCCCCGCGCTTCCTCGGCCTGGTGCTCCTCAGCCGCGTGGGGTCACAGCTCGGCCTGTGCTCCAAACAAGCGACAGCTGAAGCAGGCGAGCGGCAGGGGTGCGCGGGATAGCACGGAGAACTACGGCCAGTATCCTGTAGCGACCTATCATGGAAGAGAATCTTTTAAAAAGAATATAGATATACACGTGTATAGATATATAACCGAGCCGCTTTGCTGTACACCTGAAACGAACACAATATTGTAAATCAACCGGACTCCAATATGAAAAAAATAACACTGGAACGGATTCACAAGAACAGATTTCAGGGCCTGGTTTTAATATAGTTACGAGACAAATGTTACTCGCGTGCTTTTGAAATACAGTCACCACAACTGAGGTGATGATTTCAGATCTCGTTAGACGCATCCTCAAAGCCCTTTCATGCGTATTGTATGAATCCCAGTGCGAGTGACTCCATTTGAAAGCCGTAAGTTGTAGTTTTAAAACAAATATGTCCGTTTTCAGAGCACCACTTATTACCCGGTCGGCTTCGGGCGAGTTTCGTAAGCTTCCTTCATCTTCTGTGCCCTAAAAAATGAGAATACGAGTAACTTCTGGCTCGTTGGGTCACGACAGTGTGCAGAGAGCCTGGCACACGGCAGGTGCTGGACGCCTGTGTCCTTCGTGTCCCACGGAGGATTCCTGCTGTCCTTCTGCGTGGTCGAGTCAGGCTTTGATGTCGTCATTTCCCGTCCGGGGCTGGTATGGCCACCATCATTTCACGTCATCGGGGAATAAATCAGAGACTCATTTTTGGTAGGGTTTTTTGTGCTTCTGACGTCTTCAGAAAAGAACATGGAGAAAAGAACCCATGTCGCCTTCAAAAGAAATGAAGGGCTCTTTGTAGGCTTCTTTGGTTGGCGTTTTCGTGTCAAGGAAAGAGCTCAAGGCTGCCGGATTCAGACGTGCCCCCTGCTCCCGGCCCACGCCGCGGCCAGTGGGGGAGCGCGCCCTGCTCACACCGCAGGAGAAGCACCAGGGCCACCTGAAAGGCATGGGGGTGGACAGGCGCGCAGGAGGCTAGCTCCTGTCCCCGGACGTGTCACGAGACGTGGGGGCCGTTTGGAAGATGCCCGGGAACACCCCAAAGTCCAGTTGGTCTGCAGAATGGCCGGTGGTTGCGCTGGGTACGGGTGAGTCCGTGCTCCCCTCGGCTCCCGGGGCAGACCTGCGGGTCCGGAAGGGGTGCGTCCGGCATGCCGCCTCCCGTCCAGGCAGTGGCCGTGTCGTGCGAAGTCGCGCCTCCTAGAAGTCCGCGTCTGCGTTACTCCCTCCTGCGGGGCGGGCGGGGGTAGAGCCACCCCGGCACGTCGGAGGGTCTCGGGGAGCGGGGTGGAGGGCGAGGTCTCCGGGCCCCTCCCCAGCTGCAGATGACGTGTTTCAGCTGCTCCTCTCCTCACCCCGGTTACACGGACGTGTCTAGACCGCGTCTAAGACGTCGTTCGCGTCACCCGTGCCTACGTTCACCTCTGACTGAAAAGGACACTTTGCAGCCGTCAGACCGTCTACCCCACGTGACCGTGTCAGCCACAGGCCCTCGACGTCATCCAGCGTCGAGACCGTGCGTGACTTTCCCCAGTTTCTTTCTGCACTTGGGGGGTTTGAAGCAAGGTTCAGACAAGGTGCAGATACTGCATTTGATTATCCCGTATTGTGTCTCTTTTAAACACGAAACGTCAGCCCTTCCGCGGATGTCCTTGGGCCTGTTGCGCAGCACAGGGAAACTGGGGTTTTCCTCTAGTCGTCCTTCCTGCTCCGCCTCCATCTTTGTTACTTTTAACAGGATTCTGCACCACGGTTCTATAGCCTTAGGTGTCGGCCCTTTGCTCTGAATGACCTCTGGCATTTTCCGAAAATGAAATCCACCTCAGTGCCCAAATTTCTCACCCAAGAAGATCATTAAATCCACCTTCCAGTCGTGCCGTGGCAGCTCCCGGTGGGCTCGGGAGGAGTTGTGCAGCGGGAGGTCTCTGTGTGTCTGGTTCGAAGGGTCCCCTTCAAAGCTCGAGGACACACGTTGCCATCACCCCATTTGCGTGAACAAGGTGTGCAAACGCCCACGCGCCCGACGTCTCTGTCCCAATGCAGGCCGTTTCCTCTGCCACTAAATGTAGCTGATGTGCTTGTTCTCACGCAGATAATCGCTTATCAGCCGTATGGAAAGTCCGTGGACTGGTGGGCCTACGGCGTCCTGTTATACGAGATGCTGGCCGGGCAGGTAACGTGTCCCCGTGTTGTCGTGCTTGTGTGTTGCCACGTGATGCGAAGGCCTCCTCTCTGTTGGGTCCACGACAGCAAGGTCCTGGTTGTGTGGTGTGGCCGGGGCTGGTGTGACTTCCCCGATCCTGGTGAAAGAGGGAGAAATTGTACAAAAATGTCTGCTAATCATAAAAACCCAAACTGAAGGCTGCACCTTGGAGTGCAGACCGTACAGCTCTCGCCTCACCCTCCAAAGCGTCCTGCACGTTGTAGAGGCGGTGGCCTCTACATTTCCAGTGTCTCAGGCCTGGGGTGGGGCTGGGCTTCGCTGCACGTTTCCCTGCAGAAACCACCCCGGCTGCTCCCGTGTGTGGAGCGGACTTTATTGTTAAAGGAAGACGTTCGTTAAACTGGAAGGAGTGTTTTAATAGCTTCTCCCGTCTGCCCTTCTCTCTTGCTGGGCAGTTCACTGTAATTTTCACCAAAGTCCAGCGAGGCTGAACTCCCAGTTAGGAAAAGGCAGGTCAGGGTTCCCTCAGCCGTGCGATGTGCGTCAGAGAAGCAAGGGTGTCGCTGCCTGACGTGGCACTTTCTGTGGCGGCGGCCTTAACGGCCACGTCTCCAGGTAAGTCCCACGCGCCGCTGTCGCCACGCAGCCCCCGCCCCCGGGTCTCAGTGGACTGAGAGTGACGGGCGCGTTGCACACACTCCAGGCCTCGGCTGTTGCGCCTGCTGTGCTCACGCTGGGCACCCGGGCGGGCCGGGGCGTGTGCCCCTCCCTCACCAGCAGCCTCCGTGAGAGAGAGTGGAGAGCGAGGCCCGCATCGAGCGGCTGGGCTGCCCCCGGAGAAACCTTGGACTCTTTGTTCCTGGGAAGAGTCACCCTCTCTGACGTGGTGCATCCGTTGCCTCCTTTATTATTCACTCAGCGTGTACTTGCTGAATGTACACGGTGTTGCCCGCGCGCCCCACGCGCAGAGACCCTTCCTTCACGGAGCTCACAGTCCGGAGGAAGACGGCGGCCGAGCAGACAAGGAAATGATGTGGGGTGGCCCCTTGGCGCCCATGGGGACTGCTTCCAGGACCCCCACAGTCAACCAGGGTCCTCGGAGGCTCGGGTCCCCGTGTGAAACGGTGCAGGGATCGCGGGTAACCTAGGCACATCCCCCCGGGCACTTTACATCATCCTCTGTTACTCAATATACCCAACACACTATAAATGCTACGTCCGCGGTTGTACATACAATATAAATGTTATGTACGTATTTGTCGGTGTGTGGCAAATTCAAGTTTTGCTTTTCACTTTTTTTAAAATTTTTTATTTATTTATTTATTTTGGCTGCGCCTCCTCGAGACTTGCGGAATCTTCGTTCCCCGACCAGGGATTGATCCTGGGCCCCTCAGAGATGAAAGCACCAAGTCCTAACCACTGGACCAGCAGGGAATTCCCGTTTTGCTTTTTAAAATGTTTTGGACTTTTATTTCATTTTTGATCTGCGGTTGGTGACCGTAATAGTGATAAGCTAAGGAGAAAAGTGACAAAGCAGGAGAAGAACATACAGTGCTGGGGGAGGGGTGAGACTTTAGCTAGGATGGCCGCGGAGGGCCTCACGCAGAAGATAAAGTTAAGACCAGAAGGAAGGGAGAGGACGTCCACGTGCGCATCTGGGGAAAAAGCATTCCAGACGGAGGGAACAGCAAGTGCAAAGGCCCTGGGGTGGGAGTGTGCAGAGTGGAGGTCGCCAGTGTGGCTGCGGTAGAGTGAGCTAGAGACGGAGTAGGAGCCTGAGGTTAGACAGGAAGAGCCGGCATCAGGCCCCGGGGCGTGGAGATCGTTGCGAGACCATTGGCTTTCCCTCTGGGCTGGGAGACACCCCCCCACCATGGTCTCGCCTGTCTTTCCTCATGTCTTACTTACATCTTAAGCTACTAAAGTAGTCTTTTAAGTTTAAAGATAAGAGGCTCTACCTATATTTGGTCTTTATTTCTCAATGATGTTAAGACTTGATATTTAAAAAGTGGTTTGTGTATTATTTATTCAGGTTCCTTCCCCCAAGGGAACATTTTTCTTAAGGCTAACTACCTCAGTTTGTGACACAGAAAAGCCAGCTCCGTAGCACCGCTGTCCGCGAGACAGCAGCTGGCAGGACACAAGCCGCCTGCACCTTAGGTTAAGTCCCTTTCGCGTTTCGACAGTAAAATGTGGCTGGACCGTGTGCCCCGTGGGAGCCATCTGTTCTCGAAGGCGCAGAAAGCTGAGTCCCCGCCTTGGCTGAGTGTTCCGACTCTGGAGTCCGGGAAACAAGCCCTGCTTTCATTCAGAGTCACGTGTGCGAGAGCCAGCAGCACGGCCGGGGGCGGACGCGGTCCAGATCCCTTCCAGGGCCGCACTCGACGGGACGCGAGATGAGCTGGCCGATACCGGCCAGAGGAGACGAGGGCTTCCGAACGTGGGCCCGCAGCCAGCTCGCCCCCGCCGCGCCCTCCGTCCACTGTCCTCCCTCCCTCCCTCCCGCGCTCTCCGGGCCTTTGGGGCCCTCCTTCCCCGGGGAGAGCTCGGAAACACCGCTGTCCTGCAGGGGCGGCCCCTTTGGGGTGCGTTTGCAGACTGTCCTGAGGCCTTGGACTTGGGGATTCCCACACCCTGTCTCCAAAACGTATTTCCCCACGAGCTTTTCAGAGTCACCGAGCCCTTAAATCCGATCCCTCAAGCCTTGGTAATCTCCGCTGGAAACGGTGACACTCTTTAAACACGACGCTTGAAAATCGTCCCACGTTCGGACGCAGTGTCGGGTCCCGCCGCCGTTCCTCTAAGCCCCCACCGTGCCTGCCGCAAACGCGGGGTTTTCAGCTCAGAACCTCCCCCTCCGTCCTGACTCCTCAGCGCGAACGTGAACATGTTCCCGGGCCCTGACTCAGCCCAGGTGACGAAGCCTCGGGTCGCCCACGGCCCCCGAGCTGCAGGGAGTGGATGCCATTACTGAAAGGGGAGATGAGTTACCCAGCTGTCGATGGGGTGAGGTCTAAATTTGCCCTCTTTAATCACAGAGGGCTGAAGATGAGCAGGGAAAAGATGGTTTCCTGCAATTTGCTTCTCATCTGGTTCATTTATTGTCAGCAGCCGGGGGGACGGTTAAGTATAAAGCAGCTGCGTCTTGTAAGGCGCGTGTGGAGAAAAAGAGAGCGAACCAGGCAATCAGATAATGAGGAAGGTTTATTAAAGGGAAGCAAGAGAGAGAGAGAGACCGACCCTTAAGGAGAGCCAGTGCCCTCCCTTTGGGCTGGTGTCTTACGCCGGGAGAAAGTTTAGTTTATCAACAGCCAGCGGCTGGTGCCTGCTGTCGGCTGACTTGTCCTTGGCCTTGGAGAGAGTAGGAGATGCGCCGGTGGTCACGTGGCCTTGGGGCAGCAGGTGCCGGTGGTCGGAACGGGATGCTTCCTGAGCAGTGTCATCGATCGCCCTGAGCTGTCGCTAACTTGTTAGGGTATTTTTAATGATGAGTCTGCATCCCGAGCACGTCCGTCTCCAGCTCCTGGATTGCTTGACAGATATGATGACTTCGGGGCATAAGTAGCATTTACCCGGCCCTCTAACGAGCAGCTCGCGGCTCACAGCGTCCCGGGCGTCCATCCTAAAGAGGCCAGCCCTGTCCTCTTCACGCCAGGGTCATTCGTGCTTGGTCTTCCGTCCTGGTGACTCAGTAGTGAACCCCTCATCCCAGAACTTCAGCCGGACGTGTCCCTGGGTGCGCCCCCCCCGCCGCCCACCCCGTCCGTGATCTGCACGTGAACACGGCAGGGCCCCCGTGACCTCTGATGAGTAAGTGATTCCGGAATCATTCTGGGACGCGTGAACCATCACCCCTCACTTGCCTGTTTCAAATCCACAAATTACGTATCGCGGAGGAGGGCACCCCCAGTTCAGAAATATTTACACCAAGCCGGGTCTTTCGTTAACAGGTAGCTTGGCTTGAAGCACTGAGCCCAGACGTGTGGAGATCTAAAACTGATCACGAGGTGGGGGGAAGAGGGAAGGAAAGCCATCTAAACGGTCCTGTACTCGGGGCTCATCGCACGGCACCGCTGGGTCCCCGGCTCAGGCGCTGGGGAGGAAGATGCACGTGATTCTAATTCTCCACCGTTGACCTGCCTCCAACACCAGGGCCTGAGAGCCCTGCAGCGGTGACCTGGAAGGATGCTCCGGGGGGACCTGGAGAGACGGAACGGGAGCGTCTCAGTGCTTACATCACCCCACACCTGGGAAGTTACTCTTAGGAAGAAACTCAGGGAAGACGCAATGATGCGCACAGAGGTGTCGATAGACGCGTCCGCAATCAGGAGAGCGCGCGTGCCGGGACACACGCGTCCGCTCTGACCACGTGTCCCCTCAGCAGCGTTAGCCTGACTGGGCGCACCGGGAGCTGCAGAGAAACGTGGGGCAACGGTCAGTGCAAAGCAAGGAACTCCACACTATGCAGCGTGGCTTGGAAATAAGTGCCTGTTCTGCAGCGTGACGTGACAGGTGTTGAGGAGAAGTAGCTGAGGACGTCAGGTGCAGAACGGGTGGGGTGGGCCGTGGGACCGGCCCCCGCGGTGGCTCTCGGCCAGCACCAGCACCAGCACCAGCACCCTTCACTGGGCACTTACTGGATACAACACATCAGACACTTCAGACTCACCAGGGAGCCCTGCTTACAGACTGGGAAACTGTCTGAGAGAGATGAGGCGCTTGCCCGCGGACACAAGCTCAGAGGCGGCAGGGCGGGAATTCTGGTCCAGAACCGCTCGGCCTGAATGCCGTGACCCACGCCCCCACCTCCCCCATCCACGCGGGGCTGGTGGAGCCAGTAGAAGAGGACAGAGAGGCGCCCTGCGGGAGCTAAGCCCCCGTCACCACCACCATGCAGGCGGCAGCAGCCCCCGGCGGAGCCGAGGGCCAGGTGTGGACTCCTGGACCCGGGAGAGCCCTCTTTGCCCTTGTTCTGCGTCCCCTTCACCCCACGTTCAGGACCCCAAAGGCATCCCGTCTCCACCCTCCCCCACCTCCGAGCACAAGGCCACCGTAACCTCTCTTGATCATAATGAGATTTTTTAAACACATAATTACAAGAGTAATGGATTAATTATAATTCATTTGCAAATCGTTAAAAGCATTACTAAAAACGTTTTCCCTGAAGATTATTTGGGGTTGCCCAGGGAAAGATAATTAAAGGGACAGAGGCAAAAATGAAAAACACACCAAGCTAACTAAGGATGCTCAAGTCAGTACGCGGGGTCACGGCGCTGTGTCTGCAGCCTGCCGCCTCCGTTCCCCGGCGCTGGGTGGGATCTGCGGGCGGCGCCCCGGTGAGGAGTTGCTCAGCCTGGACACCCCTGTCCCCCTCTTTCTCGGAACAGCCTCCTTTTGACGGCGAGGACGAGGACGAGCTGTTCCAGTCCATCATGGAGCACAACGTCTCGTACCCCAAGTCCCTGTCCAAGGAGGCCGTGTCCATCTGCAAAGGGGTGAGTGCCCTCGGGTTCCTTTGATGACCGTGCACCAAGAGAGGTGCCTTCCCTCCGCTTCTAAGAGACACGGTGAGGGGCCACGTGCCCGTGCCGCCGGGTTTGCAATTCACTCGTCACCTTTCTTGTGACAGCGTTTGTTTCTCTGAACCATGAGTCTTTGACTCAGCGTATCTTGGTCCAGGCAGTAAACAGACACGTGATGCTTGTTATATAGCATCCCGTGTGATACTGGCCTGTTATGCTTCCAGGACACACAATTCTTAGTGATTGCGTGTCTTTTTACGTACATGGTTTTAACGTATGTACAGAACGACAGCTCCTAAAACAGCATTTAAGTGCTTCTTGTGTTTGGCTGTGAGCCCAGGTTGCTCCCAAGCGTCCCTATCTAGACCATCACACGGAGAGGCCTCCAGGCAGCCCCGCCTTTGGGGCCGGGCAGAGCCGCACGCGGGCGGGCGCTGGGTCTGGCATTCCCTTTGCCCCTGGGTCTTGGGGGGGTCTTTTTGTTTCTCTTTTTTTTCTCAGCTTTATTGAGGTGTAATTGACAGATAAAATGATAATGCATTTAAAGTACACACTGTGATGGTTCGAAGCGTGTGTACAGTGTGAAAGGACTCCCACAGCTGAGTTGGTATATCCGTCACGTCACATCACCTGTTTTTTTTTTTTTTTCGGTGAGAGCACGTCCGCTCTGCGGGCAGCAGGCTTGGTGGTGCAGCGCGGGACGGCCGGCCACGGTCACCAGTCACCGTGCTGCACACGCGCGCTCTTTCTCCTCCCACTTCCCAGCTGATGACCAAGCACCCCGGGAAGCGGCTGGGCTGCGGGCCCGAGGGGGAGCGGGACGTCCGGGAGCACGCCTTCTTCCGGAGGATCGACTGGGAGAAGCTGGAGAGCAGGGAGATCCAGCCGCCCTTCAAGCCCAAAGTGGTGAGTGGGGCCGCAGCCCGTCCCTCCGCCCCGTCTCCCTGGGTCCCTGACCTGTCTGGAGAGAGGAGGCCCTGTGCCCTGGCCTCTGCGGGCAGCCTTGCCCTCTCTCGTGCGGCCCGAGCCGCCGGGATGCCTGCTGGCCCTGAGCGTCGGGGCGCCTGTGGCCCCCACGCCCTCCAGGAGGCAGCAGAGCCCCCAGACGCCGCGAGGACCAGGGCAGATCAGCTCCGGGGACGGGTCCCCACACGCCCGCAGAGCTGCGGGCCTCGCTCTGGGCCCTCGGCAGGACCTCCCGTCCGCCTGTCCGCAGCGCCCCGGCTTTGCCTCTCCCGACAGGCGCCCCGGAGCGTGGCTAGGGCTCAGCGGTCCCCGAAGGCTGGGGCGCAGTCCCCACACAGGCACTCCTGCCGCGAGCCCGTGAGCCCTCCGCCCACGCTCGGATGGTCCCGTGTGACTCCCTAGTGACTCCGTTTTTTTTATTTATTCGGCCAACACGAGACACCAGGGCCCGTTCACAAATCCGCTCGTTCACCCCTCACCACGACCGGGTGAGGTGGCCACCCGTGTCCCCGTGCACAGTTGAGGACACGGAGGCACAGAGAGGCTGGGTCCCTCGCCGGAGGACACGCAGCCGGCGGGTGGTGGAAGCAGGATGCCGACTCCGTGTCTGGCCCTGGGATCCCGCCCCACGCTCCCCGGCTCCACCTCCACAGCTACGGCTCCGGGGACAAGCAGAGCCATCCGCCTGCTCGCTCGGGCGCCTGCGCGCTGCAGAGCCTCCCAGGGAGGCCGCCGTGCCGCCCCGCTCCCGAGGGCCGGGTGGGTCCGTGCCTTCCGGCTGCGCCCGCCTCGGCAGGATGGAGGTGCGCCCGAGTGCGCCGGGGAGCGGCTCCGCTCCGCAGTCGGCTGCAGAAGCACCCGCGGTGGTGGTGCCCCCAGCCTGTCTCCTCCGACAGGTGCCCGGTGAGCCGCCGAGGGGCACCTCCCGGGGCGCTGGGTACCGGCTGGGTGGCTCCTGGCTCTGTTCTTAGAGCGGCGGCTTTCTCATCCGCATGCTATGTGGCCTCTCCTCCGAGCCCACGGGTGTCACTTTTCCAGGATATTTTTAGCACAAACGGAAGAAAAGCTAAAATTAATCGGGTCGGTTGACGTCCTCCTGAGTCATCATTTCGAACGGGGCCCTGACGTCTCTGCCGCCCCGTCTTCTCCGCAGCCCCTTCTGAGCCCGGAGCCGGGAGCTCTCCCGGGGGAGGATGCCGGCCCTCGCGGCTGCGAGACCGGGTCTCAGGAGGGAGGAAGATGAAGACGCCGATAGATGAGGCTGCAGGCGGTCTCCGAGGAGCCTCGTCAGGGGTCTTCCTTCTTCCCTTTCAGGCCTATTCAGCCTTCTTAAGTTCCGTGTGACAGGTGTGCCGCAGCCTCCTACACACAGCGTAGTTTCTGAGCAGAAACGCCGTAGGGGCGCACGCGGGCCCTGCGTGGCGTGTGGAGGGAGCAAATGCAGTTCCTTCTCAATCACTTTCCAGAAGGAGTCGCCGCGCAGCAGAGTCAACCAGGAGGTCCATCTTCCTTTTCTCTTTGCTCCGCCCCCTTTTCAGAAGAAATGGTTTCTTTGCGTCGCTGCCCACCTGTGGCTACCGTGCCCTGAGCTCAGGTGCAGGGGAAGCAGGAGGGTCCTTGGCTGCAGCAGCCGAGAACGCACGTGGTCCCCGTGGGCACAGAACTCCCTGCACGCGGCGTGGCGGCCGTGGCGGGTGGAGCCGGGAACGGGGGGTGTGTGTGGATCTATTCCTGGAACGCGGCTGCTGCCGGTTGTGGTTTAACCGAGTGCTGGTTAGAAGAAAAGAAAATAAACTCCCTGTGGCCGTGAGGAAACAGCCCCCCCCCCCCGAACTCACAGACAGGAGCGGAAGCCGTGGACCGAGGCCTGAAACGGAGGGATTCCTGGGAAAGGCCTGTCTGGTGAGCGCGCGTCTGCTCTCCGTGCGGCGGCCCCGCCAGAAGCCCGCGTTGTGCCGGGGGCTCTGGACACAGACGAGGAGGAAGCTGGACAAGCCGTGCACGGGGGACAGGACAGGCGGCGGGCCGAGACCACGGTGGGGTGACAAGCCAGCAGCAGCCTTCGTCCCCAAGCGGAAGAGCCTCGAGGGGAGGGGACGGGTTGGAAGGTTCCGGTCCCTGGAGCGCTCAGCCGCCTGCACGGCAGCAGACGAGGCCGTCTCTCCGGGGCGCTTCAGCGGTCCCCCCACCCCGGGGCACCGCGCTGGGGCAGAGAGGCCGCACGCGGGGACAGGAGCGGCTGCTTCCACCCGCAGGACACCGCGGGTCGCGCCGCCCTCGAGGCTGCCGGGCACGCGCGGCGGCAGAGGAGACCCGACGGCCTCTGTGACTCTGCCAGCTTTCTCAGTGGAGAGTGTAGCTCCCTCATCCAGATGCAGTCACAAAGGGAAACCAGCGTCTAGGTAAAACACAGCGCGGAGGGTTCTCTGACAGTCGATGTTGTCACCTAGGTTGAGAGGCGGCGGTTCCAGCCTGGCGTTCACGGCTGAGAAGACCGTCGGGCTCTTCCTCAGCGTGTGCAGGGCGCCGGACTCTGAGCAGCTCTCGTCTGGGCCGTGTTTCTAGCCTGGGTGGCTCACGGGTCTGTCTTGGTGAAGGCGGCTCGATGCTTTTAGAGCGAGTGCCGGAGAACCGACTTCCCTGAGATGTGTCGGATGAAGGACTGGGAGCTCCTGGCCCCGGTGAAATCAAGGCCTTCGTTGTTGTAAATACCAGCAGGAAGACTTCAGGTGCCGCACTCTCCTGGAGATTTGTGCTTGTGGGCTCGGAGGGCTGGGGGGACGCGTCTTTGTTTTATTTTTTGATTTTTCTTCCGGACCCTCCCATGAAAGCTTCTTCCCAGGCCACTGACGTCCCTCGGAGTCGAGAGGCTCCGTTGGTGGGCGGCCGCAGAGCCCCTCTGGTGGGACCAGGGTTTGCACGGTGTCCTGACGGCTCACCTGCCTGCCCCTCAAAGCGCCGTCCCTGGAGCTGCACCACCATGCCCGAGAAACGTGGAATTCCGCCACCCCAGCACACGTCGTGACGCGGCCGGTCCACGAGGCGGCTCCGACAGAACGTTCCACCTCATGGCAATGTTAAGGGCAGAACGGCAGTGCAGCCCGGCCTGGGCGCCGTTTAAGGCCACATGTGAAGCAGGGAGGGGAGGGGGCGGTGGTGTCGGGTGGGTGGGGCTGTGGCCGTCACCCCGAGGGGGTCGAGTCTGGAGGCTCCAGGCGCACCTGCTCCCAGTGGGAGTCGGGAGCGCCGACCCTGCAGCCCCCATGGTGGGAGAATCCGTGTCCCCTGGGCGATGGTGAGGGGGAAGATGATTTTCTGAAAAACGGGCCCATCCCTTGTGTCCTGGTTTATGTGGAAGAACCAAAGCAAAAGCAAAAGCAGACCGCCGAGCGGGGATGCTGTGCCTCCCGGAGAGGTGGCCGCCACGTAGCTTCCCTTCCTCCTTCGTGGAAAAAAAGCGCCACGCAAGCTGGTTTCAGTTTTCTCTTCAAGAAAACACGACAGAGCAGGGACCTCAGCGTCTGGCTGATGTTCTCAACGGCAAACCTGAGTCATCGCACAGAGGCTCGTTCGTGTCCAGAAGATCCCATGTGTCCAGAAGTTACCTTTTTTATGTTTAAAGAAGATGTTGCCCCCGAAGGGGTTAGCGTTCAGGTACCGAGTGAGAAATGAGAGGGTCCGGGCTGCCTCCCGCCGCGTCCGTAAACGAGGAGGTTCCACGGGCGGACGATGCAGGCCCCTGCCTGGCCCAGCAGCCCGAGGACTCCCTGAAGAAGGAGAGCTCTTTCTGTTTGTTTTTCCTGAAAACGTAAAAGGCCTGAGTCTCAGTCCCTGCAGGCTGCGCTCAGAGGCACCCGTGCGCCCGAGACTTGGACCCAGTGTCACTTTGCCCTGTGCGGGCGTCTACCCCGATGTGTCATCCGTGTGGATAAGATGCCCAAGAACAGCCTTCACATCTCCATTCATCCCTCCCACTGGAAATAACAGTCTATACCAACATCGGAAGCAGAGAATTGGTCCGTGCTTCTCTTTTTGAGTTCTGTCCGTTGGCACCAAGGAGCAGAAGAGCTCATTCACGGGCCGGCCAGAGACACCCGCTGTACTGAAATGGTTGTTGGAAAGTAATTTACAGAGGGAGCACTGAGAAATATACCAGGATTGCTGGGTGAGCAGAGCGCCTTAGAAACAGGCCCGTCTGGCTCAGGCAGCCTTTCCTGGCAAATTGCTGTCGTTATTTTAGCGAAAAGACAGAAAGAAAGAAGAGAAGAGCCTTCCTCGGGTCCGTGGCGAGATGCTCGATCACGTTCGTTTTCGGAATCGCCTCAAGGTCCTTCGTCTCACGGGGTCGTTTGTTTAGACAGTTTGAGGATGCTTTGATTATCCGAGTTAGGGCAGCAGTCTTTTTAATATTTCTTATTTATTTTGAAACGTTCACGTCAGGCCTGCAGAAGAGTTGCAGAGACGGTGTAAAGAATGGCTGCCCTCCCTTCACCCAGATTCCCTGAGTGCGAGCATTTCAGCACCTCCCCCGTCTCGTTCCTCCTCTGCGTCCGTGAGGGCCTGTAGGTCAGGACACACGCACGTGTGGTTTCTTTTCTGAACCGTTGCGGAGCGCGTTGCAGACTTGCCCTTAAATAATGCCCCTTTACACCGAAAGGATTCCCTAGCACTCAGGGCGTCCCGTGGAGACGTCACGGACACGGGGCAGCCGCTCCCCGGGTCACGAGGGGAGGAGGCCCCGGAGTGGACAGCAGCCTCGGGCCACGTCTGATCGGTCCTCCGGGCGGCAGCGGCGGCTTCCTCCTGGCCTTTCCGTGGAAGCGACAGCAGGGAGGCTGACTGAAATCAAGGCTCCCGGGACGCGGGAGCTGCGCGGACACCACGCGAGCGCTAGCCGTCGCGGGAGACGAGAATCGGCCGCGCTGTGAGCTGCGGCGGTTGGGTTTAGGCCTCGGAACCCGCCGAGGACGGCACCTTCTCCTTGGTCATGAGAGGCCAGACATCTTCCTTGTCCTTGGTAATGACGCTCCCAGATGTTTTTCTGCTTGAAAGAGAAACGGGAAGAGATGAGACTTTAAAAATAATTATCAACACGAGTAAGTAGCTCTCGCGCGAGGCTCAGGGAGGGGCCGGCGGGGCGTCACCGGGAAAATGCAGACCCTGCGGGCCCCAGGCCGAGGGCGTCGACCGTCCCCGTGGTCCAGTGTGACGGTCCCCCCACGACGCTGGGCGTGACCGCTGTTCTGGGAGAAGCAGCCTTGAACGCCCCAGAGCTGGCTGTGCGTGTTTTCATTCCAGAGATCACAGGCCACAGAGGCCAGGACCTTTGCCCTCAAACACACGGGGCTCACCCCTGCAGGAAGCCACTCGTTTAGTGTGTCTGTCGGCAAAGATGCCCGTAAACCCGGCAAAGCCTCCTCCAGGCCGGAGCAGCCTGCTCTGAGGCGGCCAGTGAGGTGAGTCCTGTTTAATTTTGTCTGAGAAACTCGTGCCTGTCTCCAGAGGACGTTGGCAGGAGGTGAAAGGGGCCCCAGTCCCTTTTTAAAAAATGATTGTTAAAATACAGTCTCCATGAGATGAGAGAGACGGTTAAGCGGTAGAGAAGGATCTAAACTGAGAAAGCGGCATCTCCCACCCCCCACCCCAGGACCACTCCCGCTGCTCACTGCTGTGTCTGCGTGAATCTATACACTTTCGCACCAAAGTCCGTCGCAGAGGTGTCCCCACGTGGCGCACGGGGGCGGGTGGCCTCCTCTGCACAGGGGCCGTTCCTTTCCTTTTGTCCCCAGGCCGGGCACTGACTGTTTTCCAAATCCTCTCCTCTGTCCGTTCTCCTTCTCCAGACTTTCTGCACCAAAGTGCACTGGCTGCAGTGGGCTTCCAGGCCTTCGGTGAGCACATCTCCAGGACCTTGGGTGACGCGATGCGCAGACTAACCGCACGTCTTCCTGACCCTGGCGTGTGCTCCCGCTCCTGTCGGTCACGCACAGACCCCCGCCCTGGCATGCTGATCTCAGGAAGGGCGGACCCCCGGCTGCCGCCCGGCGGCCCAGCCCCCTCGCCGCACGGTTCCCTGGGGTGGCCGGGACCTCCCAGGAGGCGCCCGCGCGCCTCTGCTGCCGGTTGTTTAAGTGGAGAGTCGGGGAGCCCAGCCCCATCGTTGTCTCTGTCCTCACCGCCCCCGCTGCTGGGACCGCGGCGCGGGGCTGTGGTCCGCTGCCCAGCCCGGGGCTCGGGATGCGGGGACGGGTCCCCCGAGACGGGCCTGCTGAGCTGGTCCTCGGCAGAGACGGTCGCACCTGGCAGTTTCCCTCGCCGCACCGCGCAGCTGTGCTCTGGCTTCGTTCTGCGTCCTTCCTGCTCTCCCGAGTTTGGTTTGGAGCTTTGCTCTGTAACAGCAGCATTTTCGAGCTACTCACACGCACCCTCATTCCCGTGCCGGTGACCGTGGGGTTCGTCTCTACGTCGCTGGGACGGCAAGGTGCACAGGACAGGCTTGAGGCCGGCACAGGTGTGGGGCGTTCTCGGCGGCCTCTCCCAGGTGAGCCTCACAGCCGAGAGGCCCGCGTCCCCGGCTCAGGCTCCGGCCCTTCCCCGCCGCCCTTTGCGTGGGTGCAGAGGCCGCGGGCCGCCCGTGGGCTGCGCGGGGCTCCGGGTGGGGAGCCTCACATCCCGGACCCCCCGGGCGCCCTCCCCCTGCTCCGCCACGCGTCTGCCAGCCCGATTGCCCCCGGATGCATCCGACTCATCGGTGATTTTCCCAGGTGGGTGGGAGCGTCCAGAGGACAGAGGCGCGACGTCCTGGGTGCGGAGCAAAGGCCACAGGGAGACCGTGAGGCGTGCGCGCCCGTCCGCCATGTGTCATCACGGGCGTCTCCTGCGGGCTCCCGCGCTGCGCGTGGCTTCGCAGGCCTGTGTCAGACCTGGTCATCCGGAAAGGGTCGCACGTGCTGTCCTCTGACCTCCCGACAGCCGCGGGAGGGCTGTTCACGTCCCCCGTTCTCGTCACAGAGAGGCGCTGAGCCCACCCGGGCGCCTGGCCCCTGGTCGGGTGCCCCCCACGCCGTGCCCCCGTCTTCGCCTGGGTGCCGGCCGCTCTCGGGGACGGCCGGGGCAGCTGTCTGGCGCCCACGCTGGCCCAGCTGGGCTTGGGCCACTTCCTCTGCCCTCCCCCCGAATCTCCGTCCCAGCCCGTCGCGGGGGCCTCCCATCTCGGGGCAGACGCTTCCCTTGGCGAAAGGTGTGGGCGGCCGTTGGAGCCGGGACGGGGCCCACCCAGCCTCGGGTCTGCTCACAAGCGTGAGGGCTGCCTTTAGCTGCTGTGTCCTCAGGTGGCCGAGCGCTCTGCGGCCGTGGTCCCCCCACAGCCCACCGCCCCGGGGCCTCGTCCGGCTTCTTCTCAATCCAGGGTGGCGCCCGCGGCCCGCCAGGCTGCCGGCCTAAGATGCGCTCGCAGCGGCTCGGAAAAACCTTCTCTGCCTTAAAAGACAGTGGCTTGTCAAAGCCATTGTGGTCTTTTCCCCAAGGATCAAAGGGCCCCGGTTTCCATTGTCCTGCTCAGGTGGTGGTGGTGGAGGTGGTGCTGGTGGTGGAGGTGGTGGTATGAGAACAGTCGCGTGTCTTGCACAAACGTCTTGAAAGACAAGTCATTCAAGATCTTCTCCAATCTGACCTAAAGGAGACGGTCTATTTCCGGCCTAGTTTCGCTAAGAGTTGTGGAGGGCTCATTTTTAAAGCCCCGAGAGACCCTCTGTGGTGGAAAAATAAGCACTGATTCTTACCGAACCAAACCTGCGGTGAGAACAGCTGCGCTGCCCCGCCCCCGGGGGGAGCGTCCTCTCCGCAGTGTGACCCCCCCGCAGAACTCAGGGCCCCCTGAGCCTCGGCCCACCCACCCACCCCCCGCCCCCCGTGGTTTGCTGAGACCCGCTCACGGTCAGGGTTTTCGTTCTTTGCCCTCGGCCTGTCCGTGCAGGGCTGCGGTGCCCTGGCCTCCGCCACCCCCGGCTCCCGCCCGCCGCGTGGTCACGCGCGGCACGAAGCTTCCACGCTGAGGGCTTCTGTCCGTGTGTCACTGTCCTTGGCCTCACAAGCCGCGCGGCCCTTCGGAGGAGCCTCCTCCGGACGCGGCTTTAGAATTTCACGTCCACGAGCGTCATCCCATCCGCAGGCTCCTCCGTGTGGCTGGTCACGTGGTCCTGCTTCTGCGATCCTGGGGTCTCCGTGTTTACTTTGTTTTACTTTTCTTTGGTGGGGAAGCTCCGGCCTCGAGACATTCTCGTTGGCGGGAGACCTGCAGATCGTCTGCAGACGGGCCTCAGGAAAATGTCAGCCTTTCCTTTGACCCTTGTGGTCGCTGTGGGTTCTGTTCACAGGACAGGCAGGCGGACCTGGAGCTGGGAGGACGGATCTCGAGCTGGCGGAGGGAGGTCCCGCCATGGCTCGCCTTCCTCTTCCTCTTTGAGACGTCACCTCCTTTTGTTTTTCCCCAGAAATTCCTTCTTGCTCATCTTTGCACGGTTAGTGACTGTCGGGGGTAACCAAAGGCAGGAAGCTCCCTTTAAGGGCGCGCACGTCCAGCTGCTGGGAGCACCCACAGCAGGTTCGCTTGAAGCCTTCCAGGCCGTGGCTGTTGATTAATCAGGGTCCCAAAGGATTTTCTACTCAAAGCCACGTCCACCGAGGCTGCGACACTTGCTTACGGGACTTTTGCCGTGAGCTTCTGCAGCGTCTCCATTCTCTGCTCTCAGGTGTGGCTGTTTTTCCTGGTTTCCTTGTGTGGCCTCCACCCTGGCCCTCACGCTGACCTTGGGACCCACTGAGCCTGGCTTCGCAGTTGGAATATTCCCGGTTCCTCAACCACAGCCCCAGTGACGGGGGGACGGTGTCTCTGTTGTTGGGGGGTGTGCGCTGAGGATGGGTAGCAGCACGCCGGCCTCTGCCCACCCAGTCGTGGGTTCAGACACCGCCGGAGGTCCACTTTGCCGGATGTCCCAGTTGAGAAGCGCCGGTTTCTCAAAGCGGGGCTGTTCCTTCCCCCCCCCCCCGGCGGCGTCTTTTCGGCGGCATCCGAACGTGGTGCTTGCGGAAGCTGGTTGCTGTTGGTTGGTCTTACTGATGAATCGCGTGCAGACCCTTGATGACGTCTTGGGGAGAAAGTGTGCCCTTTCTTCCCGGAAGAGCCCTGTGCCTGGTCCGGAGCGGCCCGCACACGTAGGGCGGTGCGGGCTGCAGGCTCCGCTCCTGCTGCCATGGCTCCGAAGGCGCTTGTGCTCCTTGGAGACGCGGGGCGTGAGGGGGAAGCGCCAGCGTCCCGTGTGCGGGTGGCAGGACCCGCGGCGTGAGCGGGATGATAGCGTGGCCTCTGCAGAATGGCCCGCAGAGCCCCAAACAGTCCCCCCGCGCGTTCCCCATGTACACACCCAGCAGTCACTGGCCTGAGCTCCTCCAGTGGAGAAGATAAAAACCACCCCAGAAAGGAGAGCCCTCCGTTAGGAAGACCTTACTCTGAATGTATGACGTGCTTTCCACCGAGACGTAGGTACTTAGGAGCAGGTTTTATTTGTTACGAGGGTGGGGAACGTATAACAAAGCTAGATGCTCAAGGGAAGCTTCTGGAAGATGGGAGGAGATGGGACGGAGGAGGTGAGAAAGCGTGGCCGTTACAGGACAGCAGCAGCAGGTGTCGCGCTCCCCCCCGCGTGCGGGGTTCCGTGGAGAACACTGTATGTTCAGCCTCTGGCGGCCCCGGAGGGGAGGCACGGCCGTTCTCCCCGCGTTACAGATGAGGAGGTGGGGTGGACACCCCCGCACAGCCTGCCTGGCGCTGTGCTCCGCTGAAGATGCAGGAGCACCTTCTGCTAACTCAGGATCAACGCATGCTGCCCTGTGGGGCCAGCTTGGCGGGGGGAAGGGGGGTCATTTGTGTCACCAGAGCACCTGCCAGCACTCTGTCTCCAAGTCCCCTGGGATCCTGGGACCCCGACACGCCACCCCCGCTGGTGGCTGGGAAGGTGAGCAGGACACCCCTTCCTCTTAGTCGGGCTCAGGCTCCCAAGCAGTGCTGCTTAAGCTGCCGTGTTTTCAGACCACCCCGCACAGGGCAGCTCTGCCTGCAGCCCGTCTGCGTGAAGGGCCCTGGTGGACCCGGGAGATGAGGAGGGAGTGTCCAGGACAGAGACTCTGCCTCCTCAGGGCACCAGCCTGAAGCCACCCGTGATGAACGCCATGGTGACCTGCCTGCTGGTTGACCAGGTGTTCCTAGACCGCTGAGCCCAAGAGGGAACAGCCCAGACTTGCCGCCACGTTGACCCCGTCCTGGCTGAAGATTAATTTAGGGGCTGAGGTTTTTAGAACCTCCCGGTTGGAAAACAAGCATAGCACAGCTTTTACTTTATTACAAACACGGTTGCGAAGAAGCAGACGTGGGACAGTATCCCAGCCTCTCGGTTCAGGGGTAACGGCCCGCGTCCCCACCCATGTCCCAGCCTTGCAGCGTGGACGTGTGCGCCGCGGCGCGTGCGTGTGGCCTCGTGCCCGAGGCGCTGTGAGGGGAGAGGGAGTGAAAGAGACCGTCTCCCTGCCGCCTTCTCACCGGCCACACCGCCCTCCCCCTGGGGCCTCCGTCCCCGGCCGTCTGACGGTTTACAGCTGAGCGACTGCCCGTGATCGTTTGCTCTGCCTGGCTTTCGCGTCCCGTGGGCCCGTGAGTCCCGCGGGGCCCCTCCCGCCTAACCAGCCCCGCGTCCCCGGCCAGGCTGCTCCCCGCAGAGGCTCGCAGGGCTGCCGCCTGGGGTCCGTGATACCTGCTCACCTCTCCTCCTTTCTCTCGTCTCTCCACAGTGTGGCAAAGGAGCCGAGAACTTCGACAAGTTCTTCACGCGCGGGCAGCCCGTCCTCACGCCGCCCGATCAGCTGGTCATCACGAACATCGACCAGTCTGATTTTGAGGGGTTCTCGTATGTCAACCCCCAGTTCGTGCACCCCATCCTGCAGAGCGCAGTGTGAAGCTCAGCCCCGAGAACAAACGCCTCCCCGCCCCCGCCCCCGCCCCCGGCCGTGGGAAACGATCCTCAACCCTAAAGTTTGAAGGCCACAGGCTTGCTTCTTACTCCAGGGGGAGGCCTGAAAACGGTAGGGTTATGAGTCCAAACGCGGTCAGCTGTTAGGGCCTCTCACAACCAGGAGCGTCACCTGCGCAGAAGGTGATGTCGTGTGCGGCGTCCCCAGTGTCACTGTGTGGAGGTCACATCTGGCGGGAGCGTCACCCCGGCTGGAAAGCAGACCGACTCTGCCCCCTTTTTTTCGGTACAATCTGACATGTTTTCTAAAGCCTCTGTTGATTCTCCCCCTGCGACTCCCCCGACCAGACATGTTCAAGTGAACCCGCCCCGGTCCAGGGGCCCGGAAGCCCCTCTACCCAAGACGTCTTTGGAATAAAAGAACAGGGAGCCCGGAGAGGGAGCCAGGCAGGGCGGGGGGTGGGGTTGGGCTTCGGGAAACCCGCGGCTTGTATTCTCTGCCCCGAAGGACACGGTCCCCAGAGCCCGAGAGTTCGGGAGGAACCCGGTCCCGTTGGCAAGCTCACCGTTCCCAGACGCTGACCGTCGGGACCCACGCGTGGCCACGCTCCAGCGGTGACCCGTTTAAAAGCGAGGACGGAAACCTCAGATGCGTGTTGGGGGCGTGGGTCACCTTGTACCCTGCTTGGTTGGTAACCGTCTTGATGCTTGCATTTCCTTTTAAGAGGCCAAATCGTCTAAGGACTCCGCTGAATGAGCACGTGAAACCAGGTCAGATCGAGGGCAGCCCCGCGCGCGTGTGACCTCACTGAACCTCTGGGAGGTCATTCCGGATCCAGGGTGCCATCCGCCGTCATGCCACCACGCGCGCCGCCCGCGCGCCGCCTGCGTCCCGAGCAGCCCGAGCGTAGCCCCACCCCCCTTCGTGCGTATTTATTTAACAGCCTGCGGCGATAACGAGAGGACGATGTACAGTAAGGGGATGCAGGGGTGACTCAGCGTCGGCCCCTCGGGTTCCCGTCCCTCCGGCTCCAGCCCCCGACCTCCTCTTGGGATGAGCCGCGCAGCTGGGTCCCCACTTCCGGTTCCCGGGGAGCAGCGCGCCTGCAGCCGCAGAGCAGGAAGCCTGGAGGCCTGTCAGCCCAGAGCTGTTTTACTGCTGCAGGGTTTTCCCGTCTGCAGATGCGTCATGCAATGAATTTTGCATGTTTATAATAAACCTTAATAACAAGGGAATCTATATGATTGATAGAATCGTATCAAGTACAAAGAGAGTTATAACAATTGTATAAGACACAACTGTGCTACATGTGTGAAGGCGCTTGTTTCTCATCTGCTTTTATGATTAAGTTCAGCTTTCTTCTCCGCTGCCGCGATCCCTCTTCCCGCTCCGCGCGCACCCCGCGCCCTGCATCCGCGCTATGTCGGGTATGTTGATTTTTTTATGGCAGTAGATCTAATTTTGAACATGAATGGCTACTTTACGTGACCAGTTAGGCTTGTGCATATATAAATACTTGATTCCACCTGCAAACAGATTTTTGTCTGGGGGGTTATTTCGGAGGGAAGGCCTCCTCTTGGCCTCTGAGCCCCACCCTCCGCCCTGGTCCCCACGTCACTCGTCCTCCTGGGCTCCCGTGCACCCGGCACGTTTGTGCAGATGTGGTGTCGTCACGGCCCCCGGGCTGGCCTGTTCGTCTGCTCTTCAGCCTTGTTGCTGCTGGGGACGCGGGGTAGGAGGGCCGGGAAGACGCCCTTCCGGACGCGGGCGCGTGGGTGCCCTGGACGCCGGCTTTGCGCCCGGCCGCCCGGCCCCGCGCGCCGTCGGCCCCGCACGGGCAGCCTCGGCGAGGCGCGGGCGGGCCCGGGAGCCGTCGCAGAGGGTGTCGGGCGGCCGCAGATTCTCTCCCGGCTGCTGCTAGAAGCGCCTCCCGGGCCTCGTGCGGAGCACTTCCGGGGGACACCGCATCACCGCACAAGGTCCTCGGGGCAGCCGGTCGGCGGCAGAGAAAGAACGTTTACGGTGGACGCGGCGGTCCGTCCTTACAGGGGCTGCTCTGCCCCCCGCCTTGTTCCCCAAAAGCCTCTCCCGGAGAAGCAGCTTCTCATTTTCACTCTGTGGCTGTTTGCCTGATTTTCAGCTGATACACAACCAGTGAGGGGTCTTAGGGATGAGAGGCCTTGCCTGTCCTGGGAACCCTCGATTGGAGGAAGGGATGGGGGAGGGAAGAGGTTAGAGCGGAAAAGAGCAAACTCTTCTGCTGGCCTTTACGGCCGCGGCCGCCGGGACTCCAGAGCTGCGGGCCTGCTGGTCGTGCACGTCCGGGAACCACGTGCTCCCCAGGTGCGCCTTGTTTGGTCTGATAGAAAAGGGACCCAAGTGTAGGAAGACCCTGAGACACAGAAGAGCCGGGACCCTACCCCCAGAATGCAGCAACAGCAGGACAGAGCCCCAGCCAAGCCCCGAGGGCAGGAGAGTCCCAGAACAGAGCTCACGGGGTTGGACCATGTGCTCTGAGTCCTGGGCAGGTCACGCTGTCCCTCCCACAGCCGACACATTTCCAAATTCCTCATCTTTCTCCAGGAGACACTCTGCATCCCAGCTGGTTTTTATCCTTTCTGAGTCTGTGGCAAAATTTTGAAGGAAACACTCTTTCTGGGGGGCCCAGTGCTCTGCGTGAGGGGCTGCAGGCTTGAGGACACCCTTGAGGGAAAGCAGTAGAACATCAGGGCCAGCGAAGTGTTACCGTGATGGGGCGTGTTGGTACGTTGCTCTGTCCTGAACTTAGGTAGAAGTTAACGCTTTTAAAACATCTGAGCAACCCAAGACAGTTCTGCTGAAAGCACACGTCATGCGGGTGAGCGTTAGAGCGGACGGACAGAGGTCTGTGGCTTTACCTCCCTTTGTGGGGGGTCACATAAAATAAAACCGCAGGGAAGGGGCTGCCACTTCAAAGGGGCTGGGATAGGAGGGGCCCCGAAGGGTCAGGTTACTGAGAGACTCGGGAAGGACCAGCCCTGAGCGCGGCCTGTGCCACCGGGACCCGGAGAGGTCCAGGCCCCCGGGGACGTGCAGCACGAGCTGGTCCCCACCGGACACTGTGACAGCAAAGGCCATTCAGGTTGGGCGCGTGAGCTTCCCTTGGGAGGCGGCTGCTCAGAGGCAGGGCTTCCCTCTGAGGCTGCGGGCCCGTGGGCTCGCCACCCTCCTCTCGGCACCTTGTTGAGACCTGCGGGGGGCTGGGTTTGAAGGAGGAATCTGGGGTGTGCGGCCCGCAGAGGCCGATGGGAGGTTCGCTTGAGGTCGGGACGGTTCAGAAGGTCGATAGGAGACCCCGGGACCGAGCGATGGCCCCGCAGCTCGTCTGTTCCTACGTGGCTCACGTTCACGCAGAGTCACTGCCTGTCTTGTCTTTGGAGGTGTGTTAGGCTTTCTTATTAGGAATTTTGGTGGAAAATCAGAGGGTTAAGAGATCTTTGGAAATTTGGTCTGAGATGGTCGGTTGGAAGATCGTGAGGACCCAATAGATGCAATTCAGGGAACGACTGTCGAGCCCCTCGGAGCCGCGGTCCTCAGCGGGGCGTGGGGTCGGCAAGGAGTTTAGGGAAGGGTGGGTTTGAGTGCGGAAGGACGGACGGACGCTCGCAGTAGGAGGAAGCCGGGAGGGAGGGGAGCAGGGGCGTTCGGGAGGGAAGCTGCTGTTTCCGGAGGCTTAGCCGCCGGGCGGTGTCGGGGTGTGTGTGCCGGTCCTTGAGAGCACGTTAGCTGCTCCTCCTCCAAAAGCATCTCCCAGATGCCAACCACATCCTCACCGGCTCCCAGAAGCCCTCCCTCCCTCCCGTAAAGTGGCTCCCAGTTCTCTGTGGGGGCGAGAGCATCCCACAGGTGGCTTCACACCCGCTTTCCCCCTTGGCTTCCCGTAGCTGGGGGTGGGGGGAAAGGGGGAGGGGGGAGACGGGGACGGAGCAGAAACGCCTGACAGCTGACACCGCAGCCCCTCCCCGCCATCCCGCTCAGCAGCAGGAGTTGGAGGGTTTGCTGGTGTTTGTGTTCTCAGTACTGAAGAGGAGGACGAAGTGAGAGTCATGTCTTTTAAAGTCTCAGCAAGGAAACGCCACCTGACAGTCACCTTCTCACCTTGGTCTTATGACGTCGCCTGTTCCTTGTAGCATTTCCCGCTGCTTTAAGCCCAGCAGGGGCAGCGCTAAACAATCGTGATCGTGGACCTGACGCGGGGCAGGGACCTGGAGACGAGACTCTCGGGGTCACGGGAGCAGCGAAGGCCTGACGGTCCCAGGAGGCAGAGGGCACTCTGGCCGTGAGTGACCACACACTCACTTGACAGGGGGTGTTGGGGAACGCGCGTAAAACCTTTTCCTTGAGTAACCTGGGTTACATTTTATGAAACAGACTGTCGACGTTGCCGTCGTTTCCCGTCTGGGCTGGTGCAGCAAGTCTAGGGAAGGCGGTGTGCCCCTGCTGTTAGAAAGGTTACCCGAGACGCACGAGGATGAAGGCGGCCGTGTAGGGATGGTGTCGGCCACCGTCAGGGGTGGTCAGGGGGGTTAAAGGCTGAATGACGAGGGTCCCAGTGCCTCTGATCTGCGTGATCAGCTGTCAGTTAATAACTGTGTAGGTCCAACTCCGTCATCAAACAGCCTTACAGTAACTCACACTAAGGCCCACAGGTTCCAAAGACTTTTTTTAAACCTTACGGAAGACATTAATTTGTTGATTCCAATAGCACATCTCAATATACTGGGCTATTTGTACTTTTTTATAGAGAACTTTAATAACACAATTCTTCCTCAAACATGAGTTTTTAAAATTAAACTACTGAGAATTTCACAAGATTCCAATCACATGGAGCCTGTAGGAGGACTCCGCTGGGGTGAGCTAGAGCGCCCCTGACCTGCACTCCCACTGCACCATCTTCCCATCCGGGGGGGGGTGGCGTCCACATCACAGTGACTGGAAGTGCAGGTGGAACGAGTTGGCCCAATGCTGCCCTCCGTGCTTTTAATAAGACACTGGAGACAACTGTCTAAAGTCTAGAAACGTTTGGACCACAGGGAAGATGGCTTTACCGTCCCCTTTCCAGATGCAGCTGTAGGGTAGCATCCCCGGGGGTCCCTGGGGCCCCTTTCCTTGCTCTGCGAGGCTCTGTGACCACCTTTTGGCATGGGAGGGGCGCTTCCTCAGCTCTGTCTCCCGTCCCCACAGGCCCCCAGATCTCCCATGTTTGGTGAAAGTTCAGTGATGCCCTGTGAGAACTTGGTCCCACATCCCCAAGAAAGAAGCAGCAAATGTTCCCCCAGCATCATCTCTCATGTGAGTAGACAGGACCCTACTTGTCAGAAAATAGGTATCCAGTCTACTTTATAAGAGCCCTTTTTTTTTTTCTAAAATAAGACAGAAGGTGGCTTTGCATTTTCTGACTAAACAACTGTGTCTTTGTCTCTTCTGCTTAATCTAGGAGTATTTATTCCTGTGATTCTTGGTAGATTTTTGTTGATACTCTTCCTGGCAAGATGTGATTCTTTTCTTGAGGGGATTAGTGGACTGTTCACACCTGAAGGCTGATACCGTTTTGAGACTAGAAATGCCCCGCCCATCTCTCCTCTTAGGGTCTTTCAGGATATCTTGTATAGATGGTCAGAAACGTTTGGAATCGTTGCTTTGCTACATGATTCTGGCGGGAGGGAGGGTGCAGGACACACCATGTTTTTTAAATCGTTAATTGAAAAGGATCCTATCTCAGACCCCACATTTGTGTGGAGGAGGAAGCGGAAGAGATGGAGTTTGCACTTTTTCCTTCTGTAAAGCACCTACTGACAAAACGTAGAGGCCGTTCAGCTGTCAGATCGCACGTGGTTTGTCGCAGGCGGAGTGGATGTACGGACTGCTGCGTCGCACCAGCTCATGTACCCTCTAATCTTTGCTGCATGACATGCTTCGTTAGATGCATAAACTGTAGTTTGGAAGCACGTGTGAGAATAAAGGCGATGACCATTCCTTCGTGTCCTGGGCTCTCTTGCGTCCCTCCCTCCGCTCACCCGGCAGGCGTCGCGTTTGAGTCTGGGCGCGGCCCGTGGGCGCATGTCTTTCCACCTGCGTCCTGTGTGCCTCTCCATCTAGGGTCGCTGGTTTTATTTCCTAAGATACTTCCTGCTTTGAATCGAGACCCAGACGGTTTCAGGGATGAGAGGGTGGCAGGTCATTTAGTCTCATTTACGGAGCTGCTGCCGGGGGTCGTGCGGGTGGGGGCGGGGGGGGCGTGGGCAGGAAGGTCTGCGTGGCCCCTGCCTGCGGGTCCCTGCACCCCAGACTGCAGAGGACACACAACGGCTGGGGAGGACGGCATCCAAAGACGGAGACTCCCCCAGGAGAAGAGCCGAAGAAGGACTTCAGTTCAAACCTTGGGACTTCTGCTCCAGAAACACATTTTTCACACATCCTGTCGCCGCCCTGTGCGTCCAGCTCCAGGGTGTCCCCACCTTCAGTGTCAGCAGCCTTCGCCCTGTGCCTGTCCACGGGGGAAAACCTGGGGGAGATTCTCACAGGTGAAACAGGGAGGCTTCCGGAACACCCAGGGTCTTAAAACAACACTTTTGAGGGGATTAGCCTCAAAAAGAATTAAAAAGCAATAAAACAAAGCACACAGAAACACTGCTTCTAAAAGCCACGGCAGTCTTGGCGCGTGTGCTCACCTCCTTCCGGGGGGCTGCTCCCCGCTGGCACGCTGGGGGTCGTCCCCCTCCCCCACCCCACCCCCTCCCAACCTGCTCTGCCCCGCGGCCCCTCCCTCAGGGTCCTGCCGCAGCCGCTCGGTGGGTGACCCGAGGGCCAGCGTCCGCGGGGCCCCCGTTCCGGCCCCGAGCGGCTGCGGTCCCCGCTGCGTCTCCCCGAAGTTGAGGGTCTTCCCGCTGCCAGTACGAGGGCCGCTGGGAGAGTCATTTGAGGAGGAGACGGGGGCACGGCGAGGGCCCTGGGGGTGGCCCGTGGTCCCGGCTCCTAGGCTGCCCTGGGCATCACGGGCTCGTGGCCCCGCCTCCTCTGGTACCCGGCAGAGAGGCTGTGACGCCCGCGCCCGCCCGCGCCCCCACCAGGGCTGTGTGGTCCTCCCCGCGTCCAGCTCAGCCCCGCGCTTTCCTGGCCCCGCCGGGGGTGGCCCGAACGCCAGGAGGTCAGGACTCGATCCACCCTCCCCCCGAGGTCGCGGGTCCCCCCCCCACCTGGTACCTGTGCCCCGGGTGGGCCTCCGGCCGGGCGGGCAGCACCAGGTCCGCTCAGAAGGTCACTCAGCTCGACGTGGCCCCCGTGGTTCCTCCTCCCCCTCAAGCCCGATCCTCGCCGAGGGCCTGCGGGTGTGTCCACGCGCCTGTGCTCCCCCCCCCCCCCGCAGCATCACCCACCTCCGGAGGCAGCCGTCCTGCTGGCCCCCCACCCGGGGCTGCGGGGTCGGGGCCGAGGCGTGTGTGTCTCCCTGGGCCTCAGTTTCCCCGTGTGTGAAAGGAGGCGACGATCACGTGGCGGCCCCGCCGGGCCGAGGGGAGGAGGAGAGATCGTGTCCTCGTGGAGCATCTCCCGCGACATCACGGCAACTCCCCCCCCCCCGGGGGGGCCACAGCGCGAGGCCCCCGAGACCGAGAGGCTCGGGGCCCTTCTCTCCCGCGGACCTTCCTGAGAAAGGGGCCCGCGTGCCGGCTGATCGGGGCTTCCCGGGTGAAGCTCGTCCCCGAGCCCACCTCAGCCTCCAGGAACAGGGCTGAACGGGGGCGTCGCCCCACCCCGCAGCTTAGGGGGGATGTCCTGTAAGTAGGACGTCCGTCTTCACGAGAAGGGGTGGCTGAGCCACGTGGGAGGGGGACAGGGGGGCGCGGCCGAGGCGTGTGGCACCCGCGGGCTCAGCTGCCCCCGTCCTGCCCTGCGGGGGGGGGATGGGGGGGAGGGAGGCCCACGCTGGGCCCTGGCGGCGGCGCAGCAAACGGCTGCTGGAAGGGCCAGAGTGGACGCGTCACACGTGGAGGAACCCGCGCCTGTGTCCGTCTGGCTGCAGAGGCTCCCCGTGCGTCTGTCCGTCTGTCCGTCTGTCCCTGCCCTGCCGCGGTGGGCAGCGCCCTCTGCGGTGTGGGGAGGGGTGTCGGAGTATCTTGTTAGGTGAGGAGCTCCCCGTGGGGTGGGCTGTAGCCAGGATACAGTTTGGGGAACGGGGGGGGCCCGGGGTCCCCGCCGCAGCCACGGATTCCGGGCCGAGCGCTGCACGCCCACCCACCCGGCTCCCCGTCCCTGTCCCCGGCTCACCCGGTACCCGCAGGGGCCCCCGGCCTGAGGGAAGCCTCGTCCCGCCACATCTTTTCTGAAAGCACGCCAACGGTGTCCCGTTGCCCTTGAGGAAGACGAGGCTCCCTAAAGTGGCGGCGGAGCCCTGTGCCTCTGGCAACATCTTGCCCCATCCGGTCCCATGTTCTCCTGACTCACTGGCCTTCCTTCAGTCCCTCACATGTGCTGCGATGTTTCCAACCACAGGGCCTTTGCACCTGCCACGCCCGTCGCCTGAAGCAGCCTCTCCAGGCCTAGGTAACGCCTTGCCCTTCACATCTGAGCGGAATTGTCGGCTCTGGAGGACGTCTCCTCCCTCCCCAGCCGGCTCACCCCCACCCCCTCATACCTTTGCTTGGCCCCCACACCCTCCTCAGCTGCACTTCGCACAGCTGCCGTTGTCCATCTGTTTGTGGGAATATTTGCTCACCTCCCCTGGCAGTTTGCTCCTTGAAATCAGGCACCACGTTGGGTGGTGCGTGCGGTGTCTTTCCAGGGTGGTGTAGCACATGACCTGGAGCAGACGTTCAAAAACAGTCCTGCGTCCAGCACGAGCCTGGTTGCAGCCCCGCCCACGGACGTCCAGCCCACCGGCACGTCCTGCCGGCTCTACCCTAAAGCCGCGGTCCTCCACCGGGGGCGACTGTGCCCCTCGGTGGATACTTGACAGTGTCTCGGGACGTGTGGTTGTCACAGCTGGAGGGAGGCGCTCCCGGCATCTGGCGGGTAAAAGCCGAGGCCGGGGATGCGGCTAAACGTGCTGCAGCGCGCGGGGCGGCCCTCACGGCGGCCGACGCGCAGCCCCAGACGGCAGCGGGGCCGCGGCTGCGGGGACCCGGCCCTGCTCCCAGACAGGCCCCGGGCCGCTCCCCACACGCGTCTCCCCGCCTCTCCTCGAGGCCGCCCTCGGCCCGCCCCGTGGCCCCCTCGTCTGAGCAGGGCCCTCCCCTGCTTCACGCCCTCCGGCGGCCTCGTGACCCCTGGAACAAACCCAAAGCTTCCCGCTGCCCACCAGCCGCACGCGGCCTGGCCCGCGGCACACGGGTTCCGTGGGTAGGAGCTGAGCTCAGGAAAGGGCCGACTTGATGACTCACTCGTGAGTGTGTGTGTCTGTGTGTCTCTGTATGTGTCTGTGTGTGTGTCTGTGTGTCTCTGTATGTGTCTGTGTGTGTGTCTGTGTGTGTCTCTGTATGCGTCTGTGTGTGTCTGTGTGTGTGTGTCTGTGTGTGTGCGCGTGTGTGCGTGTGTGTGTGTGTGTGTGTGTGTGTGTGAGAGCGTGCCCTTTCCCCTCAGAACAGCAGCTCTGCCAGGAGACCGAGCAGGTCTGTGGCCTTCGCCCTGGAGCCCAGCGCCCAGGCCCGCGCTCCGCACATAGTAGGGCCGCAAGGATGTCTGCTGAAGGGACTCTGCCCCGCGCGTTGAGAGCCGGAGCTTAGCAGCCGTGGCCCCTGCGCCGAGGTGTCCGTGGGCCGATGGAGGAGACGAGACTGGCTGGAGGTCGGCTCCCGACTCGCGTCAGGGCCCGCGCGCCCCGTCTCCCGCCTGTGCTGGCTCCGCTCTGGGGCCCATCGCGGGCGGGAGCGGGGCGCAGCCTGCGGGGAGCGCGCGGGTCGGGCTCTAAGAAAGCGGAGGGGATGTCTCCCCGAGACGCTTTTCTCAAGAAGCTAATTCAATAAACACACTGCAGAGAGGCCTGTTGCAGGCAGGAGGGGGAAATACAGTGTGCTCCTAGAACAGAAAGAGCGCGTGCTGGCCTCCACAGACGGGGGGGACGTGGCAAAAAATAAAAGCAAGTGCGCGCGCGCGCACACACACGCACACACACGCATGCTGAGTGAGTACCAAAGGCGCGCCTTGCACTCTTCTGGTTGCTCGAAGTGCATCTGTGAAGCCCACGAGGACTCCCTGAGGCGGCTCCTACTTGCTGCGTCCATCTCACAGAAGAGGAGAGCACAGCCCAGAGAGGTTAGAGAACTATTCCCCGGTGAGCGACAGCAGGCAAACCGAGCCCACTGGAAGAGCACAGATGCGAGCCATGCCTGGGGGCCTTCCTGGAGGAGGGGGCGGGAGGCTGTGGTCTGATGGAGGAAAGGGTGGCGGTGGGTCAAAACCACAGGGAAATCAGTAAACAGGTGGGACAGGAAGGCCTGACCCTTATCCAGCGCTCGCTGCATCGGGTCCACCTAATCATCTCGTTTAATCCTCCTGGTGTCTCCGCGGAATAGAAGCCATGGCCCACACCTTTCAGACGGGGAAACTGAGGCTCTGGTTAATTAACAGACTTGCAGTTACATAACTCCTAAGCATCACAGCGAGGTTTCTCTGTCCTTTCTGACCTTGAACCCTGGGGACCACAGAGGCAGCCTGGCTGGGTGCGCAGAGCCTTCCCTGGGGTCCTCCCCCTTACGGCCTCCTGCAGAGCCCACCCCATCACCAAGGGGAAGTTTCCTCTTCTCAGCTGACTCTGGTGCCTGTGAGACCAGAGGCCCTTCTGTAACTGTTTCTGGAAGCCTCTCTCCCACCTTCACCTGACTTTTTATTTATTTATTTTTTTTTTTGAGCTGTCTGGGTGTGGGTGGAGAGAGAAAAATAGCACCAAGGCTCTCAGAAGCCGGCAGGTCCCTTTACATCCACCCCCACCCGGCTGGCTCTCACCTGGAGAGACCCCAGAGGATGGAACGAGCTGGCGGGCAGGGGGGCTGGCCTTGGGGTCCCCCTCCCCTCACAGGGCAGCCCTGGCGCTGACACCCCCCAGAAGCCAAAAGCAATTGGAAGTCGCGAGTGCAGGTGACCCCCAGGTGTGGCGGAGGGGCGGGGCCCGCATCCGCTACTGGCCAGGGACCTTGTCAGCAGGAAAGAGCTGATTTCTTTGGCAAAGGGCGGCCCCGGGGAGGAACGGTTGGACTTGGGGGGGGGGGGTGGAGAACGCTCTAGGGGTGTTTGTACTTTTTTGAAAATTTACCAAAATAACACCTGATTCTTGTCGCTGATACAGATGAGAAAGAAAATCTCCGCATCCCAAGATAATCACTGTCATACTTAAAATGCTTGATAGGTGGCTCATTTCACTTACTTGTTAATTATTTTGTTACCTTTTCATAACGGGACAGTGAAGTTCTCTTATCAAACTACAGGGACATGAAGCCGGGCATCTAAAACGGGGACTGCAAACGTCAACACGTCCGTTCCTCACGCATTTTATGTAAATTAGAGCCTGAGAAACACAACCTTCAGAAAGGATGGGGTCTTCTCTCCTGGTGCCGCCTTCTTTACCCATAATGCTTCACTGAAAATTGCCAGTTTGAGGTTATTGGAAGAAAAAAAAATATTCACAAAGCAACCTGAATGCAAAATCCTCCTTCATGTTTGCAACATTTTCTAGTCTTTTGTAGTTGCCTTGCCTGCAACTGGCTCTATAGCCATTTTTAGAAACTCATTTGTGTCTTTCTTAAACATTCTATTGTGTCTTCATTGAAACAATTCTGTTCTTTGCACTCGTATTTCTTCAGTTTCTGAGGCATTTGCTTACGTTATTTAACTAAAAATCAATACAGCAACATCAGATGCTTGGGGAATAAGTTGGCTGGTTTGTGGTCACAGGGAGAACAAAACTCCACGGAGAAGAGAAGACGTTCAGCACGTCACGGGCATTGTTTAGTGATCTGTAGCGAAAAACAAAGTTGTTTATCCATTCAGTCACTCAGTTATGTTGTTCGGGGACATCAACCAAGAAAGATTCCGCTACAAAATGCAGCTCTGGCCACGTAGTTGGTTTTAGGAGCTGTGCAACGTTCCATTTGTACACAGGCATTTCCTCCTGACCCATCGTTTACTTTCAGCCTCACATCCTAACATTTAGGAGGTTCTCAACGTTTCCTATCATAAACAGCATTATGATGGATACTCTACTCTTTATATCTTTACACAACTAACCAATATTTCATTCATTCTTTCTTTCATTCAAGAAATATTTAGTGAGCCCCTGCTGCGGACCAGGTACGATTCTAGGTCTTGGTGTTGTAGCAATAAACCAAACCAACAAAGTCCCAGCGCTTCTGATCATGTTCTTGTGGGAAGCGTTCACATCCTTAGGACACATTTCAAAAAGTTGGAATTGTTTTTAACATTTATTTATTTTGGCTGCACCGGGTCTTAGTTGCCGCGTGTGGGATCTAGTTCCATGACCAGGGATTGAACCCAGGCGCCCTGCATTGGAAGCATGGTGTCTTACCCACTAGACCACCAGGGAAGTCCCCCCAAAGTTGGAATCTTTGGTCAATGGCTATGAGCCTTTTCAGGGCTTTTGATACATGTTATTAAAATGCACTGAGAAATAAAGGAAACCACGAATTTGAATTTGTACCCAACTGTGTCATTTCAAAGTCTCACACATACTCGTACATACACCCTACACACCTGCACGTAGAGCCAATAGTTACCACGTGTATCAGTTATCTACTGCTGCATAACAAATTTCTCCAAAACTTAGCAACTTGAAACAGCAAACGAGTCTTATGTCAGTTTTGGTGGGTCAGGAGTTTGGTAGTGACCTGGCTGGGTGGACTGGCTCGGGGCTGTGGTCAAGGTGTCACCCAGAGCCACCATCTGAAGGCTTAACCAGGGATGGAGCGTCAGCTTTGGAGAAGTCTCGCTCTCAGGACTGTTGACACAGGCCTCAGCCTCTCACCGCTCGGGTGTCCGTAGCGCTACCCGGGTGTCCGTAGCGCCGCCTGAATGTCCGACAACAGGGCAGCTGGCTTCCCCCAGAGCGAACGACCCAAGACTCAGCAAGGGGGGAGGGGTGCCTTTGACAATCAATCTTGGACAACACACGTCATCACTTCCACAATCTGCTACTTCTCAGCAGCAAGTCACTCAGTCCAGCCCACACTCATGGGCAGAGGACTAAGGGCCACTGTGGACTTGGGGACACACTCCACATCACAGACAGGTGCGCCTCCAGGGCGCTGACCACCGCCAGGAAGAGAAACAAGAACCTGCTTGAGTTGCATTTTTGATGGAACAAAATTCTTGTCCCAAAACTCATTTCAATACGTCTTGTTGTTGCTTTGTATCTTTTTTCTTTTCTGTTTTTCTTTTATGATAAAATACATGCTTATTATTGAAAATTTGGAAGATATAGCAGAGTCAAGATAAAATAATAAAATCCACCCCTATCACACCACCTAGAGACAACCACTGACCTCACTGTAGTTTATTTCCTTCCTTCCATGTGTGCTGTCTTACCTTGTGGGGAATGTGATGAAGTATACAGTTCTGTGTTCTGCTTGTTCGTGAAATATTATTGCATACATTGTTTTCTTCTAGTCATTAGAACTCTTTGTACTAAATATTTTAAATGGCTACCACCTTAGTTTTCTTACTAATTCCCATATGACTGGACTTTAGGTTATTTCCAGTTTTTTAAATTATTTTGAACAACTCAGCGATGAACATCTTTGTTCCTAAAATTTTGAAAGCGTTTTGGATCATTTCCCCAGTTGGATTCCCAGAAATAGAATGACTGAGCGTGTTTGGTACTTTTTTCCTTCTGTTTTGCTTCTTGAAGCTTTCCTTTCCCTGGTAACATTTTCTTGCTCTTGGATCAACCAGTAACTTGCATTTCTTTTCAATCAGTGTCAGAGCTGTTGTTGGTTTGTTGTCAAGTTCCTTCCTTCCTTCGTTCAACAAACATTTACATGCGCGCCGTGTGAGGTGCCAGGTCTGGGCTTCGTGTTCAGGAGGCAATGGTTACCAGAGCTCCCAGTCAGGAGAAATGTTGGCCTGGGCCTCTGTCTGCTGGATTTGACGTGGCTTACAAGTAAAACACTTCAAGTGAATAATAAAATAAAAACAGAAGGTCAGGACCAAAGACAATGAAAGCATAAATGTATTTCCCATAAGAGTTAACAAAATTGCTGTAATTGGTCCTCATACTTGGCTTTGCATTTCCTAGCGGCCAAAAAACCTGGGACCCGTGCTCGGCTGCAGGGTTCTCACAGCTGGGAAAGAGGGAGCATCTATGTTCCTCCAGGAGTGAAAGCCTCTCCTAGCACTGAGTCCCACAGAAGATTCTTGGGTGTCCTCTTATTACATGGAAGAGAGAGTGAGCAGCATAAGAAATGATGTCCTCCACAACACGGGGGTTTTTCAAAAAAATAAATGCGGTAGCAAATTTCACATGGCCTTTCTTTAGTGACCTTTGTCAAGTTAGGGGCTTAACACTGAAATGCAGCTTCATGAAGGTGACTGATAAATAAAGAAGAAGGTAAATGGACCCACATCTCCAGGTAAGTAGCCAATTCTGTGGTCCAAACGGGTTCAAGAATTCAGAATTCCTGGAGGGAAAAAAAACCAAAACAATGAGATGCCAAGTTTTCCTATCAACTTGGCAAAGATTAAGTCTTCTTTAAAGATTAAACCCAATTTTGGCAAGAGTTGGGGGAGCCAGCCCTCTCCTTCGCTGCGGGTGGGAATGTAAATCGGTACAATCCTTCCGGAGGGCGATTTGGCACGAGGTAACAAGAGTCTCCAGATGCGCTTACACACGGCAGTTCTGCTGCGGCGATGTGCTTCCTGAGGAAATAATAGAGCACGCAGGCCGAGGCTTAGGCACCAGGAGCTCGTCCTGCTCAGGCTCCTTGGTTTGCCGTCGACACAGATGGACCCACCCAGGGCCTGAAAGTCTCTGGGTTTGAGGCAGTCCCGGGAGGCAGCTTTTTTTCGTCACTCACGTTGGCATCTCAGCTTCTCTTCTTCTTCCTGGAAGCTTTTATTTGAAATCACTGGAGACTCAAAAGACTTTGCAACAATAATAACGAGTTCCCACCTACCCATCACCCCAGTCTCCCCGTGATGAAGTCTTACATAACCACAGCACAGCAGCAAAATCAGGACCCTGACCCAGTAAAGCACTGTGACCCAACCACAGTCTTATTCAGACCGCACCAGGCTGTACATGCTGCGTGCGTGTGTGTGTACGTGTGCGTGTCGTACAATGAAATTACTCTATCACATGTATAGATGCCCATCACCACCGTGTTCAAGATCAAGGGCTGCTCTGTCCAGAAAGGAACTCACCTGTGCTGCGTTTGCTGCCCTCTCCCCCCACTGTAGCCTCCGGCAACCGCAGATCTTTCTCCACCGCTGTCATTTTGTCGTTTCGGGAGAGTTACAGAAACAGAAGCACACGGGATGTAACCTTCTGGATGTGCTTCTGCCTCCTAGGCTTGTCTGTTTTCTCAGAATTTCAACTGACCGCACCCCCTCCTGGGTCCTCAGCGGCTCGGTCCAGGGAGAATGCCGGCCTGGGGCCCTCTGCGGTCCGGCCGGGTCGTGGGTCCCGGGAAGCCCGTGGATTGGCTGCTGCGGGTCAGGCTCCCACCTGCGGCCCGGTCCTCCGCGGCTGAGGCCACCTGACGCAAAGCTTGGCCACCTTGGCCCACCCTGGTGTCAAAGACAGGAGGGAAGGGAGGGCCCCTCGCAGGAGGGCCGGGCCAGGCCGACGCTCTGCTGGCGTGGCTGGTTCTCCGTTCCCCGGGAGGCTCCCCGCTCGCCTTTCCGTGCTCCTCTTTGCTAACAGGACGCAGTGTGGGGCTGATCTCGGGTACCCTCGCCCCCTCCAGCGCCCCGAGGGATGGGTGGTCGTGGTGCAGACCCTCCCCAAACTCCCGTCTCCATGCCGCTGGCTGGTTTAGGCGAGCGCCCGGGACGCAGAGAGTCCTGGGTGGGGCTCCCTTCTGCCAGCCGCCCCAGATGACCTCCCAAGGCCGGTGGTGGGCCGGGAGGGGCTGTCGGGAGGTCCTGAGGGTTTCCGGGTCTGAGAGAGCATCTTGCCGTGTGGTTTTTCCAGACGTCTCTGCCCAGCTCACCAGTAAACCCCCTGCTACAGCCAGAAGAGTTTACAGCAAAACGAACCAGCGCAAAAAACAAACAATGGACTTTGCGGGAAAGATTAGATTAAAGGCCAGAGGAGAGGCTGGGAAACGTCATCAGGGTGAAAAAACACGAGTAATCATTTGCGGGGAAGGAGGATCTTTTGGTCCCAAAAGACCTGAGTGATTTCTGTCTCTGTGAAGCTCCGCGCCCTCCCAGGCTCGGCCCTGATTCAAAAGGGGCAGACGCTGTCCCCTCGTCCAGGGGCTTCTGCCTCCACTGAGGGCGGCTGTTGGTGGTCCCCGATGGTAGCGTGACTATATGACAGTCGTCCAAACTAGGTCACATGTGACGGTAAGACAGAGGCCTGTTCGTCCTGCCGGGGCCGTGGACAGAAAGCAGGGCCGTCCACAGCAGGCCGGGCGGGAGGTCACCCGGCAGCCTGCCCGCGTCCGGTGAGAGCTGCCACCTGCCCCAGCCCCGCCATTGGGAGGTGCACTGGAAGCTGATGCTTTATTTACTCCGGGATGTCTCAGCCTGACGGGGGCCTCACTGTGACGCTTAGGGACTCACCATTCTTTGTTGTGGGGATTGTCCCGTGTGTTGCAGGATGTCTAGCAGTGTCCCTGGCCTCTGCCCACCAGCACCCCTGCCCCCAGTTGCGACAACCAAAAATGTCTCCAGACATGGACAGATGTCCCCGGGGAGAGGGGCAGAGCCGTCCCAGTTGGGAACCGCGGGTCTGGTCCCATCGTCTCACTGTTGGGAGGAGGACGGCAGTGGGTATGCTTAGGGGTTAAAGCCTTTCTGCACAGTTAACAAGTCTTGTCACCTCGGGGCCTAAAGGGAGGAGCCGTGGATGGGGTGGGCACGGGGGGACACGTGCAGGACACGCCTGGGAGGGGGCAGAACAGGCCCCTTTCTTTCCAGTGTTGTCCAGAAGGCTCTGCTGTGACCCGCAGGCGCCGACACGGTCCCCACGCCTCCGCAGAGCCAGCCTGGGGCACCGTCCCTCAGTACCGGCCCTCCTGGTGGGCCTGCGAGGGGTCCTGGACCAGCCCGGTGACTCGGTACCAGGGGTGCCAAAGGCGCCCAGAGGACACGCCGCCCACGTGTTCCCTCCCTGCCTCTCCCCAGCTCTCAGGAACGCGCCTGGCGCTGTAGCAGACGAACTAGAAACACGACCATCCCCACGGGGATTTAATAACTGAACACATAATAAATACTCATCAAGCGCTGCTACTTTTTGTCAGTCCCTGTGCTGAACCGTCTGATACATTGTCTCTTTCTTCTCTCCACACACCTGCCAGGTGGGTATTATGGGCAACATTTTTCAAATGATGAAACCAGACCTTAGAGGGATGAGGCGGTTCACGCAGGTCACTTTGTGGTTGACAGATGAAGCTGAATCGCAGACCCAGCTCACCCCAGAGCGTGTGCACGCAGTCCGCTGGGGCTCAGCGAGTCACGGGTGTGCAGAGGTGCCGCCTGCTGGGGCGGGGAGCCCCCGTGCCGGTCGCCCCCAGGGGCGAACAGCCTTGACCGTTCACCCTAGCAGGCCATCCATCGTTATCACTGTCTTGGTGCAGGAAACACAGCCCGAGCTAGTTTCTCCTACGAATGGGCAGCAGACCTGCCGGGAAATTTTAGACGTTTGCCAGTAGGTGGTAAAGATGGAGGGAAGGAGATGTTTTCTCTCCCTGTGTGAGCAGAATCTGTGATCTTTACAGGTGATGGCTGAGGGAGGTGTCATTCTTCATCACGGTTTCCAGAAGCTACAGGCTTCCAGAGACCCTGAAGCAGGTCCTTTTTTTTCCTGAGAGGCCAATTTGTCATGCCAGAGGGAGTCCCAGCTCCTAGAACCAAGCCTAGGTGACTCCTACAGACCTGCCCTTGCTCGGAAAGGACAGCCAGAGCCTCCAGACAGGCAGCATCGCTAGGCTTTCCGGGAGCAGCTCCGCCCAGTCCTGACGCCGATTCCCGCCTTCGCACCCGCGTCCTCAGACTCCTTGTCCTGGAAACTAGTGTCACGCTTCTCACCCACTAGGAGGGCTATGGTATAATATAATAACAATACTAATAATAATTTTTAAAAGGAAAATAACATTTAGCAAGGATGTGGAGAAATTGGAATCCGCGTCCATTGCTGATGGGAATGTAACGCAGTTCAGCCCCTGTGGAAAATTCTGTCGCTTCCTCAAAAAGTTACACATAGAATTATGCTGTGATCTAGTAATTCCGCTCCTAGGTATGTACCCAATAGAACTGAAAACAGGTGTCCAAACAAATACACACACACGCATATTCGTAATCGCACTATTCCGAATATCCAAGAGGTGGAACGCGTCAAATACCCATCAGCGGGTGGACAGATAAACAAATCGTGATACAACAGAATGTCTGCATCGAAAGGAATGAAGTCTTGACGCAGCTGCGGTGTGGCTGAGGCTTGAGAACACCTCTCTAAGTGTAGGCAGTCACAGGAGGGCTGCGTGTCCGGAGACTCCACCTGCATGAAGTACCCCGCACGGGTAACTCCAGAGAAACAGAAAGCGCTCGGTGGCCACCGGGGCTGGGGGGAGAGGGGGTGAGAACGAACCGCTCGGTGGGCCCAGGCTTTCCTCGTCGGGTAATAAAAGTGTCTTGGAACCAGACAGAGGTGGAGATTTTACAACAGTGCGAATGTACTACCTGCACTGGACTGTTTGCTTTACAAATGGTTTATTTTATGTCATGTGAATTTCATCTCCACAAAAAAGCTTGATAATTGAGAAACATCGGTGTCACAGTTACGCCAGCCTGGACAGGGGGCCAAGCTGCTGCGTGATGAGCGGATGCTCCCCTAAGCTCCGGGCGGCGAGCGTTGGCTGGTTTGGTGAAACACATCCGCGCCTTCTTCTGGGATCTGTTCCCAGGTTTCCCTCTGAGGACCTGTCCCCACCACCCTCTCTGAGCCCAGATGCAGGTTACATAAGTCAGTTAATTCCCTTTCCTGGTTTTCTGTCACTTGCAACCAAAACCATCCTGACGATACAGTCAGCTTCAGTGTTTCCGTGGAGCAGATCCTAGTTTATGTTTGAGTCAATTTTGGGAAATTGCTGAGAGACGTTCATGTTGAAATTTGAAAATTCTAGCTTCCAGCCCTCTCCTTCAATCTGTATGGAAACCTTCAAGTTTCAAGTTACATTAAAAAGGTTTTTTTTTTACGGTGATGGTTGCACGGCAATGTAAATGTACTGATTGCCGATGAACTATACATTTAAAAATGGTTAAAATGGTACATTTTATGTTACGTGTATTTTACCTTCATTTAAAATAATAAAGAATGCTATTTTTTTCTGATTATAATATTAACATTCATAGTAAGAAATTTTTGAACAATATAGAAAAGAATGAAGAATATAATTATCACCCGTGATTTCTCTTCCAGGTTTAACCACTGTGCACCCTTTGCTGTATTTCCTTGTAGTATATGCATGATTTTTTTTTCACAAAGTGGATCATATTATATAAGTATCTGTGTTCTGATTTTTACTTATCTAATACATATACGTATATATAATAAATAATATTTAGATATTATGATCATTTTCCCTATCCTTAAATTTAAAACTTGGTTTTTAATGGCTGTATAAGAGTCCATTTTTTGGATATATAACACGCGTATCCTAATGGATTCCTGAACAGCAGGTACTGAGGGAGTTTCCTAGCCACGTCCACCCCAAATAAGGCTGTGATGGGTATTGATGACTGAGGTCATAGGAGAGGGGTGGCCAGGTCAAAGGCTGCTAACAACTTCAACGCTTTGGGTACCGACGGCCAGAGTGCCCCGCAGAAAGCTGTCCCTTTCTCGAGCTCTAATCGCTGCCTGAGGGAGGGGCCTGGGCCAGGCCGGGATGGGAGCAGCCCCGGGGCTGTGGGACGCGGTCCTGGCTGCGGCGCCCGTCAGCCCCCAGCCCTCTGGCTGGCTCCTCAGCGCTCCCTTCCCAGAGGCTGCCTGCTCCGAAAGCCACCCTCACTCCTCTCTCTTGAAGGTTTTCCCATCGACTGCAGAGCTGGGACACAGCTACGTGAGGTGCCAGTTCCCGTCCTCTCAGGAGCCAGGTCTCGGGGCGGCGGCTGCCGCCGGGCCCTGCTCTCTGTCTGAGCCCACACTCTCTGCTCTCCCAGCCCCCTTCTCCTCACGGCCCACTCCACTCTCCGGGGTCCTTGCCCCTTTGTTCCGGGGGCCTCGCCCACCCCGTGGCGGCCCAGGTAGCCAAGCTGCCCCTGCCCTTGGAGCACCGACCAGCTCGCTGGCCTATAACCACGGTCATCCGTCTTCTCACGGAGGGAACATCCGGATGGTCTCTAAGGAACTGGCCCTGTGTCACCTGGCCTATTTAACACGTTAGCCCACGTCCGTCCACAGGGATGTTGGTGTGGATTAACTTTTCACACATCTGGTGTCTCCCGGAGGCCCAAGGGCATGAGTCGCCAGGCAGAGAGTTTCCTGGGATCAGTAGAGGACAAGATAAAGTCTCGGCTGATCCAGCTGCGATCTTCTCCTTCTGCAAAGACCCTCCTCCAACCTTCACATGCTTCCCGAGGCTCGCAGGGAGCTGTCCCCACCAGGCCATCTTCCTGGCCACCTACAGACCTTTCCTGCCAAGACCCCTCCCTCCCGTCTCCCCCCTGCCTTCCATCTCCCCCCTGCCCCCAAATGCCGTATCCAGTCCCGTCCAGGGCCCTCACTTCAGTGCCATTTCCCCAAGCACCCGGCCACCCTCTCAGCGGTCGGGATGGAGACGTGTCCTCGTGATGGATGGGCTCCCCTGCCCTTGGAACTGTTTTATGAGCAATAACCTAGTTGCCACGGGGACCAATCATGAGAGCAGAGGCCGAACAGCTGGTCTTGGGGGACGCAGAGGGCAGCTTGGAGAACGGCCAGCGGGGGAGCAGAGCGGCTGCTCGGTCACCCGGCAAGGACACACGCGGTGGTGTGAGCGCGCCCAGCTGCCACGCCCCGCGGCATCCAGAGGAGGAGAGAGCACGTCCTGGCTGAAGAAGAGGACTCAGTTCTTAGCCGGCCATGCTGGGAAACCTGCCGAGCTACCGCAGGGCCGCGGGGCTGGGGGGCACAGAAACAGCTGAGACTGAACCCAGAGGGGTGATCGAGGAGGAGGGGCGCGTGAGGTCCGGGTGAGTGACGGACGGCGAGGTGGACCAAGGCCCCTGTCCACCCCTCCCCCACCAGCAAAGTCAAGTCCAGGAGGGAAAGAGGGAAACTCACAGGACTGAACCCCTGGGTGAGGAAAAGCAGGGGCGTCCGCAGTGTCGCCTGGCAGGTCGGCACATCCGCGAGGCCAGCCCCCCGCAGGGCCCGCCACCAGCTCAGCAGGGAGCCTTGCCGGGGGACCGGCCTCCTCGAGGAGGAGCAGAGAATCGCTCTCCTGTTTCTTGAAGCCCCGTGTCTCTTGGGCCCGGAACCTTCTCGTGGCTGGTGGCCCCGCGGCCCCAGGCTTCCCAGTTTTCCCAGTCCCCCTGAACGTGTGGGTCCCCAAGAGCCCGCTGCTGGGACCGGGTCCCGCGTGCCGGGGCCCTGCCGGGCAGCTTGCGGGGGCGGGCGGCTGAGGCCACGCGCTGCGATGCCCGGGAGGAGGGGCCCTAGTGCGCGCGCTCCCTCGCGCGCTCTCATTTTGCCATTTCTGGGGCAAGTGGCTTCTTTCAGCCTCCACCTCCTCATCGGGAACAGAGGGCACGCGTGTCCTCCCTCGAGGGCTGCTGTGAGAGCCCAACGAGCCAGCACGTGGAAGGCACTTGGCAGAGGGTGGCAGGTAACAGACGCTCACGCTATGATGGCGGGCCAACCCAGCCCACGAGCAGCGCCACCCGGAGCGCAGGCTTGCCCGCTGCCACCCACCCCCACCGCCGCGCCCGCGAGGCCCTCCTCCCTCTTCCCCGGGCCTCTTCCCTCCCTCCCAGGCCCTGAGGTCACAGTCATCTCAAACTGGATGTGGATGTGCTGGGGAACGCTGACCTCCTCCACCCGACCCCCTCGGAGGTGCCCTCCTCTGACCGTTCCCCGTGACCCCACGTCAGCGCTGGTGACCGCAGGGACCCGCAGCTCAGGGCTTCCCAGCCCACCTGCTCACTGCACGGAACGTGCAGCCCGTGTGCCTCTAAACCAACGAGCAGCGGGCACTAGAAGGTGCAAGAGAGGGCTGGCGGGCGGGGAAGCTGAGTCAGGGGAGACCACGCTCCGCAGCCACGGAGAACAAACCCTTCCAACCGAACGGCTTCACGGGGAAGCTGTCTCTCTTGCTCAGGCCGTGTGTCTGTCTGTCAGAGGTCAGCAGGAAGCTCTACGTCTCGCAATCACTTGGAGACTGAGAGAGACAGAAGCTCCACCCTGACGCGCGTCTCCATGATCCCAAAGGCAGGGAAAACGGGAAGCAAAGCGCTCAGTGGCCCCTAGAGCCTCCACCTGGAAGCGACACGTCACCTCTGCTCGTCTTTCATCCGCCAAAGTCAGTCCCCTGGACGGGCCTGACCTTGAAGGGGCTGGGCATCACCGCATACAGTGTCCTCCCGGGGGGGCACTCCCTGCGGACCTTCCCACCCTGCGCCCCGCAGGGCAGCCGTCCCTCCCCCCCACCCCAGGGGGCCTGGCCGGACCTTCCCTCCTCCTCCCGGCCATTACGGGGCGTTTTCCTTGATAGGAACCCGAGGCACACGTGTCTGAGTGTGTGCCCATGTACGTACGTTTCTAATTAAGACCTAACGCATGAAGCCATCAGATCTGCCCAGCTTGGCCCAGGATTCAGAAGAAGCTGAGGTTTTATGAAACGCCTCAACCACGGGAACGCATGAATTATTGAAAAGCGAGAAGGAGGCCCGGGGAGGGAGGGCTGCTCCATTATTCATCAGGCCCACAGTCCCCAGGTCCCCAGGCACAGCTGCTGGGCTCAACACCTACAGAATTTCCCCATCATGCTGACAGCCAGCGTTTCCAACGCGCGGCACTGGCAGTTCCGGCAGGGCTCCCGCCCACGCCCTGCACGGCCTGTCTCATGAGCTCGACCCGCCGAGCCGCCTGCGGGCGAAGGATGCTGGTGCTCAGGGCCCGCCCCCGCCCCTTCCTGGGGCTCTGCTCACAGGCCCCCAGGCCTGAGGTCCAGACTCCCCAAAGGAAGCAGAAGGCCTTCCCTCTGGCCGCGTTCGTCTCCCTCCGCGCACCCCAGACCCTTGCCTTTCCCTGAACGTAACTGGTGTCCTCCTCCCTCCGCCCAGGCGGGCCCCTCTGCTGGAGACCGCCTCCCGTCCCTTCGTCCCCTGGTGGCCTCTTCACCTTCAGGACCGGAGAGCCTGCTGTTAGACGTCTGCGCAAACGGTACGCCGATGAAGTGTCGCGATAACCCGAGGCGGGGGCGGGGGAGCTGTCCCCCCCAGCACCGGCTCCGTAATTCGGGGTCCGCTGCACAGTGAAAATGGGGTCCCTCGTTCCAAATGATTACAAATTTTAAGATGGCCAAGGCAGATCATTAGACCGACCAAGCCTAAGAGCAGGTTCTGGGTGAGTGTACAGGGCACATACCAGTGAAACCAGCCCTGGTGACAGGGGCGTAAAGGGAAACTCAGAGAAGGCAAGTAACTCGCCCGAGCCACACAGCGAGTCAGGGCAGAAGCAGGTGGACGACCCTCCTCCCTCTGCTCCGAATCCCTTTCCTCTCCGCCGCCCACCTCGTGAGGTCTCCCCACTTGCCTCAGGCAGAAGGACTGGGGGGAGGCTGCGAACCCCCAGAGACGGATGGTCCCGCTGACGGACGCCTCCTGTGGGCAAGGGGTCTCTTGCTTCACCCTGGGGAACAGCATCCGCAGATGGAAGGGCCCGGCCTGGGGAGCATGGTCACTCTGGCATCCGTCAGTCAGCCCACAGCGGGGGACACCCGAGCACCCAGCCACCCCTTCCTTCATACCCACCTTCCGGCGGTCTGCTCCCCCCTCCCCGCCCCGCACTCCTCTGTTGCCTGAGGGCACGGCGGCTGTCCAGCAGCGCTGACCCTGTGGGACGCAGATCGCAGGGCAGCACCGCTGGCCTTTGCTGGGGATATTAAATGCCACCCTTGAGAGAGGCACAGCCCCTGGCTGGTCTGCCTATGTTTCATCGTTCCATATCATTGGTCCAGTTCACCGGTTGCTCTGGCGGGTGGTTTTCCCCTTGACTCGACAACGTCAGTCCTGGGGAAATGCAGCCTGCTTAGATTCATTCATTCAACGGTGCACCTGCTATGGGCAAGACCCCTGCCTTCAAGCAGCTCACGAGCATAGCTGGGAGACTGACAATAAACCCACCATTGCTAAATGGGAAAGAGCTAGTCAAGAGGCTCCTGGGACCAGATGAGGGAAGGAGAAATTATGTATTGGGTCAGAGGGAGCAAATTCAGTAAGGCTTTGAAGGATCTATAGGAGTTTTCCATGTGGCAAAGAGGACAAGCCAAGCAGAAGGAACTATACTTTGGAAGAGTGTGGGGGTGGTGGGGGCTGGGAGTTTGAGAGTTGCGGGCCTCCATCCCAGTTGAGAGATGCGGACACCTTCAGTGGGGTGAGAGACCTCTCCATCAGGGGATCCTGGGGGGTGGGAAGGAACACTCCTGGGGAAGGTGGGAGAAGAGAGAGAAAGCTGGGAATTTTTCAGGCCTTAAATGCTGAATAGAAACCTGGTGTGTCCTTTCCATAAACCTTCAGTGGTTCCAACAGCTCAGGACCCCATTCACAGGTGACGATGTCCCATGACGCCCAGGTCAGGAGCTGTCAGCAGCACACGGGCTCCTGCTGGGGCTGCTGCCTTACAGTTTTCAGCAAATATGTTCATTGGTGGCGTCTCATCCTTCGGGACCTGCTTCTGCCCTCAAACATATGCACGTTCCACGTATTCGACCACTTCACGGTCGGTAGAGACTTTGCAGACCTTCCAGTGGAGGGGTTCCCATAGGCTGGCTGGCCAAGCTCACTTCCCAGAGGCTCTTCCTTGCAGGGTGACCCCTCCTGCTCAGAGCAGAGGGCAGACGCTGCTGGTCTGTGAGCAAGTCACACGAACGTGTTGGACGAAGGGTACGGGCCAGGCCGTCACCACAGAGCAATGAAGAGGCACGGATTCAGGCCAGGAAGAGTGAACTGTTGGGTCCCACCATCCCACCAGGCTCCAGGTGCTGCTTTCAAATGATCATCGATTAACAAATATTTATTGAGCACCTACTGGGTGTCCAGGGACCAGAGAGTCAAGGAGACATGAACTGAAGAAAGGAGAAATAAAAAATATTGGGTGCTATCATTTATTGTACACATATTTCCACTCTGTACTTCCGAGGGGCAACCAAGGTGTGTAAGGCCACACAGAGAGAAAGCACAGATCCGGGAGGCTGAGCTGCCCTGCGTGTCCTCAGGCACGTCGCTTCGGGGCTCCGGGCCTCAGTCTTCTCATCCGCACAGTGGGATCGTTGGGAGGGAGGGTTTCACAGGTGCAGAGCGCTCTGAACCGTGCCCAGTGCACAGCGAGGGATCGCGACCCACGAGCCGGCGGCGGAGCTGTGCTGTTTTGATGAGGACCGTCGGCGATGATACTGTTTAAACAGCAGCCGCGGCTGAAACCTGAAGGTAACTCCGCCTCAAGTCCGGCAGGTCTCGGCCCGGCTCGCTGCGGCGCCCGAAGCCCTCCCCGCGACCCCTGCCCCCGGCTCCGCGCCTGCAAACGCCGCGAAGGGGCTTCCCCAGACGTGGCAGCGGCCCCTCCCCGGGGCATCCCGGGGGGAGGGGAGGGGGAGGGGGAGGGGAGGGGAGGGGGAGGGGAGGGGGAGGGGAAGGGGAGGGGGAGGGGGAAGGGAGGGGTAGGGGGAAGGGAGGGGGAGGTGCAGGGGGAGGGGAGGGTGGGGAGGAGAGCGGGGAGGGGAGGGGGAGGGGAGGGGGAAGGGAGGGGAGGAGAGGGCCCCGCCCCAGGCCCCGCCCTCCCCGGTCCCGGCGCCGCGCGGTTGGTGCGGGCGGACGGGGCGGGCGCTCCCGGAGCCTCGGGCGGCACCTCCTGCCCCGCGCGGAGCCGGCGAGGGACGCTCGACCGGGGCCGGGGCCGCGGGCGCGGCCGCTCCAGCGAGGTAGGAGCCGGGAAGACCGGGGGAGGCCGGCTCTCCCGTCGCGGGCCCCGCAGGGGACGAGCCCCCCCCCCCCCAGCCCGCACCCCGAGACTGGGCCGCCGCGCCGGGCCGACCCCGGGACCGCGGGGCGGGGGCGAGGGCCAGGCTGCCCCCCGCGCGCGCGCATCCCGACCCCGCGCGGAGACGCAAGGGGCGGGGCGGGGGAGTGCGTGCGTGGGTCTGTCTGTCCGTCTGTCTGTCTGTCTGTCTCGGGGACGTGCAGGGGAGGCGGCCTCGCCCCCGCTGTGCCCACCCTGCTGGGCTGCCCGCTCCAAAGCCGAGCGCAGGCTCCCACGGCAACGGTGCGGAGAGTGCGGGAGGGGAAGCCCGCCCGCGCCTGTGGGGCTGCGCTGTCCGTGTGCGCGGGTCCGCTCCCGGCTGATCGCAGCCCGCGGGGCGGCCCCGCCTCCCCAGGGGTCCGCCCGCCCCGAGACGCCCCCCGCCCGGCCGCGGCGACGGCGGTCCGGCTTGGGGAGGAGCGAGTGTCCCCGCCGGAGGCCGCGGGTGGGGATGGACACGCGGGGGACACGCGGGGGGCGGCGCGGGGGAACCTGCAGCAGCTGCGGGGGGTGCGGTATGAGCCCCCCAGGCGCACGCCCAGGGACCTCCCCGTCGCTGCAGAGCCCCCTCCGCGCGCTGCTTGCCTGACCTGCCTCCCCGCCTCCTCCTAACTGGGCAGTCCCTGCAGGTCAGCGTGCTGGACACGGTTACATCCAGTCGGGTCGCCTCTTCCTGGGACTGAAAGGGGCCGAGGAGGTCGTTGCTTGGGACCTGGCTTGGGGGGGGCAGGGGGAGGCTCACATTCTGAGCCCCTCCGGTGCTGACCGGGCGGCTGCTCGCAGGGCTGGGGCCACAGGCTCCCGCCCGCCCCCCGGGACCTGCCGCGCGCGTCCGCGCCTCTTCTTGTGGTTGAGGACGCTCTCGTGCAGGAAGGGGCAGGGACTCACCCACGTGGCACTGAATTGTCAGTGACTGGACAAGCGCAGGACCCAGGAGAGGGTCCCCAGGTGGGGGCCTGTCTTAGTTTGACGGAAGTCACACTCCAGCTGTCGCCAGGGCTGGCCCCGGTTCCGCAGGGATCACGAGATGGGACCTCCCTCCCGGCCCGCTCAGGCCCGCTCCCTCATCCCCACGGCCTCAGGGCCGGATGAATGAACAGCCTGGACGGCCCTGGGAGTGGGCACGGGGGGACTTCCGCTTGGACCTGAGGTCCTGGCTTTAGGACGTCCCAGGACCAAGGGCACCTCGGTGGGCTACACCCTCTGCTGACCGCGTGGCCGGTGCTCCCTCCGGAGACCCTGCCAGCCGGGGACACGCTCGCTCTGGCTTATCTTCCTGCTGCCTGTGGCAGCCGGAGGTAGCTGGGGACATCTCGTCAGGGGGCCAGGGCCCCAGGCCACTTGGGGTGAAAATTGTAGCCGCGCCTGAGACACCCTGCCCCAAACTCCAGCCTCCCTCTTACGTGTGGATTTTGGTGGAGGCCCTGAGGGGCGGGGTGCAGCCAGGGCTGCTCTGTGCACACGTGTCCAGGCTGTGAGATGCCTGGCATCCTGGTGGCCTGTGGCCCCCTTACCCACCCACCCCCAGCTAGCAGCAGGTTGCCAGACCTCGGCCATTCTCAGACTGTGAGTTGGGGTTCCATGACTCGGGGTACAGGGAGAGGTTGCCTGAATTGTTCACACTTGACCTGAAGAGGCAACCCTTTGGTCAGGGTGGAAACCTCGGGCTCCGTCCTCAGCCGGGTCTCTGACCTTGGGGCCTTGGCTGAGGCCCAGAGGCTCAGCTTCCTCCTGTGTACAGTGGGGCCGGGTGTGGTGCAGAGCAAGGACGCAGGCGTCAGTGCTGGGCTCACTGGAGATGACCGGGGCCGGGCGTCTTTGCTTCCTCCAGCCCCCGACCTGACTCTCTGACGTTGGACTTGAGGGGTGACTGTGCTGCTGGGATCCCTGGTGCCATCCTCAGAGCTGGGGGCAGGGGTGTGAGTCTGTGTGTCAGGGTAGCTCACAGATGGCACTCGGGTTCCCAGAAGGCAGATGGGAGAGTTGGAACCCAGTCTCCACCAAGCCCTACCTTCTAGCCCTCGGTGCCCTGGGCCTGTCCTGCACAGCGTCGTGGCTTATTCCCGGTGGTCACTGGGCAACACACCTGCTCTTTCAGTCCATCTTGGGTTTGGGGTCAGCCTTCCTCCCTGGCAGAATCCGGGTCAGGTGCGTATGACCTCAGGGACATCAGAAAAACCCCTGCTCACCAGATATCCTCCTGTTCCCCCAAACCTGTCAGTCTGCTGCCTAACACTCCACCATTAGAGACTCATTCCTTTGGCTATAACCTTGTACCCAGTTAAGTCAGCTACTAAACCTTAGCATCGGTGACTTGTTTAAAAACTTTCAGAACCTGCGAGGGGAGAGGGAGCCGGGAGGAAAGAGGGAGAGGAAGAAGGTGCTGTGCCAGCCTCTGGTTCTGCAGAGAGAGGTCCAGCTGTGAGCTCCCATGAGAAGGAAGGGCTTGGGGAGATGGGGTGGGGGCAGGTGGCAGGCCGGGAACGTTGTGAACCTCAAGTGGGAATTCTCAGCAGGACTGTGGGGTGGGCGGTCTGCTGAGGGAGCCGACAGAAGCTTCCGGGCCTGGGGCTGGGGCAGGGCCAGCGCTTTCCTTTTCACACTGTCCTCCCCTTCCCGTGAGAGCACAGCCACGTGGTGTGCGACCTGTTCCCTGTTACAGGTGGTGCCGTCTGCGCTGGGAGGGGCTGGGCTAGCCGCGCTGGCGCTTAAAACTGTCGGGGTAATTTGTCAGGTCAGCAAGAGGCTGCGCTGAGCTGGGCCGGGGAGGGGCCCACACCTGTGCCTCCCCGCAGCCCCGCAGCCCTCTTCCAGCCTCATCTCGAAAACAGCAAGCACAGCACGATCCACTCAGACCCGTGAGTCTCCTGGGCTGCGGGCGGCCTGGGCCTGCACGGTTCGGCTGGGATCGCCTGAAAGGCTCGTGGAGGTGGCCCCGGCCCAGTGTGGCACGCGGTTCTGAGCCTTCCGGCGTGGCGGCCAGTGTTGGGGGCACGCGGGGGTGAGGACGGACGGTCCCTGCCCAGGGGGCCCCCGCAGGCCCGCATCCCTCAGGGGCCTGGGCCACGGACTGAGCCCGCCAGAGGATGGCCCAGCAGTGGCCCTTTTGCAGCCCGTTCTGGGTGCTGCTGAGGGCAGAGCTCAGGGCAGAGCCAAGCAGAGTGGGTCCCCAGGACGACGTGTCAGCCACGAACCCCCAAATGGTGGCCATTCTTAAAGATTGTTCCAACCGTACCTGTTCTTAAATAATGATGATGGTGGCGATAGGATGACAGTAGCCCTTCCTTCTTCAGTCGTTCATAGAGCGCCTACTGTGTACGGGAGCGCCTACTGTGTACGGGCAGGCTGCTGTAGTGAGTAAGGAGGGTACCACATTGCCCACTGCTGACAGCCACGGGGGTTGCAGCTACGGACAACACAGGCAGACGCCCACCGTGTTCCCTTAGAAGCAACATCCTAAAGAGGGAGACTAAACCACACGTGCTACAGAAGGAACGTGCCCAGCAGGCCGCGGGCTGACATGCTAGAGAGAAAGGCCAGGCAGAGTGGGGGTGAGAGTGGGCTGGGCTGGGCTGGGGGGGGGGTGCATTTTCAAAGGAGGCTCAGACAAGGCCTCCCTGGCCAGGGCGCCCGGGGGCAGAGGCCAGAAGGAGGGGCGCGGCCTGCCCAGCAGCAGGAGGAGACAGTGCAGGAACAGGAGGAGATGGTGTGGGGAGGTGGCGGGCAGTCAGGCGGGCGCCCCGGGCCCGAGGCCTCTGCGAGCCTGTCAGCTTTGTCTCTGGGCGTGAAGAAGCCCCCGAGACCACTCACCGCCTGTTGGGGGCAAGCGCCAGCCCACACGTGTTCACAGCTGCCCTCTAAGGTGGGCATCATTTCCTTGCCTCATGTTGCAAAGCCAAGAAGGGTTCGGCAGTGTGGGGGGTACCACGGGGACATGAACTTGAGTGGTCCACACTCTGCTATCTTACACTAAAACATGGACCCTGGAGCCACACAGAATTGGGTTCAAATACCAGCTCCGTCCCTTACGAGCTGTGTGTGGCCTCCAACTAGTTCCAGAACCTCGCGGAGCCGGGCTTTCTGTGGGGAGGGGCGCGTCGTCCTCTGTCGCCTCACCGCTCCCTGTCTGAGCACTGGTGCCCCCAGGAAGCCAGGGGGGCAGCACCCTCCCGTCTCTCTCCGCCACAGGCTCTCGTTCTGGGTTCCGGCATCTGTTCACTGAGCCGCAGCCATGCCACCTGCTGAGGTCAAAGCCCAAATCTCCGGAGGTCGAGGGACACTAAACGCCCCCCCTCCCTCCTCCTCCCCAAGACCTGAGAGGGAGGGCCCGCCCCACCCCTTCTGAGTCACCACCTCCCTGGGCCTTCGGGCCAGGCTCTGCCACGTTCCTCCAGGGATGCCGGCCTGGCTCCTCTCGGGAGCTGAGTGGACCCGAAGCTCCAGACCCGCCATGTGGCCGAGCAAGGGTGCCGTGGTCCCCACGGGTCCCGTCCCCCGCGTCTCTGTGACCGCTGAGCCCCCAAAACGCTACGCGAGAGAATCTCCATTGGTTGCAAACACACTTGACAGCTGAGGGGCTTGAGGCTGGGAGAGGCTGAGCCTCTGCCTATGGTCACGCAGTTGATAAGTGACAGACGGAGGTTTGAACCCGGGTCTCTCAGGGGCCAAAGCCTGGGAGCTCCTTCTGCCCAGAGCTGCTCTGAGCAGAGGCGGGAGTTGGTCAGGGATGCCTCAGGCACGTCCCGGAGCCGGAGTGGGACGTGTCTCATTTCACCGTCAGAGAACCCGGGCTCTCATAGCCCTTCCGTCCTCAGGGCTGTGAGATGTGTCTGCTGCCGACCACGGGCCACGGGAGCCCCAGGAAGCTGGTGGGACCTTGAAAAGAACAAGAGCGTGCAGTGGGCTGTGTGTGCTCTCAGGGCTGAGGGGGCAGGGCCTGGAGGGAGCTCAGGGCCCTGGGCGGCCAGGCCAGCGCCCAGGAGCGGGGGGTCTAAGTGTCTCTCAGTCCCACGTGTCAGGCGGGTGGAAAGAGGCTGAGGTTGGACATTTCCAGAAGGCTGTGGCTGGCAGTAGTTTCCACCACCTCTGTGGCATCCGTTTGTACCTGCTTCCCGTTGCACCATTTAATTAAATTGCCTGCCCTCCGCCGCCCCCTGCCCAGTCTTGGGCAGGGGGCTTTATTATCCCCATTTTACAGATAGGGAAACAGAGGCTGGGAAACGTCAAGTAACTCGCCTAAAGCCACGTGGCTGACAGTGGCAAAGCGTGGTGGAAGCCAGGTCTCTCCAGTGCTCGTGGGGCAGCTGCCACGCACCCCCCCATGCCAGCACCAGCAGGCATGGAGCAGGGACAGGAGAGCCTTGGAAGCGAGGGGGTCGGGACGTCCAGGAGTGCCATTTTGGAAGGAGGGGCACTTCGGTTGTCATGACCCTTGTGTTTATTGTTTTAACTTCTCGCTGTTGAGGTGGCTCCTGTTTAGGGCAGAACGTGCGGGAGAGGAGACGCATCGTGTGTGGTCCCTGGTGTGACCTCGGGCAAACTCCCGCCCCTTGGTGGTGTCGCCCGATGTGCGCGCGGGCGTGGGGGGTGCGTCCCCGCGTCCCCAGAGTCCAAGCCCCGGCCTCGTGGCTCCCGGCCCAGCAGGGGTGCCCAGGAGGCCTTCCTGCTGCAGAGTCTGGGATTCCGTGAGCCCTCCTCGCGGGGACAGCGCGCCAGGGCCCCGACGGGTGCCCGCAGGGTTCGCGAGGAGGGGCTGCTCTCGCTGCACAGGAGCCCGCGGCCAGCCTGGCCCTGAGTGTCGGGGAGGCGGGACCCCGGGGAGAAGCCAGCGTTGGTGTCGCTCACGCGGGGGGCTTCCAGGCGTCCTCCTCGCTGCAGCTTGTGGGCGGCGGGGCGGGCGCAGCTGGGCGGGAAGGGGGCCCCTGACCCGGGGAGAGAGCTGCGCTCTGAGAGAGGGGCACCCACACCCCGGGTCCGGAGGGGGTGAGCCGGGCCTGGGGACGGACCCCTCGGGAGCTCGGGTCCCTGGGTGGTCTTCCCGTGACGCGGAGCAGCCACCGCCCCGCGACGGCGGTACAGGGCATGGAATTAGCTGCCGTCGGGTGCTTGCGAGGTGCGAGGTCTCGCACAAGCCTCCCGCCGTCTCACCCCCGTGGGATGCACCTTATGGTCGCGTCCGCGTTGCAGACCAGGCGCCGGGCTCGGCTGGTCGGGGCTGGTGGGGCCGCGACCCCAGGGCTTCACCGCCTCATCCCCCACGTGGGCAGCGGGCGTGGGAGCGTGACCGCCCTGTGTGGCCCTGGGCGAGTCACCTTACTTCTCTGAGTCTCAGGTTCCTTCTGACACGAAGGGGAGAGCAGGTCCGCATCGGGTGGGGCAGCGATGAAGTGACGCGGGGACACAGGCTCGCGTGGACCCCTGCCGGCCATGCGCGGTCTCCACGTGTGGCGCCCCGTCCTGGCCCCAGGGCCCATCACCCTCTCCCTCGGCGACCCTGGCCCCAGAGCCACGGTTGGGTGTGACGGGAGTGGGTGCGTGACAGGAGCTCCCGTGGGTGCGTGCGGCCCTGGGTCTCGCAGGCTGCACGCGCGGCTAGCCTTGCCTGTCACGCAGCTCCGTGAGGTTGTTGTCATTCCGCATACTTTATAGGTGAAGAAACTGAGGCACAGAGAGCTCAGGTAACCAGCCCAAAGTCACAGAGCTCACACATGGTGGAGCCAGGATTTGAACCCAAGAAGCCCGACGTGCTTTTTGAGACCTTGGAGTTTGTACAAGGAAAATGTAACCCAGTTGTTGGGCACAGGGTCTGACTCTGCCAAAATTCCCTCTTCCCCTCATTGAAACCCAAACTCCTCCAGGCAGGACCCAGCGATGTCATGGCCTCAGCCCGGGTGCCGCCCCCTCCGAGACGCCCCCGTCACAGGCCCCCTTGGTGCTTCTGCAGCGTGACCTCCGGCGGCCGCGCCCCCGGCCCCGGCCGCATCTGTTGCTGTTCCCTCCGCCCCGCAGACTGGGGCTCCCGGGGCTGCTTCCTCCTGCTGCCGCGCGGCCTGCGGCCCCCTGGTCTCTGCCGTCGGTGCCCGTGCCTCCTCTGCCCTGCGTGGGCTGCCCGGAGCCCCAGAGCTTGTGTGTGCTGGCGCTGACCACGGCCCCTCGGGGGGTCTGTTCCAGGCCTAAAGGCGTGTCCTGGAGTTCTGTCCCTGGGGTCTCCTCTAATCCCCTGGCAACATCCCCCCGGCGTTGCTCACGGGCACACACTTTTGCTGTGCGCTCCTGACACGGTGGCGAATCACATCCTCTGATATAAATAGATGCAATCTGTACGGGGTCTTATTGTGATAAAATACACATAAGAAAAAGTCTGCCGTTTTAGCCATCTTAAAATATAGAACTCGGTGGCGTTTAGGGCATTCACATATTGAGCAACCGTCACCACGGTCTAGTTCCAGCACGTGTTCATGAGCCCAAAAGGAAACCCACCCAGCAAGCAGTCACCCCCACCACGCCTCCCCAAGTCCCTGGCGACCGCTTGTGTGCTCTCGGTCTCTGCGTGTTTACCACTCTGGGACATTCGTATACATGGATTCCTGGGATATGTGGTCTTTTGTGTGTGGCTTCCGTCACGTAGTGTTATGTTTTTAAGGTTCATCGCGTCGCAGCACAAATCAGGGTTTCTCTCCCTTTTTTTGGCTGAGTAATATTCGGCCGTGGGGAGGTCCTGCATTTTGTTTATCCATCCGTCCGCCGGTGGACGCGTGTGTCGTTTCCACGTCGGGTCTGTGAGGGCTGATGCTGCCGTGAACGTTCGCGTGCGACTGTGTGTGTTCCGCTCTTGGAGGCGTGTCCCTGGGCGGAGACGTGATTCCGTGCTAATAATTGACGGACCGAGGCGCTGCCGGGTTGTTTTCCCCAGCAGCCGCGCGGTGTGCGTTCCCGCCAGCGATGTGTGGGGTTCCAATTTCCCCACATTTTCCCCAAAACTTATTTTCCCGAAAACCTTTCGAACTCTGGCTACCCGTGCGTTGGGATCGCCTGGGGGCTCAGCCAGCGGAGCAGCTTGTCCAAGGCCACGCAGCTGCCTGGTGACACAGCCAGACCGTGCGCTCGGGGACTCTGCGCTCCCGACCGCCAGCCTCTTCTCTCCCGGTGCTCACGTGACGCCAGGGTCGGGGCGCGGGTCTCACGGGAGCTGCGCGGTGTCTCTGGGGCCTGACTCCGCACCCGGCACCCCCGGCTCAGCCTGGCTTGCCCTCCAAACAAAGGCCCCGCTGAGGCCGGTGCCGGGAGGACCTTCCTGCACTCGTGGGCAGTGAGTGTCGGCGAGCCGGCAAGCAGTGCCTTCCCCGGGGAAATATAGCCACCGCCCACCCCAGCCGTTGCCCTGGGAGGCAGTGACTGCCGGTGTGGACCTCACTTGGTCTCAGAATAGGCCCCTCCCTGACGGGCGACCGTCGCTTCATGCCTCCGTCCCAGAGGCCCGGGGGGCCCCTGCGCCTCACCCTGCTCTGCAGGAGGACGTGGCAGGTGCTCCGGGCCGGGTGGTGGCACAGCGCCAAGGCCAGCTCCGTCCCGCCAGGGCCCAGGGCGTGCTCTTGACGGAGCTCATGGGCTGGGCTGTGAGCGATGTGGTGGAAGGCCCCCACCCGTTTCTGTATTAGGACAGCCTAATCGCCCTCCCCACCCACCTCGGACGGCAGCTGCCCCCTGAGACCGCCTCTGGCCTTACAGCGCCCTGTCGCGTGATCTTGACCTTTCTCCCAGACCTTAACCCCGGCCGCCTGACCCCCCTGGACACGTCTCCCGTCTGGGTGGCCCTGTGAGGCCACCTTCGGCGTTGTGGTCTCAGAAGCCGGGCACAGAGGCCGCCCCCAGCGGTCACTGTCTGTGTGACGTCAGGCCGGTGACGTGTGCTCTCTGAGCCTTGGTTCCCACACCTGCGAGGGGGAAGGTCAGAGTGGGGCTCCCAGAACCATCGGGGGACCGAGGAGGGACACCTGGCCCGCTGCCGGCCAAGGCAGGATCGGCACGCCCTGGCTTCCCTCCCGCCATCTCTGCTCTCCTCGGCCACCTGTCCCGGCGGACCTGAGGCAGTGGCTGAGTCCGTCGGGGCAGCAGGGATCCCGGCCCCCAGCCCCACTCCCCTCCTCTCCTCGCCTGCCAGGTCGGCTGGCCGCCCAAGCCCAGGTCCAGATCTGCGGCCCTTGTTTCACGCGAAGCCCTTGCAGCCGTAGGCGTTAAGGGGGTGGCTGGAGCCCCTCTTTTGGCTTCAACCGTCTCGAGCATCTGCGGCAGGAACTCTCACCTCCACACGCGAGAGTCTGCGACTCCGCCCCCAGCCCCGCCGGCCCCACGCAGGTGCGTGTTGGCAGAACCGTGAGGTGATTTTAACAGGAGCAGGCCCAGCTGGAGGGGCTCCTGGGCGCTGGGCACGGTGCTGGGTGGGTGACTGCACCTTCCTCAGTCTTCACAGACCTCCGTGAAGAGGGTTCCATTTTCAGCCTCCCTTTGTAGATGCAGAAACTAAGGTCCAGAGAGGTGAAGCGACGTGTCCGAGGTCACACAGCTGTGAGTGGTGGAGCCGGGGTTGGAACGAGGAACGCTTGGGTGTTGAAACTTCTTGGGGCAGAGCTGGGCTGCGGACTTGCAGGAAGGGTCCTCACACCTCCCCTGCGGCCTTCGCTCTGGGGACAGTGATTGCCCTCCGGGGATGCAAAGAGAAAGTTGGGGGCTCGGTAGCCCTGGACCCCGTTTGCGGAGGGTAGGGCTGGGCCTGGTGCCTGCCTGTGAGCCCCAGCTCCGAGGGCGCGGGGGACCCCACTCTGCCTTCTGCACCCTCAGCCGCCTCCCTGGAACCTTCTGGACCTTGCTCCAGACCTCCAAGCACCCTATGCTCTCCCCTCAGCCCTCCCCCACCAGCCCGGAAACTTCCAGAAGCTTGAGAGGGAGGCTTCCGTATGCCGGGAGCTGTCCCAGCCCCACCCACACTACTGTATTTCATCAACGTCGCACCTGTGCCTAGGAGCGTTCTCTCGGATCCCCACGTGAGAAGGTGCCGGGCCTGCGGGGTTAACTGAAAGGCTCCGGGGAGCGCACACAGTTGGCAAAACAGTTGATGCCAGACAGGCTGGGGGCCAGAGGGCCGAGGCCAGAGCTGGGCTTTGAGAGCTGCTCATGGCAGGGCCAGGTGTGGGCTGGGCCGCCTGCCTGAACCACGTCACGTGCTCCTTAGACACTGTGACTGTCCCCACTGAGGACGAGGCTCTGCAAGTTCAGACTAAAGTGTTACTGGCTGATATTTGTACCACTCAGGTTTCAGCTCAGCTGTGAAGGTATCTGAGCCCAGGGTGGGCACTTCCATGTCTGCAGGAAGGTGGCGTTGGGAGGAGATCCTGCTTTGGTTTTTTCCATGCTTTCCCTCACGAGCCCAGCCAGCAGGTGACCTGCGTTCAGACCCCGCTGAGCAGGCCCCAGCGCTCCGAGCAGAGAGGAGCCGGGACGTCCAAGTCAGATTCACGGGTGGCCCGTGCGCTTTGATTGAGGACCCGTTCCAACCCAAGTGCCGGCAGGCAATGGCTGGCCATTAAGGGAGCACCCCTGGGGTCACCCAACGTCAAGACCAATTAATATCAAACCGCAGCCAGCATGTTTTCCGCGTCCTGCCTCTGCAGAGGGATGGAAAGCACAGGAGGCGCAGGACGGAGACATCAGCCTCCGTTATTGATTTCCTCCCCTCCCTCTCTCCCCTCGGGGCCGGAGCGTCTGTCTCCCTCCTGACGAATGTGCTGTTGTGGGAGGATGAGGGCCACGCGTCATCTGAGGGCCCCGGGGACAGCGCGCGGGGCGCGAGCGGGGGCTGTGTTGCGGAGGGGGCGCAGGCAGCAGGGAGGAGGCAGCAGGAGGCAGCCTCGGGCCCCCTGCCTCCTGCCCGGGCTGTGCCCACCCCAGGGAGGGGCTGACCTGGCCTGCGTCAGCTCAGAGTGCCCCCGACCCTGTGTCCTAGGGCTCACGCTGGGGAGTCTGCGGCTCTGTTCCGGGGTCTGCCTGGGAAGAGCATCCTGCCTGGCTGTGGGGAGACCAGGGTGAACACAGGCAGAGGCCTGTACCCCAGAAAACACACGTTCACGTCCTGCCCCAGCCTCCCTGGGCGGGACACCTCTCGCTGCCTGTTTTCTCACTTGCAGGATGTATCACACCATCCATAACAGCATCTTCCCAGGCTGGATGGAGGGAGCCAGTGAAGTCACAAACCCGTGTGAAAGCTTGGAGTGAATCATCTTTAATGCTGGGGGGGGCGGGGCGGTCAGTGCAGTTGCTCAGTCGGTCAGCAAGCACCCCTGCACGGCGTGGCTTCTCCCTGTCTGCCTGACGACTCACCCCGCTGTTTTCCAGGCTCCCGAGTGTGTGACCGTTGCGGGGCGGGATGATCAGGAGATCACCAGAAAGGTCTAGCAATTAAATAAGAAAGGCGATAAGGAAGAAGAGTTCAAACCCCTCAGTCCTCCAGAAGTTGGTTCTCAGTGCAGCTCCTGGCCGGTCGGGCCCGTGAACCCTGAGCGGGCCAGGAGAGGGTGCGAGGACAAGGTGATGGCTAGCCGCCTGCTTCAGCCCCTCCTGGGTCTCCCCGGGCGGCCCCAGCGCCCGCCCTGACTGTGGGAGGGTGCCCCAGGGCCCCGTTCGTGGCCTGCGGAGCTCCGTGTGACGTGGGTGTTTGCAGGCAGAGGTCAGCCGTCCGCTAAGCTGTGGGACGGAGCACTCCACTTAGCCGGGGATGTGGGACACAGTTAAGTAACGGAAACAAAAATAGAACCCGGCAGAGGCCTGGGGCGGGCTGGGTTGTGCCCCAGGAAGGAGCAGGGAAGGCCGTCTTGGGGGCGGGGGTGGGGAGTCAGTGCAGCCTTCCTTTGCCAGGAAGCTGCTCCGGTTTAAAATGTACTTTTTCTTTATACATAGGTCATCTTTTGTTAATTTTCAATGAACGTTTATATGCACACACATTCCAATTGGAAAAATAATTTGTGCTTGTTACAGCACATTGGGAAATTCAAAAAAGTAGAGTCTTCCCTCCTCTCCCTGCCTCCATGATGCTGGGAGCGGTGGTTGGCGCTCTTTGGACCTCCCTCCTCCCCCCGCAGGAGAGAGAGAGGGATGGAAAGCAGGTACCAGGTCAGAGATTTCCCGTTGGGGCAACAGAGTGCGCTCAGCTGACACGTACCCATCCAGCGGCCAGCACTTAGGAAGGATTTTAAACTCACAGTTGACTCATAAGAAAGACAGACGTCTTCAAGGAGCTCACACCCGGAGTCTTGAGCATGTAAACCGACACGGAGGAGGACTAGGGAAATTGGACCCAGATATGGCCATAGTAGCTCAAGTCTGGAGTCTTAATGGCCACTCAGGGGCAGGGAGATGTGACCTTGGGCCCTGACAAGGCCAGAGGTGGCCCCGGGACCTCTCCATGGACAGGCTGCTAACCTCCAGCCCAGGAAACCTGCCAGGACATTAACTCAGTCCAGATGCTCTACATGGGGCGGGGTGGGGGGGGGGGGGAGACCTAGGGGCAAAGACTAAGCCACGCGTAGGTACAAAGTCTACATTTACAACACCCCCAAAGGGGAGAAATCCTGAACTAAAATGTAATGTAAAAATAGGTCCTGTGCTGATAGAACCCCTCGCTCACCCCACAGATTCGAATTTGAAACTGCTTTCCAGGGCTTGTCCGGGACCCAGAGTGCACAGGACTCCCACAGGGAAGAAAGCCCTGCTGGAGACGCGCTCCCGAGAAGAACTGCAAGCCCCTCGAGGACGTGGGTTACCTTGAGGCAAGTGGGCAGATGGGGAACATCAACGCCTCAGCTCTAGAGACTTGAATTTGATCACAGAACCGTATGAAAAAGCCTGTCACGTACAAATGTTACAAATGTAACGCTAACAGACTATATTAGATATCAATGTATTATACACACACACATATATACACGTGCATGTATATCACAACAAAAGCAAGATTCACACGAGTAACGCAAGAACAGTTTAACGTTAGGAAATCTATTCTTGTCATGTATCTCATTGACAGATTAAAGGAAGAAAATAAATGTCAAAAATGTAGAAAAGATAATACAGATCAATATGATTGTAAAAATAACAGACGACCTTGTAGAAAACTAGCAGCAGGAGAGGACATCCTTATCCCGATCAGCTATGTTGTCAGCAGATACCTGACTTGATGGTGACGTGTTAGAAGCACGCGCTCTCGCATGAGATAAGTGTGTCTGTGCCCCCCTTCTACGCACTGGAGTTGACAGCGCGCCAAGAGAAGAAAAAGAAGTGGAAACTAAGAATTGGGATGAAACACTACAAAACTGTTAATATCCACGAACTATATGATCATTCATTACATAGAAAATCCAGGAGAATGTTGTTCAGCACAGCGGCGAAATACAAGATCATCATACAAAAATGAGGAAGAGCGCGTTTGAATATTTTTCAGGACTTCTCAGAAGGCACCATAAAGAAAATGAAAAGCTTCAGACTGTGAGAAAATGTCTTAGCATATAAATACAACAAAGGATTAATAGACAGACTATGTCAAGATCTCCTGTAAATGAATAAGGATAAAGGTGAAGAACTCGAGAAAAACTAATGGGAAAAAGACATGAGCAGACGTTTCATAGAAATGGGAGCAGGGCTGTGACTTGACGTGAAAAGATACTGCAGATCGTTAGTAACCGTGGAAATGTAAGTTAATTGACGATGAGATACCATTTTATTCCCACTGGGACTGACAAAAATTAAGCAATCTGACAACACCAAATGTTGCTGAGAATACGAAGCTGTGAGAGCTCTTACACACTGAAGGTGGGGGTGTAACTTGGTACAGCGGCTTCAGAAAAGAACTTGGCGTCATGCAGTCAAATAAAACCCATCGCCTAGGTCACTGTGCTCCTGTGCTGTTTCTGTTCACAGTCACCCCACTTACAGGCATTATGTTGCCACCATTTTATGCGAGGGTGAGTCACAAAGTATCCGCACACCAGTTATATTAAAACGTCTGTTGGCCGCACGGTCTTATCAGCTCTTTCCGCTCAAGGCTGCTGTCTCCCCGGTCACTGCTGTGCAGGCGTGAATGTGTTGCATCCGTTTATTTGAAACTGTGGTGCGAGCAAAAGTGGATGCCCCACTTGGGACCTGCACGAAAGAAGAGCAGCGTGCAGTGGTTCGTTTTGTGTGGTCTGAGGGTGTACCTGGTGCCGTTACTTGCCGGAGACTCTGTGCGCAGGATGGAGAAAGTGTTTTGTCGCGAAGAAGTGTGTATGAACGCACAGAGATGCTCATTGAAGAGCTGAAGCCTAGACTTTGGATTAAACGCAGAGGACTGCTCTCCAAGGGCGTTGTGTCTTGCATGACAGTGCACGTCCACACACTTCTGCCCACACTGTCGACACCCTGCAAACACTTCGTTTTGAGGTGTTAAAGCATCATAGTCCTGATTGGCTCCATCGGACTTTCTCCTGTTTGGTCTCCTGAAAGCAGCCCTACGAGGACAAAAATTCTCTTCTGATGAAGAAGTGACCATAGCGGTGCATTCGTGGCTCACAGCTCAGCCTAAAACATTTTTTAATGAGGGAATACGAAAACTTATTGACAGATGGACAAAGTGTTTTGAAAAACGAGATTATGTTGAAAAATGATGCATTTGTCTTTTCTAAAAGTGAATTAAAATAAATTCTACAGCCAGAGCACAGATAATTTTTGACTTACCCTAATATCTTTACTGAATGAGGCTGAGAAAGCTTATGTATCTGGCCAGAGTTCACAGAAGCTATGAAGTTCCAGATTCTCCTTTCTATCCTCTTAACAGGCAGTGATGCTCGGAGCAGCTTTGGGGCAGGCGTGGGGCCCTAAATCTGCCCATAACTGGTCGCGTCCCAGCTCCGCGCCCGCGTCTCAGCGCTGCAGGCTGCAGCACCACGGTCAGCCAGCAGGGGGCAGGTCGGCCACCCGCCCCCTTCCCGCTGGGGCGCTGTCCCTTAGCGTCAGGAGGACACAGCTTTGAAAAGGGAAAAGAGAGACGTCCCTGGTGGCGTAGCGGTGAAGAATCCGCCTGCCAGTGCAGGGGACACGGGTTCCTTCCCTGCTCCAGGAAGATGCCCTGGAGCAACTAAGCCCGTGAGCCACAACTACTGAGCCCGTGGGCCACAACTACTGAAGCCCACGCACCTAGAGCCCGTGCTCCGCAACAAGAGAAGGCACCACGTGCGGAGCCCGTGCACCACAGCGAAGAGTAGCCCCCACTCACCACAACTAGAGAAAGCCCGTGCACAGCAACGAAGACCCAACACAGCCAATAAATAAATAAATTTATAAAAAGAAAATAAATAAAATAAAAAGGGAAAAGAGTGTTATGTCATTTAAGGAGAAATGTGATGCCGTTTATTCAACAAAATCAGGGAAAAGGAACCATAAAGTAGAAAGGCAAATTCACCCACAACCCTGAAATCAAAGCCACCACTACGTATATCTTTATACTCACCACCCCACGTTCACAGACTTTTTTCTTTAACAAATCATCAGACTACTGATACTTTGAGTCTCACTTTTTTTTTCATTTAACATCTCCCAACAATGACTACGTAAGGGTAGACTGAGTGGCTAGACCATAGTTCATGTAGCCCTTTCCTTTTAGAAAAGCATTTTGGTGGGTTTTAGCATTTTTCTATTACAGACAACATCTCTGTGTATTTTTGTGCTTATATTTTTATGTTTCCTTAGCGGCAATTCCCAGAAGTAGATTTGTTGGGACCGAGAGAAGTGAAACGTTTAAAGCTCAGTGCATGTTGCCAGATTGCTTTCCAAAAGGGTAAACCACTCCGTACTCTCAGCAGCAGAGTATGAAAGATACTATTTCAGAGATGAGACTGTTTTTCTAATTAAACTTTTATTTTTTAGATAAACTGAAGATTCACACGCAGTTGTAAGAAATCATACAGAGAGCGCCTGCCTGTGTACCCTTTACGCAGTTTCCCCCAGTGGTAGCATGTTGCAAAATTATAGCACAGCCAGGGTATTGACAGGGATGCAGTCAGGGTGCAGGACGCTGGTTCCTGCCTGGTGATCTTCTACGGCCGCACTGGCCTTCACTCCAGGCCCTGATCCCGGCAACCACTGACCTGTTCTCCATTTCTTCATTTTTGTCATTTCAAGAATGTTATATAAATGGAATCATGAAAGGAGAATGATCATCAAAAAGCAGATGTAACAAAATTACAAATAGAACTATAGAAAATACATCTTGAATTAGGTCGTCTCTAGACTCGCACTGTCCAATAGAAATAGAATGTGAGCCACAAGACGTAATTTTAAATTCTCTAAAGAAACATTAAAAAAGTATAAAGACGTAAGGTAAAACTAATGCATTTTCAAGCCAAATATACCATCTCACCATGTAACCAATGTTTTTACACATCATTAACGAGATATTTTGCGTTCTTTCCTGATGCTGCGTCTTAGAAATCCAGTGTGTATTTGTACTAAAAGCACATCTGAACTTGGACCAGCCACGCACATTTCAAGTGCTCGAGAGCCACGTGTGGCTAGTGGCTGCCACACTGGACGGCGCTGCTCTGGTCCAGGGTGATTGAAATCAAACTGTGAATGTGGGGTCTGTGCATCTCCAGACGTGGGTCCCCGCATTAGCGAGGGACTCTAAACCCTCGTTACACATGAGAGTCACCTGGGATTTTTGAAAAACGCTGATGCCTCGTCCCATCCCACGGCGTCACCCCCAGCAGAGGGATGGCAGTCATGGGTCTCAGAAGCAAACCAGCAGCTCTGGGATTTCTTTAAAACTCCCCAGGGGCTGCTGATGGGTAGCAGGTGTAGGCCCGCTGGCGTGAGGGCTGGGGCCGGGTCCCCTCCGGCCCTGACGTGCCCCGCAAATCTGGGAGGGGCCCTGGGGACCCCTGCCCCGTCCCCATCTCAGTTCCCGCCCTGACCTCTTGGAGAGCTGGCACGTCCCTCTTTAGCAGTTCTAGAGGTTTCTGGGCTTCTGGCCCTGCAGAGTTCCACCCCGGCCTCTGCCTTGTTCACTTTTGATGCTGGCTTTAAAGTGCGATGTACACGAGCTCCCTCCCCCGGTGCTCCCGCCCTGGTGTCAGCCGCCTCGGCGGCCGATCTTGCCTCCTTTCTGGGGCGAGGAGTGAAGAGGAGCGTTTGCTGAGAGCTGTGACCTACTTCGGGGCACGGAGCCCTCCCGGCCCCTCCGGAGAGAAGCACTCCTTCCCGCATCCCTGAGGGGGCCCAGACAGGCTGCGCCAGTGGCCGGGGCCCCGGCTGCTCCCCATAGAGGCGGGACCAGAAGCCAGGCCGCCCGGCCCAGGCCCTGCTGGGCATCCAGGCGGCCTCGCCGGGGTCATGAAATGAGGCAGCGGCCTGGGGTCACGTGGTCCCGCTTTGTGCTCCTTTCTCAGGCTCTTCCAGGCCCCGCGGCCCCGGGGCCGGTGAGGTGGGCTCGCTGGCTGGGACGCGTACAGAGCATCCCCCTCGTCACCAGCCCTCTCCGGGGGGGCCCGGTGGACGGTGCGACCCCTCCTTCTTGGCCTGAGTTCCCTCCCCAGGCCTGCGGTTCTGTCCTCTAGTCAGGAAATATTCTCTTTGGAAACAGCGCCTTGACTCGCCCTCTTGAGAGTCGCGCGGCGTCTCTGGAGCACAGACTGGTGGGGTGGGCGCCGGATCCTCCAGGCCCGAGAGCGCCCGCGGACCTGGGCCCTGCCTCCCGCGCAGCCTTGGGCCTCCCCGCCTCGCCGGGAGGGTTTGCTCAGGACCAGGCCACTGGGGCCTCACTGGTCCTAGACAGTGTTTCCCCTTGAGTCTCGGGGGTGGAGAGGAAAGCAGAAAGCCTCGTGCTGAGAGCGAACTCCTCAGAGAAACGCATCAGCCTCTTCTGTGCTCTTCTCTCCTCGCCCATCTTGTTCAAGGCTCTCGCCCTCAGGTGGCTGGCACTTTCCTCTCGCACTAACACTGGGTGGGGGGAGGTGCCTGGAACCCTGGGCTCGCGGGGGTTCTTCCTGGACCCGCGGCAACTTTGCAAATGCCCTGTGCCTGGGACTCAAGGCAGCCGGGCCGGGGCACCTGGGAGAAGGACAGGGATACAGGGAGGAGGAGGCTTCGACCACTAGCACCCTGAGCTGTGGCGAAGGTGCTGGAGGCAGGGAGATGGTGCTGGCAGGAGGTGTTCACAGAAGCGCATCCCGGTTGCTCTCTGGAGGGTGTGCCTGCTGCAGGGCTCCAGGCTGTCCTCTGAGTGCGAGTGCAGTCCAGGCAGCTTCTTCAAAGCCAGAGGGCTTTTCTTCCCCGCCCCCAGCCTCCCTTCTCCCAGAAGGAAGAATCAGCAGAAAAAGCAATGTCTCTCTCAACACGGATTCTGAGCACGGAGGGGGCTGGCTGGAACCAAGAATAACCCGGCGTGTCCAGCGGGAAACACTCAGCTGCCGCCTCCTCGCCTCCCCCATGGTCACTGTTTTATAAGAAAAATAAATTTGGTGTGTCCGTCCACCTGAGTGATGCGAAGGCCAAGGAGAAAAGGGCTGGAAACCTTCAGCCCTCTTATCTCAGGCAAGAGGCTAGTCACGCCGTGAAACCACAGGCAGAGTGTCTGACAGTCAGGAATCTGCCCTTTTCCGGAGAGAGGTTCCCAAGTGGTGAAGCTCTGGGCACTTCCCTCTGCAGCGCATGAGAGCCAGGCTGAGCGATGAAGGAGGGGTAGTTTAGGGTGGCAGAGAACAGGGCCAGATTGTGGGTTCAGATCCCGGCTCCCCCAGTCGCTAGCGGGGTGGACTTGGGCGAACGGCTTGAGCGCCAACCCCCTCATCCGTAAAGTGGGGAGAATGACCAGGGTTAAGATGAGCTGTGTTCACTTGCGACGCCAGGCTGGGCTCCCTGTTTTAACCTGGTCACGTGCGCCGGCTCATGGAATCCACGTAGCCCTATGAAGAAGTCACTAGTATTAAACATCCCCACCTCAGTTACAGCGCCTAGTGCCAGGTGGTTGTGCATTACGTGTAAATTGCCGCGCCGTGTCTGGCACAGAGTCCTGGTCTATCAAACATCAGCAGGAACCGTGGAGGCCTGAGGCCCCGAGGTGCTGCTCAGAGGAGGAAGCCCCGGGTCAGCCCCCCTGCAGGCTTTCTCTGCCTGAATCTGATGGACGGCCGGTGTCACCAAAATTAGATCATCTGAACATTTTTCCTGTCTGCACATGTTAAGACACAGGGAACAAAATGGGTTTTCATCTCTCGCTGCCTTTTATCACACCCGGTAGCCGTGTGCGCTGGGTGGAGGCGGCCGCACAGGCGGGCTTCTAACGGCCAACAGCGAAGACGCCGTGCCACTGAGTTATGTGGCCGGCAACCCCCGTCGCCACTCTGTTTAAGTGGGATCTAAAGGAAGAAGGAAGGATGCAGCCCTCCCTGCCTTTTCTAAAGGCGATTTTGGTTTCCACAGATGCTGCAAGATAAACGTCTGTTTCTGTTGGGGTGGACGTCGGGGGGTGGGGCTGGCCCGGCGTCTGCTGGTGGGCCGCGCGTCTCCTCTGCTGCCGCGGCCCCTGACGTGCCACGCGGCCGGGGTGCCACGCGGGGCCCGGGGGAGGGTGTGCCTGTGGTTCATGGCTGGTGGCAGGGCTGAGAGCGATGGAGTCCCAGGTCAGACGCATTTGCTCAGGAACCCACCTCCGTGTGGTTGAAGGGAGGAGGCAGAGTTTTTTTAAATGTCTGGATTAAATGGACGAGGGGGTGGTCTCCACCGCGGATGGGGGAGAAATGCAGAGCCTGTGCTTGGGGGCCGGACACACCTAGCCGTGCGTCTCATCTCTGTCGCTCACGAGCTGGGTGACCGCCGCGCCTTCGGCCTCAGAATAACAATGTGACTTGGCGAGGAGGCTGCCCGGGGCGGGTGTGGATGCTCGGTGGATAGCGGCTCTCGTGGTCCTCCCCACCCCCGCGGCCCCTGTCTGTCCTGTCCTCACGCTCACAGGCTGAGTCTCCCACGCGTGTGTGTGTCCGGCGTGCATTCGTCACGCAGCCACGGGAGATGACAGCGAGCGTCCCCGTTCTCTGCCATCTCCTGAGCCCGCCCCGGGGGGTGCCCCTCCCTCATCCAGCACCTCCGGTCTCTACGAGCCGCCCCACGAGGAAGCGTTACTGCAATCCCATTCTACGGGAATTCTTGGGGGCATCATTTAATGAAATCCTCAGACAGCTCGCCGAAGTGGGCGTCTCTCCAGCCAGGCGCTGAATCTGAAGTCGTTTGATTCATTGAGCCACGGACGGGGTGGATGGCTAGGGAAGGAGAACAGAGGAGAGGGAGCCCCGATCCCGTGTGTGCAGCCCTGGGGGGTGGAGACACCCTGACGCAGAGCCGGGCCTTCGACGAGAAGAATGTCCCACACGCCACCCCCTTCCCCGCACCTCTGCTGGTCCCCTCACCCGCGCAGGTCGACACCCCCTCCCGACCCCCAGCCGGGTCCCCTTCTCTTCCGGCCGCTCGGAAGGCCAGACCTCAGCCTGCAAACGCCCCGCACACGGAGGGCCTTGTCTCGGTCTCATCTCTGCCACATCCAGTGCTGGATCCTGATGGAGAAACAGGCCCTCAAGGAGGGAGAGGAATGGGGCGTTTACCCTTTATTCTTTCCTCATCAAAGCATTGCCTTAAAATGGGGGTTTCTGGTTTTTAACCTCAAGCCCTCTGAACGCACATGCTTGTCAGATGTAACCATTACGCAGCCGTCCGTCCCCTCTGTGTTGCTTCCGTGGGGCTGGTCCTTCCCTTGGCTCGAGATGAGCACCGGGCAGCCTCTGTGCTCTTCTGGTCTCTCGGTGACGCCGAGTCCCCAGCTGGGGCTGGACCGTCCCGTCCCAAACAACAGTCCAGGCTTCCGACGTGATGCATGATGGCTGCAGCTGGCCTCCTGCCCCCGCGGCCCTCCCGCCTCCCGCTGCAGCTCTGGAGAGGAGCAGGAGGAGCAGGAGGGCTCAGCGCCTCTTGCGTGGCCGGGGCAGCCGTGAGCTGGCACAGACTGGGCTCGGGGGGTGTCCAGGGCTGCGTCTTTCTCCCGTCGCTGTTTCCTTGGGCTCATCAGAGACCCCTCCATCCCTCGCGCCTTCTAACCTGGGGTTCCCTTCGTGTGGGTTTTGCGCTCTTTCCTGGTTCCTCCCTCACACTCACGGGGATCCGACGGTTCCCCAGCTTCTCTCTGCCGAGGCTCCTTCGTCCTGCCCGGCAGCCGTCCTGAAGGACCTACCCCACACAGGCCAGCGCCCTCAGGCCCGGCCCCTGGTCGATGGAGGTGCCCCTCCATCCCCAACCCCAGCAGCCTCGGGCAGCTCAGGCTCGCAGAGCAGCAGCCAACCCTCCTTCCGTCCCACGCGCAGGGGAAGCCAGCATCCCTCTCCTCTGAGACCTTCTGGGCCAGAGTCACACTCCAGGCCGCTGGACCCGCTCTCACTAAACTGGGGGTTTAGGGCAGGGGCTTCCCGCCCTCTGTGGGATGAGGGATGTGTGACAACTAGGGGCGAATCAGTAGCCCCTTCTCACGAATGCCTCCCACCTTCAGCTCAGTGAACAGTGAGCTCTTTGGGAGTCGTGAACCCATCTGTCCGTCACCTAATTACTCCAAGTCTCACAGCTGCTCTGCTTGCAGGTGTGGACTATAGATAGAAAAGGCGTACAAAAGGTCAGGCTTACAGCCATGCAATTCCTTTATCTTCAGGTCTTGACCCCTAAAATCGTGGTTTCCTTGACTTCTCTACCTTGTCTTCAAACAGATATTTTACACTTTATTCAGCTGTTCTAAGGAGGGTTTGGTCTCACACAGTCTTGTTCATCGCAGCCAGAAGTGGAAGTCCGGCCTCGCTTTTTAGTTCCATCGACGGACTGATCTTTTCCTCAGCATCCGCTGTGGTAATCATCCTCGTTGTGTCATATGCAGACATGTTTGGTAGTTCCCACTTACCCTTCTTTATTTTTAAAGGAATCTTCTTGGCTCTTCTCAAGTGTTGCTTCCTGTAGACGGATCCCAGCATCACCTTCTAGGGAGGCCTCGTTGCGTGGAATTCATCAGCTAATTTAGGGAGAGTTGACATTTTTACGGCATTGTCTTCCTATCCAAAAAACATCATGTATTATTTTACTTCTCGGTCTCGTTTTATGCCCATCCGTCGTTTTCAGGTTTTCTTTATACAGCACTAGCACATAATTTGTTACGTTTATTCCCCAAGAGGTTGCTCTTTGGTTGCTACGTAGATAAGGTTTTCCCCCCAAGCAGTATATTTTCCAGCGGGCCACTGCATTACAGCTGTTGATTTTTTATAGGTTACTTTTGTGTTTGAACATTTATCTCAACACCTGTATTCTCTCTAACAGCTCTTTCAGGGGATCTTGATCTGGGCACGCGTGTGCCTGGTCTTTCACAGGTGGTGACGGTGAGTCACCCCAGAAGGTCTCAAGTCACTGATGTAAGACGTTTTGTTTCACACGAGGCCCTGACATTTCCTAGAGCGTCATCCACAGAGACGCCTTCCTCCTGGAAATCCTGTTGACGCAGCAAGCAGAGCCTGAGGGCTGAGCAGAGCCCAGGCTTCGAGGCTTCTGTTATTCTCAGCGGAGGTGGGGAGGGACCCTTTCGACCTGAAACAGTTTGTGAACCTGGAGTTCTCTGTGTCCACACAGGCGAACCTACGTTGTACCTTAGGTAGCAGGGGTGAAATGCCTTTGAAATCTTTCAAACAAATCTCGACATACTTCTAAGAGTGCTAAAATATTTCATATCCTTTAACCCAGAAATTCCACTTGTAGGAATTTATTCTGAGAAAATACTTGCAGATGCCCACAGATACTTAGCTGTAAGGATGTTTATCCATCATTGTTTAGAATAGGGAAGAATGCGGAGACAACCTAGCTGTTCTCTAGTAGGGAAGTGGTGAGGTCAGTTTTATACGTCCCAATCAGACACTATATATCCTGTAGCTACTAAACATAATGCAGGAAGTAGTGACGATTTTTAAGTAAAATAAAATCCAGCTATACGATGGTGTGTGCAGTATGGTCATATTTGTAATGGAAAAATTATAATTTGCGTAGAAAAATTCTGCACAGAAAATAACATCAAAGACATAAATACTGTCATCACTAGCCAGTTTGCCCTCTGTGGTTAGGTGTGTTCCCACCTGGTAACTGCGGCCATGCCTTTGGACCCCTGTTGGACCTTCAGTGAAATGTTGGCCACAGTCTCACCAGCTGAGCTTCTTTCTCTGCAAGGCAGAGACCTTTGGTGGGTGGTCAGATGCCCCTGGGTCCCCTATGGAAACTGGTCCATCCGTCACCCCCTGCCCAACCAAGGGTGAGAGGAATTTGGTTAGACACTGACCTTGGCTCCAGGAGGTTTGGACACCCGGTCTGCATCCGCAGCTGTGGGTTTGCTGTGGCCTTGAGCGTAGTCTTGGGCAGGGAGTGCTTGAAACACAAGACTCCTTGGGTCTTGCTTTTGTCCAAGGGCCGTGAGCCTCTGCCTGGCGCCGCTCACACGTTCCAAAGGGCGTCAGCATCGTGGCCGAGCGCGCCTGGCGGGGCCAGTGCGGAAAGCAGGCCCCTCGTCAGCTCCAGCCAGCAGCGTCCTGACCACATGGTGCAGGGCAGGGGCTCTCACGAAGGGGGAGGGGGGCCTCCCAAATTGGGACGTGATGACCCCTGGAGGTCCAGGCTTCAGGTGACACTCTCCCTTCCATGCTGAGCCTCTGCTGTGTTTGACACGTAATAAGCACTTGGTACAGGTTTGATAACATGCTTGTTACCTGTGCGCACACCCTGTGCCTCACCGTGCAGAGCTGTGCTGCTCTCTCTCCAGGGGAGCCACGCCGACAGTCTGTCCAGTCCCAGAGCCTAGTTGACACGGAGATAAGAAGGGAGAGGGAGTGGGGGGGGGGGCAGGAATGAGGGACATTCTGCAGGGACCAACGCCATGATGAGGGAGGTGGGAGAGTTGGATGGAGATGAGAGCGTCTGGACCGCTTTGCCCCCTTTCAGGGACAGATGTAGCATGTGAAAGCTGACCTTTTGTTCACTGCTCCTTGGGTGTCAGCCGGTGTTAAATTCTGATTGTACCGAGATGGCATGAGGTGGTCCAACCTTACTCAACTACGCTTTCATAAATCCTCACAGTAACCCTTCTGAAGCTACCCCTGCTCTACAGATGAAGAGACTGAGGTTCAGAGTGACCATGGGACGTGCCCGGGACGTGAAAGAGAGAACCCGGCATTCCAGCTCAGATTCGCCTGATCCCAAAGCCACGTGCCGTCTGCTCCCGGACACCACTGTCAACTCAGGGCTTAAACTGTGACACTCAGGCCCTCCGTTGCTAAGTTATGTTCTGAGATTTATATCAGAGTTAAGCAGTGAGAAGGTGCTAATAAATGAGTCATGAAGTTATTCTGATCATTTCTGCTGCCTCACAGGTCCCTCGAAATACAGTGATTTCGTTCAGGATGACTCGGGTCAGGAATTCGGGCAGTTCCTGTTTGGAGCTGCCGTCAGGTGTGGTCTGGGGATGAGGTCATCCCAAGGCTCACCTGGGCTGGACGTCCAGGGCAATGGCGGTCCCACAGCCGGCAGCTCAGCTGGGCCGTCCGCCAACCCCCCGTGCGTGGCCTGCAAAGCAGCTTTCTCAACTGGGGGCCATTCCCCCCCGGGGACCGTTTTGCTGATGGCAGCTGGGGGGCTGCTGGCACCTGGTGGGTAGAGGCAGGGGAGCCGCTGAACAGCCTCCCCCCAACAAAGACCTGTCCAACCCCAACGTCCGCGGGGCCGAGGCTGAGAAACGCTGCTCTGCAGCACGGGGGTCTCCGGGGCGCCGGCCATACGTGGGGGCTGGCTTCCCCCGGGTGAGCCCCCTGGAGAACTAGGTGTTACCTGCCTCTCCATTTACGGCCCAGAAGTCACACCGCGTGTGCGCTGGTGGAAGCAGCCACAAACCTGCCTAGACTCAGGGGAGGAGACGTGCGTGGACCCCATCTCTCTATGGAAGGAGCATCAAAGAATTGAGGCCACTTTTTAACCACCAGGGGATGAACTGGGGATCGGCGCCACGGAAAGCAGGTGGGTCACAGGACCTCCGGGGGATGTCCTGCTGGTCACCCATGTGTCCTGCGGGCAGCTGGCCAGGCTGGTGCTGAGTCCCTAGACCAGCTCACGGGAGCAGCTGCTGTACGCGGCTGGGAAGCCCCGACAAGAACCCCTGGCCCCCACACCCTGCCCCAGGCACCACTGGGTTTTCTCTGGGCTGGTAGGGAACGCGATCAGCCTGTCTGCATTGGACCGTCCTTCCACCTTCCTCCTCCTTCCCTCTGATTAAACCCCGCCCGTCCTCCCCAGCAGTGCCCTGACCGGGCCTCACTGGCGCCTGTAACCTCAGCACCAAGCACCTCACTGCACATCCTTTTATTACTGGCTCGGGCAGGGAAGTGTGCCAGGAGGGATTCAGTCTCCACAAGACATTTCTCCCTGATTGCTAGTCACAGATGATAATTAGCGACTGTTAATTCCTGATAGCTGACAAGCTGATACTTAGAGGTAATGGTCCCCGGGTAATCATCTTAAAAAGCTCAACGCTGCCGTGCTTTCTAGGCCCCAAGCTCCAAAGGATGACACGGCATCTCAGCATCTCTAGCCTGGGAGTTCAGGGCCCTGCTTTCTTCACAGGGGCGGCGACGGGAGATCGGTCGAGTCTGGTCTTCAATCTAGTTTTCTCCTCTGGATGCAGAAATAATACATGTTCTTTTAGAAGCTTTGTCGAGCCCAGAAAAGTAGAGAGAAAATCAAATATACGTAACCTTATTACTTGGAAACACCCACTGTCCACATTTTGGTTTATTTCTTCCCAGTCTATGAATTTTTTTTCACAGCTGGGTTCATGTTAAACACGTGCTTTCACATTCAGCTTTTTTTCCTTTTTTCCTTCTTGTGGTGGCACGTTACAAAAAACTGCCTGCCTCCCCGCAGAAGAATCAAACAAACGTTGTAGCTGGAGCGGGTGGTGGCATCCAAGGGCAAAGGAGACACGATGAGAAGGCGGAGCCTCGGCCCAGGGCCCGGTGAGGTGGGAACTGGGAATTCATCCTAGACCCGACCGTCTTCAAGGGGACTCCTGCTCCCCGTGCTCACCCGCCGAAGATTTGGGTAGAAAAACACGTGCACACGTGTGCATGGTTACGCAGGAAGGAAGGCTGGAGGCAGTGAACTCAGACGTGCTGTTTTCAGCGTGGGGACCTGTCGTTTCCTCTTCTGCCACATAATTTCCCACGCGGTGCAGAGGAAAAAGCCCTGGCTCAGCGTGAAGATGTGCGGTTCACACTCTTGTCCCCCACGAAACTGCCTGGTGACCTCAGGCAAATCCCTCCACTGGACCCTGACTTCCTGTTCTGTGCTTTGAGGGACATATTAGTCTTCCTGCCCCAAAAGGAAGTTTTCAGACTCAGAAATGCTGAGTTAGTGCATCTCCATGAAACTGGTACGAAACGCTACGGCAGGTGACACCCAACAGTAAGCCCAGCAGGGTCAAGGAACAGCCCTGACGTGGCCCTTTGGTTATGGACAACCTTCCAAAATTGTGAGACACACACATTTCTAGGTTCCCTAGTGGGCTACGTTGTTTTGTTTGTTTGTTTGTTTGCTTAAGAACTTTTATTGAGATATAATTGACGTACAACAAACTGCATATATTTATTTTTTTAATAAAGCTACAATAAACATCCTTGCACTGATTTTTTTTATAAATTAATTAATTTATTGGCTGTGTTGTGTCTTTGTTGCTGCGAGTGGGCTTTCTCTAGTTGTGGAGAGCGGGGGCTACTCTTTGTTGCAGTGCATGGGCTTCTCATTACGGTGGCTTCTCTTGTTGCAGAGCACGGGCTCTAGGTACGTGGGCTTCAGTCGTTGTGGCACATGGGTTCGATAGTTGTGGCTCACGGGCTGTAGAGCACAGGCTCTATAGTTGTGGTGCACGGGCTTAGTTGCTCCGTGGCATATGGGATCTTCCCGGACCAGGGCTCGAACCCGTGTCCCCTCCATTGGCAGGTGGATTCCTAACCACTGAGCCACCAGGGAAGCCCCAAACTGCATATATGTAAAGCGTACAATTTGATATTCTTTTCTTACTAGTAATGTGTACATGGCAGTCCCCCTATATCCTAGTGGGCTACTTTGGATGTGCCTCTTCCCCCCAGCACGTCTCGAACCTGTTTGTTTCTTCAGTAGGAGGCAGTGTTGCTGCAGCAGGGACTTCAGAGTGAGACCTGGGCGTAGATCCAGAGTCTGCCGCACGCTTGAGACGTCCTGCAGGCTACTGAGCACCCGTGAGCCTCAGCTTCCCCGTCCGTGAAATGGGGCCAACGCCGCCGTTGGGGTTGTCCTAAGGTCCTAATGAGCTACCGTACGACAAAGGGCTGTCCAGCACTCAGTCAGTGAGCCTGTTTATTGATAAAGGTGATTTCGTAGCACAGCATCGATGCAGTTGTGTAACGAACGAGACGGATACTTTTCGCTCTGTGCGGAGTTCCGAGTTCCGTAAGTGTGTCACCTCCTCTGGAGAGGGGACTTTCCCGTTTTCCCAAGCTCTTGTAGAGGTTGGCCGTTTGGGCCAGCTTGGGGCTCTTCTTGGACTTCTTGCTTTTATAGATTCAGGTCCAGTCTTCTTTCCACTTTCATCTTTCCGGATCTCCTAAATCTCTTCTGTCTGCCCAGCTTCCCGTCAACACCGGCCGCGTGCGTAGCAGCCCTGCTCCGTCCGTCCGTCCGTCCGTCCGTCCGCTCTGCGGAAACAGAGCCTGGCCCGGCGCCCCGTGACGGTAACGCTCACACCAGGGTCGCACGCGAGGCCGTTCAGAGCGCGGTCACACGTGCTGCTGTGTTGAGGCTCCCAGCACTTTTGTCTTGTCTTTCTTCAGTGGGGGCAGCGTGGCCCCCAGAGTGGGTTTCACACAACGAAACGCCCCTGTGTGGCCGGAGCAGCTTGGAAAACACTGGGATGCGCGGCGCTGAACGCACTTTTCAGGCCTCTCAGCGGTGAATGTGAAGTGTGGTTCTTCGAGGCCTAGAGGCCGTGCTCCCACGATTTCTCTTCACGAGAGCCCTTTTTAACTAGAATAGTCCACGGAAGGGTGGCTCCGCAGAACCCAGTTCACAAAGGTCCTGAGAACGAGGCAGGATAAGGTTCAAGCGTAGGCCCGCCACTCGCTAGCTGAGTGACCCTGGGCGAGCTTCGGGAGCCGACTCTCAGTTTGCTCACCTGCAGAGTGGGGGTGACACGGCTGGAAAGATGGCGAGAAAGCGCCCGGCAGACGCCCGACCGTGATGCACGCTCCACGCACGGCAGCGTTGCTGCCACCCCCGCCGCCGTGCTCCCCGGGAGGGGAAGGGGCGTCGGGAAGGTGCGTGTCCGGCCGCCCCGGCCGCTCGGAGGCGGGTCCCCCCCAGCGCAGGGCTCCCCGCAGCACGCGGGGCTGGCGTCCTCACTCGGGCGGCGTCCCCGCCGCTCCTCTCCCCGCCCCTCGACACCCCTCACCGGCCTTGGGGCTCCAGGCCGCTCCTTCGGGCCGACGGTGGGGTTCATGAGCCTCAGGTGCAGGTGAAAGTACTCAGCAAACTGCTGTAAACCCTTCATGACTGTGACGCGTCCACCCGCCTCGGGACCCAGGGGCCCAGCTGCCGGGACGCCGCGCTCCCTCGCGCCGCAGCTGTCCCGCCGTCTTTCCGTACTTGCCCGGCTCGTGAGCGCCGGCAGAGCCTCCGATTCCTTGGCTTCCGCCGCGGCCGTGAGCGCGGCCCCGCCACAGCGGGGGCTTCGGGAGACCCCGCAACCGGATCCGTGTGCCGGAAGGCCGGGCCCGGAGGGAGGACGGGCTGTCCTGCGTTTCAGTGTTTCCTTCTCTGTCAAAGCCGGCGCGGGAGGGGCGGGCGCGGATGACGCCTCCCTGCTCTCCAGCCTGGCGGGCGGGAGCCTTCGCCTCCACGAAGGAGGCCGGTGTGGGGCTCAGGGCACAGAGCAGCCCCGCTCCCGGGGTCAGAGCAGGGTTCCCGCCGTGCAGTCCGGGCCGGCGTGTCCCTCCTTCTTGCACAGAGCCCCCGTCTTCCTCCCCGCCTCCCCTCTCCTGCACAGCAAGCTCAGGCTCCGCAGAGGAGCCAAGCCTCCAGGCTCGCGGGGGGCTCTGTCCCCTTTCCGCGGGGAGAGCCAGGACCCCCGCGCCTCGGCCGAGCGGGGACACCAGGCCTCGGGGAGGGCTGCTGGGTCACCCCGGGGTCTGAGCTGGGGGGCGGGGCCAGCTGCCTCTCCTGAACATCAGCCTCCTGTTTCCAAATTCCCGACTCGGCATCGTGCTAGGAGGCCTGGCGACGTGGCCACCACGACGGGCTGAGGCGAGGCGCACGGCTGCGTTGCCCAAGGCCCCACCCCCTTTTAGACGCAGCTCTGCCCCCACCCGAGCCCCACAGGGTCACCCTCTTCTGGGCTCGCATCGCAACCTGGGCTTTCCCCACCACAGCAGGACTGCGTTGGACCGTAGCCGCCTGTTTGCGTGGCAGACTTCAGCCGGTAGACGGCTCGCTGGAATCTTGCTAAGACGCAGGTTCTGATGTAGAAAGTCGGAGGGGCCGGAGACTCTGCATTTCTGACGCGTTCCCAGGCTGCTGGTCCATGGGTGACACTCTGAGTCGCAGAGAGCAGTCGCTGTCACCTTGGGCAGCGATCAGACTCTCTGGGCGTGCGGTGGTACCACGGCCCCCACGCGGGCCCCGTGGCACCAGCATCTCTCGGGGTGGTTCCCAGGCATTGGGGACGTTTAGACGCGCCCTGGGCGGCTCTAGATTCCAGCCAGGGTTCAGAAGCCCTGAGCCGGGCCGTGGGCTCTGCGGGGCGGCATCCGCCTGCCTTACTCCTCGCTTTTTTCCCAGCTCCATCTCCGAGCCTGGAGCTGGCGGGGCAGGTATGGGACGTGTGCTCACCTGGCGGAGACTCTCAGCCTCACTCTGGCCGGTCCGGAGCCGGCTCTGGCCAGTACCGTGTGCTGGGGAGGCGAGGGTCAGACGGCTCCTGATGAGGTGGGTTTAGGAGGCCCGCTGCGCTTGGACTGCGGTGTGGCTTCTATACAGGGACGGACCCCGATCTACAACTGATTGGAGTCCATGAGGAAGACACCGTCCCAAGAAGCCTCTCCGCCCCCTGCCACGTCCTCTCTGGGTCCCGCTGCTCCCTGCAGGGCCCTTCTCAACACGGAGACGCACCCCCGGCGGAGTTCACGTTCCCGCCTCCACCCCTCCTGCCCATCCCCCGCCCTCAGGCAGGTGTCCCCCACAGGCTCGTCAGGTTGCATGCTCACTGCTCCGGTGGCGGGGGGCCTCTGTCTTCTAGACGGGAACCCCCCAAGGGCGAGGACGGGTCACGTTCATCTCCGTCTCCCCTGGGGGGCACAGTGGGTTGCTGAATGAATGAACGAACGAATGCCCCCCCCCCCAAGCGAGGGGGACTCCCCGGGAGGACGAGGGGGCCCCTCGCCGTGGCCGGTCAAGACAGCTGCCCGTGCCTGACGGGGGAGGGAGGCGGCGCCTCTGTCCAGGCGGCCTGCCGCCCAGGGCGCCGGGCTTCCTTCGCCCGTCCAGCCCAGCGGGGTGGACCCTACTGCCCGAGGCCCCCCCTCGGAGCCGAGGCTGCTGCCACCGCTGACCCGCTCTCCTGCCCCCAGAGCCCGCTCTGCTGGCGGCACCACGGCCGCAGGCCCCGCGGGGCTGTGGGGGGATGGGCGCCTGCGGGAGGAAGGCGCTGACCCTGCTCAGCAGCGTGTTTGCCGTGTGCGGCCTGGGCCTGCTGGGGACCGCCGTCAGCACGGACTACTGGCTGTACCTGGAGGAGGGCGTGGTCCTGCCCCAGAACCAGAGCGCCGAGACCAAGACGTCCCTGCACTCGGGCCTGTGGCGCGTCTGCTTCCTCGCAGGTAAGGGCGCCCGGGGCTGGGACCGCCCTGCCCCCCGGGGAGGAGCAGCCCCACCCCAGCCCACACCCTGGGGAAGCGATGTCCCTGCTGGAAGGAGGCAGGTCAGCGAGGACAGTGCTCCTCAGCTCTGGGTGTGCTCCCTCCAGCAGCCAGGACCCGCTCCGAACTCCAGCCCCGACTCCTGTGTCCGCTTAGGCAAGTCCTCTCACCCCGGGACCAGGGTCTTCCCACCTGGAAGACGCATGTGCCCCCCCTCCCCAGCCCCACGCCTCAGCTCCCCGAATCCTCCATCCCAGCGCCGCCCCCTCGACGCTGCAAGGCAGGCCGTTACCACGTCGGCCTCACAGATGGGGACGGGCAGACGCAGGGATGTGGCACGCAGCACGGTCCCGGCCTGGCGAGGGCCCTCTTCCCGCCTTCTCCCTGTGTCCTCACGCGGTGGCAGGGGTGAGGGAGCTCTGGGGGGTCTCCTGTATAAGGGCACTCGTCCCATTCACGAGGGCTCCACCCTCATGACCTGAGCGTGAGGATGGGAAATACGTAGCCCTTGCTCTGTCCCCACGTCCATGAAATGTCAGGGAGAAAACGCAGGTGCAGGTCTTTCCAAATCTGCGGGCGGGTGCAGGCTTTGGGGCTGCCTATTGGGTCCCCCCACCCGCGTGCGGGGCTTCTCTGCAGCCCTCGGAGTTGCTGCTCCCGACCGCTCCGTCCTTTATCCCTTCTTCATGGCCTGGAACCAGGTGGCACGAGAGGAGCCTCTCTGTGTCCTGCGGGGCTGGCCGGAAACACCGCAGTGAGGCCACGGAGCCTCCCTTGGCGGGCTCTGTCAGCCACGTGTGCACGGGGCACAGGGACACTTGGTCCTCCCTGCCTCGTGGTAGGGCTCTGGTGGTTGGCGCCCACCGGTGTTTAGCAGGGAGGACACCTGGAGGCCCGGCCTCCTGGCAACACATTGAGTCTACTTTGGGCACGGCACCCACCACTGGCCTCACCTCCCACTGCCCTAGACTGTGTGGCATCCGTCTCTGCTTGCATCTGAAGCAGAGTTGAAGTCACCATGATCTGGTTGCCAAAGTGGTCAACAAGGCTTTGAGGGTTCTGCTCCACGACACCCACATCGGGGCACCTAAGCCAGCCCCGCTCCGTCCTCGGTGGAGTCTGCCCCAAAGCCACAGCGTGGCCACCGGATGTCTGACTCCACCTGGAGTTCGCAGTGCTGGTCATTGTTCGTGCAGCTCTTGTCACGTCTCTGGGAAAGATGTGCCATCGGGATGGGTGTCCACCTCCGCTGTGGGCCACGCGCCGCAGAAGGGCCCCCCAGGCTTTGGATCCAGCCCAGGTGTAAATACACAGAGGGTCAAAGATCCTAGAAGCACTTGGAAGTGCCACTTGAACGTGCTAACTTCACATCCCTGTTCAGAAGGACCCGGGGTGTAAGTGGCTCTTGTCTCCGTAGGTGAGGAGCGGGGACGCTGCTTCACCATAGAGTACGTGATGCCCGTGAGCACCCAGCTCACCTCCGAGTCCACGGTCAATGTGCTAAGTAGGTGCCTCTGAGTTTCCAACCTGGGCCACGGGCTGGACAGGGCAGCGCAGGGCAGAGGGGAGAAGTGGGGTGACCGGCTCGTTTCTCACAAGCTGATGCCCCGAGACTCAGCAGCGTGTGCTGGCCGGAGCTCACAGAGCTTGCTCTGCCGATTCTTTATCCGGGCTGGTGAAGGTTGCTGGAGTCTCCCAGTGCTGTGACCTGAGCAGGGGATAGGGCATGCACACCCAGTGTCTTCCTCTGCTTGGGATGCTCTAACAGAATAGCACAGACTGAGCAGCTCAGAAACCAGAGAGATGTGTTTCTCTCAGCTCTGGAGATTAGAAGTCCAAGATCAAGGCACCAGCATGGCCATGCCCAAGATCAAGGCGCCAACACGGTCACGTTCTGATGAGGGACCTCTTCCTGCCTTCTTGCTGTGTCCTCACGTGGTGGCAGGGGCAAGGGAGATCTGGGGAGCCTCTTTCCTAAGGGCACTAATCCCGTAGAAGAGGGCCCCACCCTCATGACCTAAGCACCTCTCAAAGGCCCCACATCCTATACCATCACCTTGGGCATTAGGTTTAACAAGTGAATTTTGGGGGTGGGGGGGACACAGACACACCATAGCACCCAGGGGACTGAACCAAGCTCCCCGGCCTCCAGCGAGACTGACGTCATGGCCTGGGCCTCACCAGAGCTGGTTCGGACCCGTGGGAACCTTCAGTACAGTTCTGGGTCGGCACAGACCCCACAGGCTAAGGGCCAAGGGATGAAAGCCCCACCGAGGAGGGGATGGAGCCCGGGCCACTCGTACAGGGCAGGGGCTCGGGGACCAGCTGGTGGACGCTGCCTGGAGCCCTCGGCCCAGGAGGCTGAGCCCTGAGTGCGGCCCCTGGAGGCTGACGGCACCCTTCCGTCCCCTTGGGCAGAGATGATTCGCTCGGCCACGCCGTTCCCCCTGGTCAGCCTCTTCTTCATGTTCATCGGCTTCATCCTGAGCAACGTCGGACACGTGCGTCCCCACAGGACCATCCTGGCCTTCGTCTCCGGCATCTTCTTCATCCTCTCAGGTAAGCGGCGCCGTCTCCGCTTGTCCGTGCTGCACTTCTGACACTTGGTTCTGAAACCACTCTGCTCTGGGAGGCTCTGGTCCCAGTGGTGAGCCAGTCCCCGCACGGGACCTGCCGCGTCCGTGGCTCAAGCACAGCTGGGTCCGAGTTGGAGGAGGGTTCCGTCCAGTGCCTCTGGAGGCGTAGTGAGCTGACAGCCCCCGGGGCACAGCTGGCATGAGAACCCGGGGTCCTCCTCGCGCTACACCATCACCGCTGCGTTACCTCTTAGTTCCCACTGGTAACGCATATTCCTGGTTTTGAGGGCAACATCTTTGTTTGTACATGAAGAAATACAGTCTGCCTTTGGAATAATGGCCTCTTCACCTGCCAGCTCTCAGCCTCCTCCGGAGACCCCTACCCCGTACCCTGGGCTACCCAGGCCCCTTCAAGACAGACCTTTGCTTTTGGAGGTAATGCATTGAGCCAAAAGCACGGCTCTCAGGGCATGGATGGCAGGTGCCCTGCAGCCCTGGATTTGCTGATAAGAGAGGGAATGCAGCTGGAAGATGTGAGGTGGATGGCTTGAGTAATGGACAGGTGGAAAGACAAGAAGATAAACAGCTGCTGGCACCAGGTGTTCTGGTTGCCACCTGGCTTCCACGCCACTTTAGGTTCCTTTCCCCAACATTGCTTGTCAGTATAGCTTGGGAACCAGGTGGCAGTCAAAACACTTGATGCCCAAGAGCTTTTCTTTCTTTCTCCTTCCATCCTTCCCTCCTTCCATCCATCCTTCCTTCCATCCATCCGTCCTTCCATCCATCCGTCCATCCATCCTTCTCTTCATCCATCCATCCATCCATCCATCCATCCATCCATCCATCCATCCATCCTTCTCTTCATCCATCCATCCATCCATCCATCCATCCATCCATCCATCCTTCTCTTCATCCATCCATCCATCCACCCATCCCTCCATCCATCCATCCATCCATCCATCCATCCATTCATCCTTCCTTCCATCCCTCTATCCTTCCATTCTTTCTCCCATTCGTCTTTCCATCTTTTTTCCAATCCACCCACCCACCCATCTGCCATCCATTCTTCCATTTATTAATCCCTTCATCCATCCATCCTTCCATCCATCCATCCACCCAACTATCCGTCCATCCATCCATCTAACAAATGTTCATTGAGCACCTGCCATGTCCTCAGCCCACCGTCTTCACAGTGATGTTTCCACGTAGTCCAAGAGGTACAGACCCAGGTTAACCTCTTTATCTATGAACTTCACAATAGTCAAGGCCACACAGTAGCTTTGAGCACCTGAGGTTTTTCCGTGTGGGCGGCAGGACCAGAAATCTCAGACTGAGCTGGGCCACGTGAAGTGTTTTAATGACAGCAACAGACAGGGTTCACTTGGGCCAGCTTGATTCCAGCCTGAGTTAAGTGCTGAGAAAGGCTTGAATCACACTGTTTTCCTCTAACGTGCATCCTTCAAGATGCCCCAGCTTAATCATGTGAATGGAATTAAACCCGAACAGCTCAAAACAGAGTAACTGTGTCCTGATTCCGTTACAGTCACTGACTGATGACCGATGCACAGTGGCGGGAGGCGTTTGGGCCCGGCTGGCCTCCTGATGTGACGCTGGCCCGTCTGGAGGGGCTCTCTTTCCCTCTCCTGCCTAACGGTCTCAGTAGACCACACCCGTGGGCAGGTGGGCTGCACAGACCCACACGCACGCGACCACCCACCCGGGGATGGAGCCCCCGGCGGCCTCCGGCAAGGGAGCCTGTGCCGCTCCTCAGCTTAGCAAAGGCCACTTGCTGAGGTGGTGTGTCACACCCTGAGTTCACATGAGCTTTGCCTGGGGAGCGTTCACGACAACACGGTGCCAGGCGTGACTCAGAAGGTCTTGGGGGGAGGCCCAGGGGATGTGCATCTAACAGGTGGTCCTGGGGTGGGTGGGCAGGGAGAAACCTCGGGCTCCCCTGGGCTCGGAGGTGGCTGGACAGGAGCTTCCTTACCTGCAACCGTCCGCTCTCTAGAAGGTGACGGCGTAAACAGGGTCTTCAGGAGGCGGACTGCCGCCCTCCTTGAGCTCCAGAGTGAGGTCAGGGGCCCCCAAGGCCAGCAGGGAGGCGGGCGCCCCATCGGCGGCTCCCCGGCCTCCTCGCCCAGCGCCCTGCCGCCCGCAGGCCTCTCGCTCGTGGTGGGCCTGGTGCTCTACATCTCCAGCATCAACGACGAGATGCCCAACAGGACCAAGGACGCGGAGACCTTCTTCACCTACAAGTACGGGTGGTCGTTTGCCTTCGCCGCCATCTCCTTCCTTTTAACGGAGGTAAACCCCTCCCGCAGGCGGGGCGGGGCGGGGCGGGGCGGGGCAATGCCTGGCCGAGGGGGAGGGGGAGGAGGAGGGGTGGGGGGAAGGGAGGAGGGGGAGGGGGAGGAGGGGTGGGGGGAAGGGAGGAGGGGGAGGAGGGGTGGGGGAAGGGAGGAGGGGCAGCAGGAGACCAGCTCCCCCGGGACCCCCGCTCTCCTGCCCTTCACCCCGCCCCGCCCCGTCCCCACCGCCTGCCCTCCGTGCGCTCGGCGGGCGGGTCCCAGGCCAGGCCCCCGGCAGCGAGCTCCCGCCCGCCGCCTCCTCCCGGCAGAGTGCGGGGGTGATGTCCGTGTACCTGTTCATGAAGCGGTACACCGCCGAGGACGTGTACAGGCCTCACGCCGGCTTCTACCGCCCGCGTCTGAGCAACTGCTCCGATTACTCCGGCCAGTTCCTGCAGCCGGACGCCTGGGTCCGGGGCCGCAGCCCCTCCGACATCTCCAGCGACGCCTCCCTGCAGATGAACAGCAACTACCCCGCCCTGCTCCAGTGCCCCGACTACGACCAGGTGTCCTCCTCCCCCTGCTGAGCCTCCCCTCCCCCGGCCCGCGTCCCCTCCCTGCGCCCCCGGCTCCCGCGCCGCAGGATGTGGGTCCGGAGTCTGGAGCCAGCGCGCGAGCCGATTGGCTGAGAGCCGGGGGCAGCCCGCCTCTGGAGGGCCATCCCTAGGGCGCTTTCCTTCCCTGGGGGAGGTGGGCGTCCCAGCTGCGTCTTCACCCCGCACCCGCACCCGAGGACATCCTGGCCACAGGCCAAGGTCGGCTCTGCGACGCCGGGTTCCTTCCAGAGACCCAGCGGGACGCGAGTGCTCGCGGGCGAGCCTGGGCCTCGTCCTGACCTGGGCTGTGCGGCCAAGAGGGGGCTCGGATACGGAGGTCTGGCTGGTTCAGGGTCGTCCGGCAGTGTCCTTGTGAAGCCCCTTCTCCTTGGTTGACACCCACTTGCCCCCATACGACCCCCCCCCCCCCCCCCCCCCCGTCTGCTCTGCCCACCTCCCCCCCTGCCCTGCAGGCTGTGGCTCTCCTTCCTCCTCTCCCACCAGCACTCAGTTCCCCACCAGCCTTCCTCCCTCAGGGGCTAAGGGGCGTCTGAGGCCACTCTGATGAAGTCACAAAGAGGTGTTAATGGCTGATGGTGTCTTAATACGCACGGCCCTTTGATAACATATTTAACAAGGGCCTTTAATGCCTTAACCCGAAGAAGTGACTCTGACCACTAGAATTTCAGAATGTGGCTGGTCCGGGTTAGTACTACCAAGCCCTGTTTCAGGCCCAGGGATACTGTTCACACGGGCACGGCCCTAAATCTAATCCTGCAGACCACTGTCTATAGCACCAGGTAGGAGGCAGCTTTCGAAGAGGCTGCCTGGGATTTGGAGCTGGCTTTGCGGACCCCTGAGTCTAAACAAGCCCGACTCAGACGGGTCCAGCTGCTCCCCCGGGGGCGTCAGCATCGGGGTTGCCAGTTCTGTCCTATGTAGGGCAGCATCTGCTTCCGGGATGCGGGCGTCTGTAGGCAGATGGGTGCCTCCAGGAGACGAGGCGGCGTGGTGCCCGTTTTCCTGGTAGGAACCCTGAAGCCCTTCTGTGACGCTCACAGAGGGAAGCAGAAAAGGCCATGCGGGGTCTCCACGTGTCTTCTCAGCATAACCACTTTTGGATTTGAGATTTTGAGTAGCAAAGCAACGCCGGGCTCTCGGCTGTGTATTTTTGCCACACCAGCTGTTCACTCTTTCTCTTGCTCTTTTTTAAGACAGCATTCGGTGCTGGGTGCCAAAAGCCACCCTGGGCAACACGTGGGCTCAGGAAACCAATACAGAACACGGCACCTGGGGCCTGGGGGGCCTTCAGAAGGGGAGCGCGTTGGTTTGCCGGGGCTGCCACGGGCCGCGTGGCTTACACAACAGACATTCTGCTCTCCCAGTTCTGGAGGCCAGAGGTCCGAGGTCCAGGTGTCGCCTGACTTGGTTTCTCTCGAGGCTGTTCTCCTTGGCTCGCAGATGGCCGTCTTCCCCGTGTGTCCTCACAGGGTCTTTTTTCCTGCACGCCTGGTGTCAGACTGGTTAAGAGCCCATCCTAACAGCCTCATTTTCACTTAAATCACCTCGTTAAAGGCCTGTCTCCAAATACAGCCCTGTTCTAAGTCGTGGAGGGGAGGGCTTGAATATGTTAATATAGAGCTTTGTGGGGGAGGGGAGGGAGGGGAATTCAGCCTGGAGCAGACAGATCGCCTGGTGGCTGGGTGGTTCCTTGTTTCAAAGGATGATAGGAATCGAGAGACGCCGACTCTGGTCCCGGGCCTGCCACTGTCCCCGCGTGGGTCCTGGGACAGCCCTCTTCTGCTCCGAGGGCCTCGGCCTAAACTATGTCCCAGCCCCTCCCCCCCCACCCCCAACTCTAAGGATCCAGCCTCCTGTAGAAAGCTCCAGACGGCCCTCCCGTGTGACTCTTCACCCCTCACCTGCACCCTGACAGCAGCCGTAGAGCCCGCCTCCCACCCCGTGGCACCTGCCGTGACTTGTGTCCTCGGTGATCGTTTACAGATGAACACGGAAACCATGTGCGCCCCGCAGCAAAGGACTCCATCGGTGTACTTGGAGACCATTAGGTAGCATTTCCAAACTGGACAGGTGTTTAGATGTGCTTCACTCCAATCTTTGTCCATGTAATTTGCCCTTCGGATGCACTTTTCTATCCCTGAAGTACTCTTTCTCTGTCTCTGTGCCAGGCTTGTTTTCGTGCATATGGAAAAAAATAGAATCCACTCCTGCACACAAGCTGCTTGTTGACTGTGACATTATCGGTGGGGGGGGGGCCTGTATCTGCCTGGATGCTGGGCTACGTCAGGTGTCTCTTACCCTGCGAGCGTGCAGTTCACACGTGCCTTCGGGACAGGTTCTGGGTCCGTGTCTCCCCTCCTGGGGGGTGGGCTGGAGGTATCGTTACTGTGCAAGCGTGACAGTCGCTTTTCTGTTTATAAGTGAATCTCAGACCTGGGACCTCTGAAGCCTCTTCACAGTCAAAAGATTTTTATCCAACATTAAAATGTATAAACTCAACCCAGAAACCATAAATTAGGGGCCCCTTCCCCAACACACTTTCTGACCTTTTGTTTCCTCGGGCACTTTTAAAAAAAAGACGCAGTTTTATTTTTTCATCCTCAAAATATGGGCGGGAGAGACTCGTACGTACACCAAATTCTGATGCATTATGGGAAAAAAACCGCTCGGGGCCACCGGCTGGGGCAGGGGCACAGTTCTGACTTCTGCTCCCTCTCGCCTGGAGCTCAGCAGCCTCCTCCTTCCTCCAGGCCTTGGTCCGTGGCGCCCCCTCACAGACCCCTGGAGGTGACCTTCAGAGGACTGGTCATGTTCAGGGCTGCACAGAACCAAGGGGAGCAGCTGGGGGCAAGTCCACGCCAGGTTATCGCTGATGTGCCCGAGGACCACGTGGCAGGGAGCCCTTCCTTATTGTTTGGGTAACGTCCTTCCTCCCTAAATAAAAGTGGTGTATCAGGGTTCTCCAGAGACACAGAACCGAGAGGACACATGGAGAAAGAGATTCATCCTAAAGCATCGGCTCCCACGAGGGTGGAGGTTTGGAAATCCAAAATCTGCTGGGGGCGGCCAGCGGCCAGAGACTCGGGACAGGCTGTCCTTTGAGCGGGAGGCCACCCGTGGGCAGGTTTCCCTCTTGCTGGGAGAAGGTCAGCCTTTGTTGTGTAGGCCTTCAACTGAGTGGACGAGACCCGCCACGCTACGGAGGGCGATGTGTTTTACTCAGAGTCCACTGATTTAAATGCTCATCACGTCTAATAACACCTGCGCAGAAACAGCCAGGATACTCTCTGAGCACCATGGCCCAGCCACGGTGACACGTATACTTCACCACCACAAGTGGATAAAGGGCAGCGGCGGGCAGTGGAAGTAGCAGCACGCCACCTGAAGGCTTGCGGGGCGGGTGGCAGGCGTGTGGGTGGGGGAGTCCACACAGCCGTGTGCAGCCATGTGCAGCCGTGTACAGTCGCGTACAGTCATGTACAGCCGTGTGCAGCTGTGTACAGCCGTGTACAGCCAGGCACAGCCGTGTGCAGCCATGCACAGCCATGTACAGCCGTGTACAGTCATGTACAGCCAGGCACAGCCGTGCACAGACATGTACAGTCATGTACAGCCGTGTGCAGCCGTGCACAGCCGTGTACAGCCAGGCACAGCCGTGTGCAGCCATGTACAGCCGTGTACAGTCATGTACAGCCAGGCACAGCCGTGCACAGCCATGTACAGTCGCGTACAGTCATGTACAGACATGTACAGCCAGGCACAGCCGTGCGCAGCCGTGCACAGCCGTGTACAGTCGCGTACAGTCGTGTGCAGCCGTGCACAGCCGTGTGCAGCCAGGCACGCCACACCGGGGCGCTTCTCCTTCCCAGGCTGCCCCTCCAGCTGAGGCCATTTGCCTGATGAGTGTGTGGAATCGCCTGCAGCTCCCCGTCTTGGCTTCTACCCCGCACTCAGCGCGTGCACCCTCACATGCTAACCTGACGCTTGGGAGGTTAATTAGCCTTTGGAAGGCAGACGCTGCACGGTGAGAGCGGGTGCGGAAGTGGATGAATGAGTGGACGCTGCCGAACGCCCCTGGGCTCAGGTGCAGGCGGGCCAGGGCCCCGCGCGCCCGGCTCGGCCGTGGTGCGGAGGCTCCCCGCCGGGCACAGGGCGCTGAGCCCCAGCCCCCCCAGAGCCCCTGCCCTCCTGGCAGGGCCGAGGTGCCTGGATTCCCACACACCCCTGCGCTGGGATCCTGGGCCCCTGCTCTGTGAGCGTCGGCGGGTCACAGCCTCCCAGGGTCCGCCTGGGCTTCCTCTCGTCTGCGCAGAGCCAGGGCTCCGGGTCTGCTCTGGAGGGAGGACCTTCTGCCCAGGTGGGGCCCTCTGCCCTGCTCCTTCCAGGGCAGCAGCAGACCCACCGGTGAGCGGCCCGGGGTGCCCTCAGGGTGCCACTCGACCCACTGTGTTTGCCAGCAGCTGGGGGATGTCCGCGTTTTCATTCACAGGTTGACAGCATTGGATAAGATCGTCCCCGTGCTCCGCCCCCGGGCGCGCTCTCCAGCTCTAAAGGCTGCAGGTGTTAGAGGGCAAAACGCAAGCAAGCCCAAGTGATTCCCCCCGCCCCCCGCCGTCCCCACCTCCTGCTTGGGGCACGCAAGACAGCACCCCAGAGAATGTGGAATGTACTTAAGAGATCAGGTCCTTGAGGACCCCAGGGAAGAACAAGATGGCCTGTAACAGAGCCAAAGGCAGCCCCAGAGCAGCAGGAGGGACGGGGAGGCAGGGGCCAGCAAGGCCGCCCAGCTCCTTCCTCTCAGCTGCGGGGGCAGCGGGAGGGGGCGTCTCCATCCAGTGTCTGCTCCCCCGCACACCGTTACGGGGTGTACGGCCCTAGTTCAGCCAACTTCAGAGGCTCAAGAGCAGGTTCAAGGTCAAGTAGCACCACTGTCACTCTGTAGGAAGGGCAGAAAGACGCTTCCTGGCCAAAAGATAGCCGAGACGCGACCGTCTTGTTAGGAGGTGAAAACTTCCAGGTGGGAGTTGGGTGAAGGGAGGGACCCGGTGGTTCCGGGTAAGAGCTCAGCCTAGAAAGGGGGTGAGGGGCTGAGCCTCTGCCTGGACCCGCAGGCCAGGTGCTGGCCAGTTACCTGCTGGGCTGAGGGCCCGGGGGCACGGGGTCTGCAGCGTCCTCTGCCGAGCCTCTCCTGGCCCTCCTGCGGGCCGGGGCACCCCCTCGGAGCCGGGCTTTGAGCCTCCGCAGCCCCAGCCCCTCCCTCTGGGCCAGCTGGTAGGCGGCCCACTTGGAGCCTCAGTTTTTCCATCCACAAGATGGGCAGCTTCTACAGGCCCCCTTCCCTGAGACGGAGTGAGTCTCCGTGAGAACCCCGATGGGGATTCTGCCGGTGCCGGTGGGGGGGATGTGCTGACCAGGGCTGGGCGCCGCCGCGGAGCTACCACCTCTGCGACCCGAGCTTTCCTGACGCGTCACTTGGTGTCAGCCAGGCCCTCATCCTGCTTACGGCCTAGGAAGGGCGTTCTTCCCCGCCCTCGCTCTCTCCTCACCCGCCGGAGGAGTGGTTTGGGGCAGAATACCTGAAACCCCATTGCCCATTGAACCTGGCCTTGAGATGGTCCCTTTTGAAAGCTGGTGGCGACTGGCTTCTGGCTTTTGCAACAGATAGGACATTTCAACAGTGAGTAACAGTTCGACTCAAACTGTGTTCGATGATAAAAGCACTGATTTTCTTCACGTGAGGAAGGGCAGGGGTTGCGAGGTCCGTGCCTCGGGGATGCCATCCAGCACCTGCTTCTTTGCTCCCCGTGGCTGCCCCATCCTCGGGGCAGCAGCGAGAGGGCGGCCGCCGTTCCAAGAGTCACATCAAGAAGCAACAACATCAGAAGGAAGAGACTGTGTCTTCTTCTGTGTCCTTCTTAGGCGCGAAGACAGCTTTCCCAGAAGCAACCGAACCATAAGGCTCTACCTCAGGGCAAGACTGGGTCACGTGCCTGTTTCTAAACCACCTTCTGGCAAGGGGAGCGGTAACTGTGCCCCGGTTACCTCTTGATACATAACACATTATCCCAAAATGCAGGCGCTTAAGGCGATCACAACTGTATCGTGATTATTCCTGACAGTTTTAGGGGGTTGCTGGGCTCAGCAAGATGGTTTTTACTCAGGACCTCTCAGGCAGGGGCAGAGGCCGTCATCCCCAAGGCTCCCTTGCTCACCTGTCCACCAGTGACACCCACTGGGACCTCGGCTACGGTCAGCGGCTGGAAAGGCACGCGCAGTCTCTCCTCGAGTCCTGGGCTCGGTCAGAATATGGCTGGTGGGTCCCGAGGGATAGATCGAAGCCTATGCCTTTCCTTCAAGCTACCTGGGAAGCGACCTGGAGTCGTTTCCATCGTAATCACCAGAGCTCCCAGACTTAAGGGAGGGAACAGAGGTCCTGCCGGTTCATGGCCTGAGGCTCCCATTCAGAGGAAGCAGGAGAGATGGGATCCTCACAGCAAACGGCCTGGGAAAACAGGAGCGGCTGCACCACGACTGGCTTTGTTCTCCTGGCCCCGAGATTCTGATTTTGTTCTGAGGTGAAACCTGAGTCTGTTTCTCAGGGCTCTGAATGCAGAGTTTAAACCAGTCTTCACCACTGGGCTTTGAATAATTCATCCCGTACTCAGCACTTGTCAGAGCAAGACTTGAGGGCTTTGGAGGTTTCTGGTCGGACAGCAAGGAGACCGTTATCACAGTCTTCTCAGCAGACTGGACCTGGGTCAATTTTTATCTTAAATCCACTTACATTCACACATCAAACTCCTACCACATTTCAGATACAAGAGAATCTGCATGAAAACATTATAAAGTCTGTTTTTTTAATGTAAACTGTAAAGTCCTCCTTGGATTGTTATTTTTGTAACAAAATGGTACCAAGACTAAATTAAACCAACCCCACAGGAGGCTCTGGGTGGGTACCACATATTAAATCCACAGCAATTCTTGGCGCCCTAAGTGATGAAGGACGGGTAGGTGGCTGTCCCACAAGGTCAGTCACAGGTTTGGGGAAAACAGATTCACCATCGCGAATCCACACTTTTCTGCAACATTTCATTTTCTTGTCCGTTTAGACACCACGACTGCAGCGTCAACTCCAGCAGACGGGCATCACCAGGTGCCTTCATCGTCAAGAGGCATGTAAAGCCCTAATTAGAGAGCCAGGCACATGGTAGGCGCTTTGCAAGCGTTATCTTAAACACTCTCAGTTCCGCACACAGAAGGACACGGACACCTAGAGGGGGCAGGGACGTGCTCACGATCACACAGGCAGAAACATTCGCAGTTCCCTGCAAGCCCTGTTTCCAACGGTTGGCGTCTGCAGGGCTCAACGCCCAGCGTGGCCAAAGCACCCACTTCCACAATCAGAGAAGTAGTCCAGGTTCCTTCCAAAGACAGAGGAGGAAAGCTCTCCTTACGTGGGAAAGAAGGGTGAGGCTTGTCCCCCTGAAGCTGCACGTGCATCCCGACTCCCGTCTCCCTTCCCTCCTCCTTCCTGTGTGGGGAGAGCTCACTGTTCCTTCCTGACTTACACACAACACTTCTGACACCAGATGGGTGGGGTTTTTCCGACACCAAACAATTCCGGGTGACCCTAGCTGGTTATCCTACAACTCAATTCACTCCTGACACTCACTGGTGTCAGCACAGACCCCGCAGGTTGAGGACCCGGTCCACAGGACTGCCCCCCACTTCAGACGCCAAGCACAAGACGTGGGTCCCCACGTGACCCACAACGTCTGCCCGACGTGGCTACCAGGTAGCCGTTCCCACGACTCTTCCTCGGAGCCGATCGTTTGCTAGAACAGCACACAGAACTCGAGGAAACGCTTACTTACATTTACCAGTTTATTATATAATAAAGGATGTGATAAAGGATTTAGACACATAGCCCGACGAAGAGATGCACAGGTGAGATCTGGAAGGACCCCGCGCACGCGGAGCGCCGTCCCTGTGGAGCTGGGGTGCGTCGCCTGCCGGCACGCGGGCGGTGCGCCGACCGGAAGCCCTCCCAGCCCCGCACTTGCGCATCGTTACGGCAGCCGCATCCTAAGGCCTGATGGGTCAGGGACGTAGTCTTCAGCCCCCCTCCCCCTCCCAGAGTGGAGGCGGGGGGGCTGAAAGTTCCAGGCTTCTGATCATGGCTTGGCCCTTCGGGTGACCAGCCCCCATCCTGAAGCTACCCAGGAGCCCACCCAGAGTCACCTCATTAGAACCAAAGACAGTCCTGTCGCCCAGGAACTCTCAAGGGATCTAGGAGCTCTGTGTCAGCAGCTGGGGTCAAAGACCAAATATCAGAACAAAAGATGCTCCTGGTGCTCTTATCACTTAGGAAAACACACGGGTTTTAGCAGCTCCGTGCCAGGAACTGGGGGCAGAGACCAGCGTATGTATTTCCCATTGTTTTGCACAACCAGGGCTGGAAGTGACTGCAGAACAAGTCCAGGGTTTCTGGACAAGGTCCAGTCAGTGGTGGATCCTCCCCTCGCCCTTCCTGCTTGGTAGCGTGTGGAGGAGGACGCCCAGCCCGCACGTGGACTGACCGGTGAGCGTCCTCCCAACCTGACCCGGGCGTCGGGCTCAGATCCTGGGGGTGAGCTCGCGGCCGGCTCTGCCCCCGGACCCCACTCTCCCAGGACGCGGGGGCACCGGGCCAGCGGCAGTGCGACCGCGCCGCGGGAGAGGCGGAAGGAACATTTCCATTTGCTCAGCACAGCATTTCTGGAAGCACCGCATGTGTGAGCTCTCGTCTTGGTGCTGCGTGAGGTGCAAAGAAAAAAAGTAGAGTGTAAATGAATTTCCCTTCACCACACTTAAATGCGACAAGTGTCACCTTGTTTTTCTAAATCAGATTAAATCTAACTCAGCTGGGTGGTGAGAAATTCAAAGTCCCCAAGGGCAGCTCAGAAGTCCAACGGGGGGTGGGGTGGTGGTGGTGCAGAGGCAGCCAGGTAGCTGGGACTCACAGCCCCACACGGGGGAGGCGCGGGGGCCTCAGAAACACCCCAGGGTGGTCCCCGCCGCCAGCCTCCAGGCCGCGAGGGGCTCTGGGAAGCCACCAGCTACACGTCCTGGCCCACTTCCTTCCCAGCATGGGGACGGTCCCCAGAGTCGAGGACCTCCTTCCAACCTGCCCCCTTGGGAAGATGCTCCATTGTCACTCTCAGTGGGTCCCTAGAGACACAATGGTGGGTATTTTCTTCTGTTCCTTCCCCTCCCTGTAAGTTGGTAGGTGGATTCTGAGGTCTGATGTGGTGCAGGTCTGATCGGCTGGCAGTGTCTCCTTCAGGAGGCGTGGAAACCAGCTCTTTCCCCCGAGACGTTAGTGGCCGATGACGGCCGTGGCCCGGGTCCATTATTTTACTGGGATGGCTGCAACACGCTGACCTGCTAATGTCACTCTCTTCTCCGTGACGAGCTGGAGGATGGCTGTCCAGGGAAGCTGCCCTCCTCCGCGCCCGGTCTCTGTCCCTCGGTCCTCTACCCGCAGCCGCACGTACCCTGTTGTGCAGAGGTGCCCGGCCCCCTGCGCGCGGGCACCTGAGCTTTTTCCAGCAATAAAACCAGGAGCAATACTGCGCCGCCCCTCCCCCAGAAGCCGCCCTTCCGTCGGATCCTCATTTCGGAGATATTAACGTGTTGTTCTCTCCAGCCGCCGTGCTTTCCCTCTGCTGCACGGGCATTAGCCAACCACATCACGCACTTCCCCTAAGAAGCCTACCTGACCACATGGCCCGGGAATGGCTACTTCTCTGTCAGCTTTTGGAGTGGCCCAGAGCAAGGCTATGTCATCCCCAGGGAGGCGGGGCAGGTGTCAAGTTCGTGCCTCCCAGGGCGAGGTTGCCAGGGCCCCACGTGCCCACGGCTCCCGCCCCCACGTGGAGAGGGGCCTTTCCTGGAGGCCCCCCCAGGTGTGAGTCACCAGCTCCCGAGTCCCCAGCCCCACAGGAAAAATGCAAATGGATTCTGGTGAAAGGGAACTAAAGCCACATCTGTGTGGGAGAGGATGTTATAATATCAGGCTGTCGCCAAATTAACGTCATTAAACAAATGTGCAAAAATAGCAGCCGTAATTACTCCCATGCAGTCGCTGAATCTGGAGCTTCCTCCTCTGGTCCTTCCTCCTTCCTTCTCACCAACATACTGCAGAGGAAAGAGGCCCCGCGCAAGCTCCCAGAACCTCTTTGTTTCACTGGGAAAGAAGAAAAGGATGGGAACTGAGATTTCTTCCGCACCTGCTACGTGCCAGGCCCTTTACACATGGAACTCCGCTGACTCTCAGAAAGGACGGCTGTTCCCATTGGACAGAGGAGCAAACTGAGTCAAGAGAAGTCGTGGAACCGCCTTCTGGTCGCCGGGCTTGAAGATATGGAAGCCTGCCTTTGACCAGCCCCAAACCGTGCCCTTTGCCCTTTGCCCTTTGCCTTGCTGTTCCACGTGTCCCCGAATGATGCCTCCCCGAGCTCCCCTCCCCCTCTCTACGAGGCACCTGCCCGCGGCCATGGCTTTCAAAGCTGGCTGGGTCCCAAGCAGGCCCCGTGTCTCCCTGCTCGCAGCCTGTCCACTGCTTCAGCTCACCCCACGGCCGGGATCTCTCCCAGGAGACCGGGTAGCGGGGGGAGGGGAGGGGGCCCGGGCAGAGGCTGTCCTCCTGGCAAGTTGGCGAGAGGACACCAGGTCATGGCCGGGGGACAGAGGCTCGGAAAGGGGTGGGCACAGATCTGCCTGGTCACCCGGCGGGCCTGCCTGGAGAGGGTGGTCCGTGACGGCCGGCGCGGGTGCCCTCTCCTCCCTCTGACTCAAGCAAGTGCCGTCACCTCTCTGAGCCTCCACCTCACCCATCAGACGGGAGTCAGACGCCTGCCTCTAGGTTACGTGTTAGAAACACAGCAGGTGATTCTGCCAAGGCTGTGTGTCTACGACAGCTCATTTCGGGGAGATACACAGGCCTGGCTGTGCGGGGCGGCTCGGGTAGCTATAGACCGTCCTCCTCTGTTCAAGATCTCCCTTGAGGGCCCTGGAAGGAAAGCACTGAGCCATGCGTTCTTAGGACAGGACCTCACATGGCTTCAAAGGTGCAAGTGGTTAAACTGCATTCTTGAGAGATGAGGGTGAAAGCGTGGAAACTTTTATTGACGTTCAGTTTTAAAAGCTTTACCCCTGTGGTACGCCAAGAGCAAGGGGCGCCTAAAGAATTGATTCAAAAGTGCAGCACTGGTTGCTGGAGACCGCCGTCGCCCTCTGCGTGGGCCTTGTGCCTTTGTCTGTTTGGTTTGTCAAGAAGATGACACAAACCTGTAACCTAAGGTGTACCCAGGCCTTAAGCCAATCTTTAGCAGCCTGTACCTGTCTCAAACTATTCACTTGTCCATTCAAACCAGAACTTGCACCCACAAAGAAGCTTTTTCTTTTTTCAAATTTCAAATGCTTCTCTAATTTTATAAGGAAAAAAGCTAACAACTCTGCCCTCTTATGGCCAATTTATTGACATCCCTCTCTTTAATGCGTTGCCTTGCGATAGAACGGAACAAGCTAATTCCCTTTGTGGCTTTTTCACTGCCTTACGTGCCTTTGCTTCCGAATAACATACGCCTGCTTGCAGAAATGCAGAGGAAACTGTGGACATTGGGGTTGATTCCAACAAAAAACAGCTACCAGTAGCATTTTGCCAACCCTCCCCCATGTTCACTTTCTTATCTTTGATCTGCATTTTCAAGACCTGTCTCCGAGCCGTGAATATCAGTGTCCTTTGGCTTCCTGGTCCCTTTGCTCCAGGGCCATTAAACACGTCACGAGCTTCCTCTAAGAAGCCTTCCCTGGTTACATGGCTCAAGAACGGCCACTTCGTTGCTAGCTTTGGAGAGCCCATCGGAGAGCAAAGCTGGAAGGCCATTTCCAGGGAGGCGTGATAGCAGCAGCCTGATAGAGGCTGCTGTGTTTCCCTTAGATTTTACAATATCCTGCGCACCCCTGGGGGTTCACTGCAGGGCTCTGTGGCGCCACAGTGCACAGTGTGGGAACCGTGGTCCTGGGCCAGTAAATCGGTGACTTGATGCCCTGTCACCCTCGAGCTCTTAGTGTGCATTTCCTGCAGAGGCGACGTTGCCTTAGCGCAGTGCAATCGTCACCGCAGGGAATTAGCAGTCACACGCTGTCACGACCGCTCAGCGCCAGCCTGGAGGTCAGTACACAGGACCACAGTGGACGGCGGAGGGGCCCGGGGGGCTGCTGGGACTCTTTGCTAAGGGGCGGGTGAGTGGGGGCGCCCTGGTGGGACGGGGCTTCCTAGCGGAGCCACGCAGGCATGGGCAGCGTTGTGTGTCGGGAGTCGGGAGTTCACTGGGGCACAGAGACTAGAGACGTAGGCAGGGGCCAGAAACTAAAGAACCCTGAACTCCAGACTGAGGATCCTGGACTTCCTTTTGGAGGCAACGGGGAGCCAAAGAGGCTTCAGGGAGGGGTCGGTCAGGCTGGCCTCAGGTTTTTTTCATTGAGGTACGATTGACGTAACATTAGAGGCGTTTCAGGGGTGCCGTGTAAGGACCCGATGTCTGTATACCCCGCACGACCATCGCCACAGTAAGTGCAGCTAACCCCCAGCACGACACAGGCATAAACGCGCTTTTTCTGGTAGTGAGAACATTCGAGACCCGCTCTCCCAGCTGCTTTCAAACATGCAATAGTGTTGTCACCGTGCCGCACGTCGCGTCCTTGGGACTCCTTCATTTCATAACTGGAAACTCATGCCCTGGACCCTCCTTTACCCACCCCTCACCCCGCACCGTGTCAGCCACCGATCTCTTCTCTGCACCCGTGAGCGCGTTCCTTTTTGCTTGTTGTCTTTTTGGTTTTTGTCTTGCTGTTGTTGTTTTAAGTTCCACAGTAAGTGAGATCACACAGTCTTTACCTTTTCCTGTCTGACTTACTTCACGTAGCACAATGCCCTCGAGGTCCATCCACGCTGCCACGATGGCATGATTTCACTGTTTCCTGCGGCTGAGTGATGTTCCGTTGTGTGTAGAATACACCACGTTTTCCTTATTCTCTCATCCATTAATGCACAGCTAGGTGGCTTCCATGTCCTGGCTATTGTAAATAGTGCGCAAATGAACATGGGGATATATATATCTTTTCAAATTAGTGTTTTCATTTTCTTCTCATAAATACCCAGAACTGACATTGAATTCCTGGATTTGATCTTAGTCTTATTTTTAATTTTTTGAGGAACCTCCGTCCTGTTTTCCATAGTGGCTGCACCAACTTGCATTCCCGCCAACGTGGTTCCCTAAGGAACTAAGGTTCCCTTTTCTCCACATCCTCGCCAACACTTGCTGTTTGTTTTTTGTTTTTTTGTTTGTTTTTTAGATAACAGCCATTCTGTCAGATGTGAGGTGACCATTCACTGTGGTTTTGATTTACCTTTCCCTGATGATTAGTGATGCTGAACATCTTTTCATGTACCTGTTGGCCGTCTGTCTGTCTCCTATGGAAAAATGTCTATTCAGATCCTCTGCCTATTCTTTTTTTCCTGCTGTAAATTGTGTGACATTTTTGACAATGGTCCCCCAGGCCACAGCCCAGATGGAGGGAGGAACAGGGAGAGAGGCTGGGCTGAGAGACAAGAGCGAGGCTGTTCACCTGCCCGGGCGGAGCTGACTGGAGGCCCAGTGGGGATGGAGGGGTGACCCCCCCCCCAAAGAGCCGTGTCCTGCTGACTTCTCCTCCCACCCGGGCCCATGAGGATGGAGTCCCGTCCTCTGCGTCATCTCACGAACCCCACAGCTCGCCTCACAGCAAGAGATGCTCCACACACACCCTTAATGATCTCAAAGCAGACCTGTCCAAATGCAGACCTGAGGCCTAAACAGAGCAGCATCGAAGAGGCCCCCCTCAGGACGCATAACATCGCAGTTAATTCTGGAAGCTCTGAGGTCAGACGTCATCACACCTCTTGAAAGATCCGCGTCCTGACGAAGGGGTGACTTTCATCAGAGGCAACATAAGGACCAACAATTTGTTTAATCAGTAAACTCTCAGGAAATAGATGGCTGGGCTCGGCTCTGGGACCTTGGATGGAGACAGAGAAGGGGCAGGGTGGGGAGCTAAGGGGCGGAAAGATTCCAGCAGGGAGGCTGGCGTCCAGCACCCAGCAGAGCGGTCAACAGATGCTTTGACTCGAGGGGCCGGGCTGAGAGGCGGAGACTAAGGAGAGGCCGTGGGTGGACCAGGAGGTACCGGACAGGACAGACGGTGTGGGTGGAGTCAGGAGAGGCTGGCGGACGTGAGTGGGGGGGAGGCAGTCACGTGTTTCCATTCGCTCTGAGCACAGGGGACCTTCCTGCTGATTCCCGGTGTCCTCAAAGGGGAAGGGCTCCCAGCTGGGGTTCAGGCTCAGGGTGGACCCACCCCGGGAACCTGGGGAGAGGAGAAAACGGCCCCAGCGAGGTCTCAGCTCCCAGGGAGTCTGCTGGTGTGCACCCACACGGCGGGGGAGCGGGACAGGCGGGAGGCCATGCTGCACCATTTCCTGGCTGCAATCACTCACATGCTGCTCACAGGAGAAGGGGCTTTCCTCTGGGGCCGCCGTCCAAAGGTGATTACACTCATTTCTTTAAAAGCAGAAGCACCAAAAGCCCATCACAGTTCAAACGCATTTACCTAAACAGAGGGAAAATTTTTAGCAGGGAAAAAAAAGATAGCTCACACACACACACACACACACACATACACACACACACACACACACACACACGCAAACACTTCCCCCGCCCCAAATGCCAAGCTTCTGAAGGCAGAGCAGGTGTGCCCCGCGGGGAGACGGTGCAAGCAGGAGGCTGATCATGAAGCTGCAAATATGTACGGAGACGCTTCTTTGGCCACAGACCATTGCAGGTTGCTCTGAAATCCCATCCTCTCTACAGAAAGAGGAGACATGTGGAGACTCTAGCAATGACCTCCCAAAGCCTACCCTGTGATGGGCAGAGGGGGAGGTCGGGAGAGGGCAGGCCCCAGGCACCAGGTCTGAGCCAGTGTCTGCAGCAGCGGAAGGGGAGGCAGGGAGCGTGGGGGTGGCGCGCGTGGGGCTGCTGCAGGCTCTCCCATTCGTGGCTCACAGCCTCGGATCCAGAGAGGCACCCACCCATCCCCTCCCGCAGTCTTTCTGTCTCTGAGAATGAATTTCTCGACAGCAGAGAGATCCAGATCTATGAATTCACAAACCAAGACTTCACGATGAGTTCCTGCCTTAATAGAGGCACGTCTGTGATTAGCTCGGGGGCCGTTTAGAGAAACAAATGCTCTGCACCAGGGCCCCACTGGTTGCCATGGAAACGCCCAGCGCACAGATGTAGGTTCTGGCAGGTTCTGGGACGGAGCCTAATGGCCCTGCTGTTCTGATGCAGCCATCTTGGTGCTGCAGAAACTCTGACTGCGGCTGAGAACCAACCGCTTCAACTGTCAGATACTGTCCACCAGCAAGTGCTGGATCAGCCGGTAACGGGAGAGCTGGCGCTGCGGGAGTGAGTACTAATCTCAACAGCTGAGCCCGAAGAGGCAGCCGAGCCAGCGGGGCCAGGGATCAGGGCAGGCTTCCCCGAGGAAGCGGCACTGACGCCCAGCCCTGACCAACAGGAGTCCCCGGGACAGGCCTCGCACAGACGCTTCTAGACGGGGACCCGCCCGTGCAAAGGCTCTGAGGTGGGCTTGAGAAGCTGCAGGAAGCCCAGGTCAGAGAGCAGGAAGGAGGGCGAGGACCCTAAGAGATGGAGGTTAGCGTGGAGGAAGGATCCGGACTATAATAACTGGGCACCTACCTGGCATTTTTTGGAGGGAAAAAGCACTTTGCAGAACCATTTTCCATGAAAATGGTCAAGTCAAAACTGCCCAGGTCAGACAGACCAGTTCCCAAGGGCCCGTGTCATCCTTCTCTACCGTGCGTTCTGAGTCAACTGTTTCTGAACAAGAGAACTCAGCAGAGAACAATGCTGTCACGTTTTTGGTGTCACATGTTGTGTTTATTCTGAATTACTGCCCCAGAAAAGGATGGAGAATCACTGACATGTGTTAGCTGTCAACCACCTGCCACGTGCCGGAGGGGCCACTTGAGGTGCGTGGTCTCCAGCCTTCTCTCTGGCACGACCCGATGAAACAGTGACTGCTTTTTCCATTGCAGTCACGAGAAGCTGGGGTTTTGAAGAATCCAAATAACGCTCCAGGCACCCGGCCAGCAGGTGGAGGATCCTGATGTTGGAAGTCAGGTCTGCCTAACACCTGTCAAACCCCCAGGTTCACCTGCCACCCCCAACTAAGTTTTTTTACTGAGTTGAAAAATAGTTGAGACGTCCCTGGTGGCGCAGTGGTTAAGAATCTGATGCAGGCCACACAGGTTCGATCAAGATCCCACATGCCTCAGAGCAACTAAGCCCATGTGCCACAACTACTGAGCCCACAAGCCACAACTACGGAAGCCCGAGTGCCGAGGGCCGGTGCTGCTCAACAAGAGAAGCCACTGAAACGAGCAGGCCTTGCCTAGTAGCCAATACATAAGTAAATAAACACATAAACGGATTGATTTTTAAAAAAAGAAAGAAAGATACCTGTTGAGCGCCCGCCCTCCAGGAACCCGCCCTCCAGGGCCCGGGGTGGGGGCGGAGCCGGTCACACCTTGGCAGCGAGGCTCAGGTGCCGCGAGGCCGTAACACAGAATGGGGGGGAGGAGGAGGGGGCGGCCCCTCGGAGGGCGTGACCTTCGGGCTGCGCCCTGTCCAGCAGGGACTATACGGAATCTGCTAGCAGGAGAGGTTTGGGTGAAGTTCAGAAAAGGGTGGCGAGCCTCTGGGCGCGGAGCCAAGGTCAAGGCGGCCGCTCGGACACGCGGGGAGCGCCGCCATCTCGTGGCCGCACTCCGCAACTGCACGGAGGGCGCGCTCAGCACCCGCCGGCGCGAGCCAGACCCGCCCTCTCTGAGCCCCTGCAGCTCAGAGACGGCACCGCGGGGCCTGCAGGTGAGCAACCCCCTGAATAAGTAAATAAATGCGATCGCCAAGCCTCACACGGAACTGCACGTGTGTGCACGTATTTTATGGCCACGTCTAGGCACCACTCGTAATGTTAATATGATTCACATTTTTTTCTGTAAACCAACTGACTTGTTTCCTGAAATGCATTTTCGTTTAAAAGAATAGTCTTTGTCAGCCTCGTACCGTACGTGGAAATCCAAATCATGCACAAAAGAAGTAGAGCGCATGGGTTCATCGAGGGGAACCCGTGGAACGTCCAAGCTCCTGGCTGACTTCTGGCTAGGTGCCGCCGCCTCCTGAGCGCTCGGGGCTCCAGGCTCTGCTCTGCTGCACGGGAGACTGGCGAGCGCGGCAGGGATGTCAGAGCCAGAGGAGCAGGACCGAGGCGTGCCTTAGTCGGAAGGGATGAAAGACACGAAGAGGAGAAAAACCTTCTCACTGGGAGAGGGGGTGTTGTCTAAGCTCACACCCTGCTCCACCTCACGTTCCGGGGTGCACCGCCCCGGGGCTCCAAAACACACGACCGTGCGTGTGCCTCTCTGGGCGCGCCGTCTTCACGGACGGCCACTGGACATGGCCCCGGTGACCACAAGCCAACCCCCCCTCCTGCCCAGGCCCTGGGAGGTTAATTGAGTGCCGTGAACCTGAAGCAGAAACTAGGTCTCTTTCTCTGCACCTGGGGAGGCGAGTGGCATCCACGGAGGGGAAGAAAACCCTCCTTTAATACAACTTTTCAGTCACTGAGAGCAGCTTTAAAGCATATCCAGATGGGATGTGTGATTCTTTGGGTACTTTTCACTAAATGTGTGCATTATGATTTGGTAGTCAAGGGGAAAACAGAGGAGAAATTATGACCCCAACATAATCTTTTTTCATTTTAAAATTTTTCAGTTTTTAAATAATAGCCTATGTTTTTAGAGCAGTTTTAGGTTGACAAATAAACATACATTTCAAAGTAAATTTTTCAGAAAAGTTATCAAGAGCAGTTGTTCTTCAAAATTCTTTTCACGACCTCATTCCTGATCAGTCTGTAGAAACAGGTATCTTTCTGATGCACCTGGGGACTTGGACGGGGTAGCTGGGTGCCGCCGCCAGAGTGGCAGCCTGGAGCAGGATGGGACCTCCTAGCAGGCGGCTGTCATTTGCAGACACGCTGCAGGATCAGATGTCGCCCCAACCAGTCACTAGCCGGCTCCCATTCTTGGCCCAGTTGCTCCAATTCCAGAAGCAAAAGATCTGCTTATAAAAAATCTGATTGGGAGTAAGAACAGGAAAAGTTGACCCAGCCTACAAGGTCAGGAAGCTAAAGCTGAGATTCCAAAGGCTACAGGAGGCCGGGTGGTACGTCTGCTGCAGGGTTCTCCGAGCACTGGGGACGCCATCCAGACCCAGACTGGCTCTCTCCCACCTTCTGTGGGTGTTCTCCAGTGGAACTCCGCAATCTGGCAGCCGGAAAACGAGATTTCCACATCACCCTGCTCTGTCTGCCCCTCTGTCTGCCCAACTGTGTTCTGAAAACACAGAATCTAAAAGGACAATGGCCTTGACTTCTCTGTGGGGGACGAGGGCAGGAGAGGCCTGTGAAGACCTCACATTTCTCAGCTCTGGGACTCGGAGCTTCCCCGACTTGGAAGGTGTCTTGTTTTCTCAGAGCACACATCCTAGCGGCTGCATGGTCAGTACATGCTGACTGAGGATGTACAGAGTCCCCTGAAAGTGACTATGAATTCCGCAGTGCTTTGGAATATTCACGCGGTTGATTCCTCACACCAGCATCCACACAATTTCAGAAGACAGTCGTCTGTGCAGAGGCAGACCTTGCTGTACTGCACTTCACTTTACTGTGCTTCACAGATATGGCGGGTTTTTTTGTTTGTTTGTTTTTTACAAACTGAAGGTTTGTGGCAGCCCTGTGTTGCGCAAGTCTGTTGGTGTCTTTTCCCACCAGCATTTGCTCACGTCACGTCTCCATGTCACATTCTGGTAGTTCTCGCCATATTTCAAACTTTTTTGTTATTACTATACTTGTCGTGGTGAGCTGTGATTGGTGATCTTTGATATTACCACCAGCAAAAAGATTACAGCTCACTAAAGGTTCAAATGATGGTTAGCATTTTTTAGCAAGAAAGTATTTTGAAATTAAGGTATGCACATCTTTTTAGACATAAAGCTATTGCACACTCCATAGACTACAATATAATGTAAATTTAACTTTTATATGTATTGGGAAACAATGTTTATCCACCCTGTACATAATAGTTTGCATCTGCTAACCCCAAACTCCTAATCTCTCCCTCCCACCCCCTCCCGCTTTGGTAACCACAAGTCTGTTCTCTGTGTCTGTGAGTCTGTTTCTGTTTTGTAGATAGGTTCATCTGTGTCGTGTTTTAGATGCCACATGTAAAATCATGTGGTGTTTGTCTTTAGTGTCTTTTTGAAACTCAGGGTTTGTGGCTCCAGACTTTGAGATCCAGCAACTGCTTTGGATTCACGGGATTAAAGAGCATCTCCTCAGTGTCCTTCACTTGCCTCTAGGACGCCGCCCTCCCTGGGCCACTCCCTCTCCCGAGCTGTGTCCCTGTTGAGTCCTCCTCCTCTCCAGAGCTCTGAATACCAAGGTGTCCCCGGGCTCAGTTCTTAGAACTTTGCTCTTTATACTTGCTCCTTGGGGACCCCATCCGGTCTTACAGATTTACGTGCCACGTACGTACGTGCCCTGGCACCTCCCAAATGAATGTCTCCCCCAGGACTCCTCTCGTGAGCTCTGAACCCCCACTGCCTGCTGACATCTCCACTGGGAGTGCGAGGAGACAGCACTTCTGACCCGCCCCCCCAGGCTCCTCCTCCTGCTCAGCCCCACCTGGTGACATCAGCACCATCCTTAGAGCCACTTTTAGCTCTTCTCTCTCCCCCACCCTCCCTCAATCCAGTCCACTTTGCTCTGTCTTCAACATACCTCCAGAAGCTGCCCACCGATGGACGGATGGTGAACAAGATGTGGTTTACCCACGCAATAGCATATCATTCAGCCTTAAAAAGGAAGGAAATGTGACATGCCACAACATGGATGAACCTCGAGGACATCACACCACGTGGATTCCACTTATATAAGGTCCCGGGAGTAGGGGCTGGGGGAGGGGGAGGGGGAGTTAGAGGGTTTGCAAGAGAAAGAGTTCTGTGGGTGCATGGTGGCGACAGGTGCACAACAGATGGACTTAATGCCACTGAGCTGTACACTTAGAAATGGTGGAGATGGTAAATTTTATGTTGTGTGTATTTTACCACAGTGAAAATTTAAAAAAACCCAACACCCAGAACCTGAGCGCTTCTTGTGCATTCTACTGCTACCACCCTGGTCCCGGCCACCACCATCGCCTTTCGGGCCAGCTCTGCCCAGCGGCCAGAGCACCTGGGCGCACCCGCCTCCCGCTGTGCCTCCCGCTGCGCCTCCCGCCTCGCTCTGGGTCCTGGTGGTCTTATGACCTCAGGGCTCGGTTTCCCGGGCTGTCCCCAAGCACACAAGTCCAAGGCCTGGGTGGGACGCAGAGGCACAGAGAGGAGCCAGTCCCAAGCCTGCACCTGCGCCTCTGTGATCTCCTTGACCTCCTTCCCTCCCCTCTGGCCTCCGGGGGGTCCTCCCAGCCTCGCAGCCCCTCAGCCTGCCCGGCCCAGGGCCTGTGCCCCAGCGGCTTCCTCTCCCGGAACCTCTTCCCACCAGTGTCTGCCGGGCCTACCGCTCCTCTCACCTCCCTAGGTCTTTCCCCACCAGCCTGGCCCGCTTTCCTCCTGGCCCGTTCCAGCCCAGACCTGCTCCTCCCTGGTCGAATTCCCTCCATCTTCCAGCAAACTAACGCACGCGGCTTCCTAACCCTCTGTGTCCACGGTCTCCCCCTCTAGAAGATAATAAGCTCACAGGCTGGGCACTTCGGTCGAGGCCGCTCCAGGAAGCGCCCCGCGTGCCCGGCAGATGCCAGGCGCTCCGGGAAGCCTCCGTAAAGGAGAGAGCGGAACCGGGGCGAGCGACCTCGGCCCGCGGCGCTTCCCTTCGGCCGCCTAGACCCCAGACCCTGGGCGGCGCTGCAGAGACCCTGGCAGGAGTCAGGAGCACCCGGAGAGCCGGCTGCACAGACTGCTGGACCGCACCCCGGAGCCTCGGGTGCGGGAGGTCGGGAGGAGGTGGGTGTCGGCGCCCCGAGGCAGCGCCCGGGCGCGGCTGGGGTGGAGGGTGAGGGGCCGGCGGGAGCGGCGCCCGGAGAAGCGGTCCCTCCCGGGCATCCCCGCGAGCCCCTGGGCAGGGGGCGGCGGAGGAGAGGGAGGCTGGGCAGGGCGCCCTCCGCGCCGCCTCGGCTCGCGGGCCCGGGAGAGGGAGCCCCTCGCCCGCGCTGAGCCCGGGTGGACGCGAGAGCGGCCGGGGATGCGCGCCCGGAACCGCCCGGCGGCCGGACCGACTGCATCCCATCCCGGCCAGGACGCGCGGGCAGGACGAGGGCCCTTTGCGCGCAGACAGCGCGACCCCGGGAACTGGATGGGAAGACGCCCCCCAGCCACTCATCGCCCGCAAAACCCGGCGGGTCTCACGTTAAGCGGTTCTGCACAGGCCTGGGTCCCCGCGCATCGCAGGCTCCGCACCTCGCGTGCGTTCTTCCTGCTCCCCACTAATCTCCCCTCCCCCCTGCTCCGCACCCCCTCCCCCTCCCCTCCCCCTCCTTCTCCCCTCCCCTCCCCCTCCCCTCCCCCCCTTCTCCCCCTCTTTCTCCTCCTCCCCCTCCTCTTCTTCCGCCTCTCCTCGCACACACGAAGGGCGCACACCCCTCGTCCCTCTGCACAGAATTAAATGCAGCAGCACAAACCCTGGCGTCTTACACCCTTGACCCCTCCCCACTACCTGCCCGTCTGCGCAGAACAGGAGGGGTCTCGTCCAACCTCTCACCCCACAGACACCCTCAGACTCCTCCCCGTCCAGAAAGACACACCCGCACCTCGCAGACCTCTCCCCTGTCTCCTCCAGGAGCTGTCGCTCCGATTTGCTCTGACAGTTTGAAGGCACAGGTCACAAGGAGACTTCCCCACGAAACCCCACGTGCCGCCCACCCCCACTCCTACGGCCTGGTCTTCCCACCTGGGCATCACCCCCTCCTTTGGGGGCCCACCACAGAGAACCAAGACCTCTCTTCAGGACACGGTCCAGGAGCAGTTAGGGCGTGGCCTTCTCGGATCAACCGAGTTATTTCTGCTGGTGTGTGGGCACCGGTGTCCTGAGCTGGGCCAAGCACTGTGCTGGACCGCGGGCAGGCCCTGCACGGAACGACCTCACCGTCCAGCGCGGTGGGGGAGCAGCTCTGGGTGTTGGATGCTCTCACACAGCCACCGGGTACCATGGACACCCAGAAGGGGGTCGTCAGAGATACCTGGGTGGGTCGCAGAGGAGTGGATGCTTGGGCTGGACCAAAGGGAATGGGCAGCCATGTGGCCAGGCCGGCAAAGAGGCCAAGACACCCCAGTGGCAGAGGAAGGACAGAGATGCAGGTGGCAGCCTGGCTGGGGGCGGGGGCAGGTGCTGAAACCCGGATCTCCAGCCCTCCCCCAAATATTCTGGGTTCTGCGTATCCCTCCAACAGGTTTTCTTCACTTCAGTTCGTCAGAGGAGTTTTTGTTGTCTTCTCCCCTCAAAGTACCTTCCTTCCAACTGTGAAACTAAAACTCTCTTAAAAAAATAGTCTTTAAAAACAAAACAAAACATCTCTTGCTACTGCTACTCTGTCGGTAGGACATACAGTAGTGAGCACGGTGAGATTTCAGGGGTGCCTGCTGTCTCTCCACCCTGCACACGTGGGAGGAGGAAGTTGGACTCCACAGCCTGATTTGCATGGAGAGAACTCAGCTGAGGGAGGAAGGGGAGGGCGTTCACGTGGTCACGGTTGTGGATGCCACTCCCAGCTAAAGCTGGTCAGTTGCACCTTCCTTCTTCTGTAGTCACAGAGCCCTGTCTCTTTGTCTGGACACGTGACTGCCGTGAATAAAGACAACATTTCCTAGCCTCTCTTTGCAGGAAGGCAAAACCCATGTGGCTAAGTTCCACTCAAAACAGAAGTGGAGTATGTAATTTTCACTTTCAGGAATTGTCCTTAAGTGGATGGCATGTGTTTCCTTTTCCCCTTCACGTCTTCCTCCTAACTGGAATGTAGATGTGATGCCTGGAGCTCCAGCAGCCATCTTGGATCACAAGGTGACTATGCAAATGGAAACCATTTATGGAGGAACAACTAGATAGAAGGAGTCCGGGTCCCTGTGACCAAGAAAACCACACTAGCCATCCCTCCAGATTTCCTAACTATGAAAGAGAAATAGAATTCTACCTTGTTAAACTATTATCTTGGCTTTTTTTCCTCTGTTGTTGCAGCCAAATCTAATCCTTGGTATATCCATGGGTGCCTCTGGGCCTTCCTGTCTCTAGTCGTGTTCCCATTCAGTCCCTCCTTCCCATCTCCATCAGTGTGACCCCCTCACAACACAAACCTAATGACTTCCAATGGCTCTCCTTTGCTCACAAGATATGAAATAAACTGGTTGGCTACTCATGGCCTTGGCTTGGACAAAACCAGTTTAATTCCCCCTCCTTGCCTGAGGCCCTGCTCCAGATGTTGGTGAAGGTGGTAGGGCTGGGCACAGAGCCCCTAGCTGATCAGGGGGAATGAAGATGTAAGATGAATCCTGGTGTGATCAGGGAGAAAGGGAAGCCACGTGGATGACTTGGCCCTGACAGGGGATACAGCGGGGAGAGAGCCCCACCCATCAGTGGGGAGTCCTGCATGCTTGGGCTCCTGGGAAGAACGATTCCTTAATTGGGGTGAAGCTAATAGCTTGTTAGATTACTAAGAAAGGAAATCACATGAGCCGTTCAGTCCCCACATCCTTTACTCTGGCATCTTAATTAGGTATTTGTGTGCCTGGAATGAATACTTGGGAAATTACAGCCACGACCCCGAGAGAGTGGATTTTCTGTTCTCATCCCTCATTCGGGGTGTTGGTTCTTGGCCTGCCTGGTGAAAGGGGCCCCGTGGACCCCTGGCCATCCTTTGGTTTCTTGGCGGTTGCTGGCACAGAATGCGAGCTGCGTTTCTAAAGGCTACTTGACCAGTCTGTCTGGGACAGAGATCCGATTTTATTTACTGTCCCAGGAGCCACGGGGGGGCCAATAAATGTCTGATGAGTAAGTACTGTTACTCACAGGTAACGATGGTAGCGTAGAGGGGGAGGAAACCTCTTCCACTCGCTTGCCCTTCCACTCGCTTGCCCCGGAGCTGCTCTTAGGGAGGGAGGGTTAGGAAGACACCAGGATGGGGTGGGAGGGGAAGCCTGGGGGATGATTAGAGAGCGATCACAAGAGCCAGAGAGGAGCAGAAGTCCAGGGTGGGTATGCACGGAGGACGGGGTGGAGGACCCCGGCAGGACGATGTAGCTCGAGTTGGTGGAAACAACCAAGAGACCATTTAAAACAGCAAAGTCAGCTTGCAGTGATCTTTCTGGAGGTGCTGAGATGTGCCTTCCTTTAGCCACACCCTTCATAGCCCACAGAAGTCTGTGTCATAGGGTGGTCCCCACACGTGGAAGTGTGAGAAGGACTCCAGGTAAAAGGGTAGTACACCACGGTGGGGTCAAGTTCAGGGTGGCCATCCTGCCAGACAGCAGGGGGAGACCAGGGGCTGGAAGAAACTTGCAAAAGGCTCGGAAGTGAGATGGAGATTCGGGTAGGTCTCATCTTGATTTTAAGGGGCAGAGAAGTCGTCAGTGGGACTGGGTGTCTCTCAGGAGAGCAGGTGCTCAAGATCGTTTCTCCAGGAGGATAAAGCGAGGTTGGATGAGCTGGGCTGGCATGGGACAGGACGCGTGCACACAGATGGGATAAGCCAGCAGGACTCACGCGCCTGGTCTTTTTGGGACCAAGCGTGCACGCTGGGGAAGACGCTGGTCTAGATTGGAGGAGCTTCCTGTGGTTTGAAGGAAGAAGAAAGTTAACTGGGCCATTCAAGCGCTGAACCCATGACCTTGACCTGAAGTCTGTACCTAACTCTGTCTATAGACAGTTCCCGCCTCCGAGACAGGTTCAGAGCTTAGAGGACGTTTTCCAGTAGAAATGGCCCCCGTACAAGATTCTTAGGTTCCCTGAAATCGTGGGTTGTGTCGAACCCGCAAGACCGGCATGAACTTCCAGTGTGTCTGGACCACGGAGCTAACAGGACTCGAGGTCCTGACTTCGATTTGACATATTTTTTTCCCACAAAGGAAAACCCAGTGGCAGCTGTGATTTCAAAACCAAACAAAGAAACGAGGAATGTTGCTTCTCCTAGCCCATCGTGCACGCGGGCACGTCCAGGCCCTCACTGCCAGCTCTCACGCGAGGGACAGGCGTGTGGACTCATGGAGGGAGACGTGGGGACTCGGATGGAGCGGAGGGCCACACGTTAAATCTGTGAATCAGTAAAACGGGCGCGAACGACCCCACAGGTAGCTCCACCCTGGCGCTGCTCACCTAGTGACGGATCCGCAGAGGGAAAGGCAGCAGCTCTCCTCCCACCCCCTCGAATCCGCCTTACACGTTCTCACCAGCTGGTCACTCAGCCTCTGCCTGAATATCCCCAGGGACGAGAGACTCACTACCGCGCCAGGGAACAGCTTTCTGCTCTGGAGAGCCCCGCGTGGCCGAAAGGGAACAGGAACACATGCACCACACTCCCTAGGCTCACGCTGCCCTTGGAGTTGGAACCCTCCAGCCCCTGGGGTTGGGGGACGAGGGGGAGGATGCAGGTCTAGGGTGGAGAACCCAAAGTCAAGGTGGTTCTCAAAGACCTGAACGTTGGGGCCCCTCTTCGCACCCTAACACATGCCGTGTCCCACAGCACTGTGACCGCTTGTCTTAGTTTGAGCTGCTGTAACGAATACCTTAGACTGGGTGACAAACATCAAACAGTCACTTCTCGCTGGCTGGGTGCAGGGTGCCAGCCTGGTCAGTTCTGGGGGGCACGCTCTTCCTGGATTCCTCGTGCGGTGGAGGGGGAAGGCGCGCTTCTCTGCCTCCCCCTGTAAAGGCATCGAGCCCATCTCGCGGCTCCAGCCCCACTCCCTCACCCAAATCTAACTACTTCCCAAAGGCCGCGTCTCCACATGCCATCGCACCGGGGTAGAGGCTTCAATATGTGGATTTTGAGGGGACACGAACATGCAGTCCATAGCATGGCTGTTTATTGCGCAATTAGCATGTGCTAACAGTTTAATAGTTATTATATGATAAATACGCGATTATTACATGCTCAATAGATACAACTATGTTTCCATTTGACAGATGAGGAAAAAGAGGCCGATGAGGTGTAGTCCCTTGCCTGAAGTTTGCCCAGTTAGTGAGGGGCAGAGCTGCTGGGGTCCCACGTCCACACGCTGGACCACGACTCACAGTCCTGCCAGGGCTCCCTCGCTGGCCCGCGACCCCTCCTCCCTCTCACCCGGCCTCCTCCTCTGTGTCGGCAGGCAACGCAGCGCGCTCTGCTCACGGGCCCAAGAGGACCAGCACCGGGCAGGGTCATCGCTGGCCTCTCTCTGCGTCCCGGAGACTCTGCAAGCTGTTCCTGTGGAGGGAGAGTCTGGTTTCTGGGCAGTACAGGTTGTGGCCACGCTTTTGTGGTCTTGCCTCCACGAGCGGCCGCCGCAGAAGGCGTAGGGCAGGCAGGCGGACGCAGACAGCAGACTCAGGCACAGCTGCTCCGGGCGGCGTCTCCCTGGAAAAGAAGGGGTCATCATTTTTTCTTAATAAATAAAAAACCCAAAGGAAACCAACATCTTCAGAGGCATTCTGTGTGCTGTTCTCAGACGTGAAAAGATTTGAAACTCCCACTTCTTTCCTCTCCCGCTCCCTCTCCCCCTCCCTCTCCCTCTGTGTCTCTGTCTCTGTCTCTGTCTCTGTCTCTGTCTCTCTCTTGCACACACACTCCCCCCCAGCCGCACCCCCTCTCTGGAGCTTGTTGGGGATGCTCAGCCCAGCAAGGCTGTCTTCTGGGGTGTCTAGACTTGCTATCAGTGGCAACACCAGAGGAATGTATTCTTTTCGTACGCTCGTGTGCTCGCGTCTCTCCTGAGTGAATAGATGCCCGCTAGTCCTTGCACTGGACCAGGCTCCTCCGTGACAGCTTAGCATCCTGTTTGTTCGCCTTAGAAGAAACCCTTCTTGGCTTTCATGCAAATTTGCGTCTGAATGATTTGCTTCTGGCCTGTACCACATCACGCCTGCCCGGGGGTAAGAGCAAAGCTGCTAGTGTGGAGGGTAGCCGGGCCCCAGGCTGTGCCGGCTCCCTCCCTCCCTCACTCCCTACACCAAGGTTTCCTGAGCAGCTACTGTGTGCTCCGCACTCCGGGTGGGGGAAACCGTGTCCGGGTGAGATGTGCGTGTCTCTCCCGCTTGGGAAGGAACGGCTATGGACCCAGCACAGCTCACGACAGAGTAAATACTTGTCAGATAAGTGGCTCTTCAGTGTCACTCTGTGGCAGCTTGTGGAAAGGACCACGATTCCCTGCAGCGTGTTCATCACAAGGTGACGTCATCGGTTCGCTGCCCCCGAACCTGGGCTGTCTTGCCTTGCTGTGAACAGCGGAGTGTAGTGAAAGTGGCCTGTGGTCTCGGGCTTGAACTTCAGGCGGCCTGGCACCTGCCAGTCCTCCACTCCTGCTGCCCGTGGAACCCTTACCCATCCTGTGAAGGGGTCCAGACGAGCCCCCCGGATGGTGAGAGACCCGCGCGACTGCATCGCGCCAACCAGACGCCAGCTGCTTCCGGAGACCGCACCGCCTCGCTGCCTTGCTCAGCACAGGCACCCAAGTCAGCCCAGCCAAGGCCCGCCGAGGCTCACCTGGCTGACCTGTAGCTGCTGAGAGAGATTCGTCCAAAAGGCCAGATCACAAAACTGTGGCCCAAAGAAATCATGATTGATTTTTAATCTTTAATGAAGTTTTTCCCAGCTTCTCAATTAAAAAAGCAACACGTGTTTATAGAATACTTTGAAAATAGAGTACTGCTGTAAACGTGGTAATCTTAGTTTTATGCCTGTGTGGATATATCACCTTTTCAAAATAGGATCACATTCTATACACTGAATTGCATCTTATTTTTTAACTTAATGAATTATGAACTTTTCTTTACAATAAAATACTATTTTGTACTATTCTTTGTACTTAGCTGCATGTACTCCATTACGTTGTTGTCATTTCCTGAAACAGTCCCCGGTGATGGGCATTTGTATTGTTTTTGTATTTTTCTATCTGAACCAGCATTGCAATGAATATACTTACAGAAATCGTTTGAGATATATTTCTATTTCCTTGGACAAATTATTTTAAAATGGAAATGCCGAATTAGAGAAAAACTCCATCTTCAAGGTTTGGGGCCATATCGTCTCCTTGCATTTTTCAGACTTTCTGATTTGAGGGCCTTTTATGCTCTTAAAAATTATTGAGCCTCCCAAAGAGCTTTTGCATGTGTGTGCTATTTCTATCAATACTGTCTTAGAAATCAAAGCACAAAGATTTTTAAAATATCAATTCACTTAATGACAATAAACTCATTAAATGTTAACATAAAAATACATCTAATGGAAAGTAAACATTTTACAAACAAAACAAAATTACTGGAAAGAGTGGCGCTGTTTTGCATTTTTGCAAATCTCATTCACATGTGACTTGACGAAAGATGCTGGATTCTCATACCTGCATTTTATGTTGCAACATCACAGATCATGAAGCCTCTGGAAGACGCCGTCGTGCACTAGTGAGAAAATGAGAGCAAAAATGTCACACAACACCTTAGTGTTATTATGAAAATGGTAGTATTCTGACCTTTCAGGTTCTTTGACAGGGAGCTGGGGGATGGGGTGGTTCACACGACATTATCTTTAAAGAAAGAAAAAACTATTTGTTAAGCAAGAGTAGGGTCTCTTTGTTGCTACTTTTAACCTTTATTGAGATATAAATTACATACAATAAAGCACCCATTTGACGCATATAAATCATTATTGTTTTAAACCACTAAATTCCAGGGTTGTTTGTTACGCAGTCAAAGCTAACTGATATAAATTGTATATTAATATTGACAGTGAAATAAATGTGTTGAATAATGCATGAGATAAATGGCTTGTGTGCAGCCAAGACAACTAAATCGAGACGTGGCAGTACTGTTGTTATTATTACTGTTTGTAACAGTCAAATATGTATTGAGTTTCTGCTGCAAGCATTTATCATTCTCCATCTTGTTCAGCTTGCTCAATAACCACCCTGTGAAGGTTTTGTTGGTTCAGTTTCGGTGCCCATAGATTTTAAGAAATAATTACTGTGCATTGCAGGCGGGCTGTGGGGAACCCAGAGGAATTAGACGACACCGTCTCTGCTCACAGGAAGTGGGTGAGGTGTACAAACGTGAAACGTCTCAAGAACGCCATCTATCCACTCTCCCGTTTATTTATTTTGTAAATGTTTGTTGAGCATCCACTTTACACAAGGCTCCGTGCTAGGCTGAGGGAAACAGAGACCAAGCGTGGATTCCCGTCCCCGCACGGCCCGCACCTACTCCCGCCTTAAGGGGTCTGTGTAGTGGTGGTCTTCCTGCATAAACACCAATCACACATCACAACACGGGGGGATTCCAGGAGAATAAAGATCAGCGAGGACCACGCTGGCAACGCAGATGCAGAGCACTATGATTTCAGACTCCAGACTAGGAAACCGAGACAGTCAAAAGGCAGGGCCGCAAACTCCCCACTGAGGGCAGAACTCTTTCACCTCAACCAGAAAATAGCCTACAAGCCAGTAGGAAACGAGCTGAAGGCTCTGATCACTGGAAAAGGCACTAAAAGTTCTCATGAACCTGCTCTCGTGACATGAGAAAAATTATTTTGATGCATCATGTTTCACCTAGAGGATGGGCAAAGAAGTAAAAGTTTGAGTATACGTTTGGAGACACTCTTCTGCAGTGAAGTAAAATGGTAGAACCTTGTCTAGATCAATGCGGCGACATCGAGGGAGATTATAAACGCACTTGCCCCATCGGCATTATGGTCGCATGCATGTGAAACGACACGTGCACAGGACAACGTGGCGTTATTTGTGCTGGCTACAGGTTAGGGACAACTAACGATAGGGGCTTAAATAAAAGGTGGTACATCCACATCACGGAGTAACACGCAGCCATTGAAAAGGAACCAGAAAGGTCTTGCATACAGAAATCAGATCACTTACAAGATATTTTGATAAGTGTTTTTAAAAAGTAAGATGTAGCATATCATTTATAGTGTGTTGTTATCTTTCTTCCAAAAAAGGAAGAGAAAAATATATTTGCTTGTTTTTAGAGACTGGCTCTGAAGGATCCACGCAGCACTCGGCCTCCTAGTGACAACCAGTGATGTAGGGATTACGTCCTGATTTGTAAATAGGGAAACTGAGGCTCGGAGAGCTTAAGGTAAGGTCAGGGTCCCACGGCTTGTGTGTGGTGGAGCTGGGATTTGAACTCAGGGCTGTCCGGTCCCAAAGGCGTTTCTCTCAGGCCCACTGCTCAGCAGCCACAGCTCTGACGCCTGTGTGTGTTCAGAGATGAGGTTTCTAGGAGGGGGTGCGTGTCCTCCTCAGGCCTCGTGTGGAACTGAATGCACTTGGCAGAAAGCTAAATGTCACTGGCCCTGGCCCTCGGTGAGATGTGAAGGTCAAAATCACGGCCTCAGGCATTTCCTCCAAACTGGCAACTTGAAGTGGTGCGGTCTCTCAGAAACACAGCTGCCCAAGCTTTTGAAAACGACCGGGACGTCTGTGCGGGCAGGTGAAGAGAGCGGGAAGGCAGGCCTGCTGTACGTCAACACCATGGGGCAGCTACTCTGTGTCTCTGCTGCGAGAGCTCATCTGCGCTCGCCGGGCGCTGTTGGGAGTGAAGGACCCCCAGACAGAGCATCAGCACAGCTCTCCGGCCCCAGCACCAGGACCCATTCCAGCCGCTTCCAGCTGGGAGGGGTTTATGCAGGACTGTTATGCAAACCGCAGTTTCTGCAGGAGGCCAGGGACTCAGACCTGCAGGAGGCAGCCGTCCCATCAGAGGCTCCCGGTGGAGATGCTCTCGCCACCGACACAGGCACCTTGGCTCACACCACGCGTGTGCTGGGTCCTGCACCTCCGCGCCGCGGGCGCGCCACCTCTCCCCAGCAGAGGGCAGCTGCGAGCAGGGCCCTCTGTCGCCTGATGGCTGCTCGGCCAGCGGAAGGCCCAGGCAGGCGCGTCTGGGTGTGGAGTCCGGGTCACATGGAGGCACTGGCGCTGCAAGGGAGGCTGGGAAAGTGAGTTCTGGCTTCTACCTGGGGGTGGGGGCGGGGATCTCATAAGGCGGGAAGCTCTCCGAACACGGGAGGGGCAGTCTTCACCAGGACACACGGAGGGAAGCCTAGAGACCGCACGGCGCCTGGCACTTTCCAGCAGCAGGTGAGGAACTTGAGAGCCGGGGAGACGGGATTGGTCCAGCATCACACGGAGGGTGGACGGTCACGACCAGCATCTTCACCCGTCCTGACTCCTGGGCAGTGTGTTCGGGTTGCGTCACAGTGTCTCTGTTCATTCTTTCAGCAAGAGCTGAGTGAACGCCCGTGGCAGCGAGGCCTCAGACACGTGGCTACGCGCATAAGGCCAGTGCTGAGATGGGGCCCGTTTCAAATGCAACCTCACCTCTGCCTCCAGGAAGCCGACCTGCCGTGGGAGGACTCTGGGTACGTGAGCCGCCGGTGTCACGTGCTAAGCCACCTGGCCTTATCCCATGACCGCTGAACACCAGCTCCCAGCCCCCTCCTCTGGGAAGCCCTCCTTCACCTGCTCAGCTTGCAGCCCTGGTCTCACACAGTTGCGCCTTCTTCAACCAGCATTTACCAAGCACCACGCATGCTCGGTCATGAGACGACCCTGGAAACCACTGAGATGCCTGATGTATTTACAGGTGCCAGGACGGCCCATAGAGGGGCTTAGAGAAGGACAGGAGGGGAGGACTGTGTTCTGCTCCTGAGGGTCTGAAGTCTTTCCCCAGAGGAGCTGCTGCTCGAGCTGGCACTTGAGAGATGGAGAGAGGTTTCCTAGGCAGACGGGTGAGGAAGTGGTCCAGGCAGAGGGCACAGCACGCACGGGGCAGGGGTGGGGAATGGCCTTCGATTCCACACCTGTCGTGTGACCCTTGGGCAGACAGTGCCCAGGGCTGAGGGCCTGTTTTTCCAGCCCCTGGGGCAGGGGTGCCCCTGTTATTCACACCTGGGGACACGGCTCTGCACGTGGGCCTCCCAGATACCTGCCTGTTGTCCACGTGGGAGATGATTTGGAGCCTCAGGGAGCGGCGTTCTCCTTTCCTTTCCCTTTCATGTAAAACCTGTCACCACATTGCCGCAGCCCCAGTTGCTTTCTGGTGAAAATAGATAAATAAATAATTTTTCACAAAACTAATTAGCAGAGAGGAAGATGCTAATCTGTTTCGCCAACTGTCTCTCTCCCCGCTCGCTACCAGCCGTGCGGGGTTGGGAGGGGCTCGGGCTGCGGGAGGCGGCGCTGTCGGAGACGGCAGGCGCCCCAGCCCACGGGCCCTGGACTCCCTCCAGCCTCCGGCCGACCGTCCACCTGCTGGCCAAGCGGACTCTGCCTGCTCGTTGGATGAAACCTTCAGCTGGTGGAAAAACCTGTGACAGGACAGAGCCCTGGCTCTGGAGTCAGACAGAGCTGGCTGGATGTCAGGGCACCGCCTTAGCCTCAGTGTTCTCGTCTGCAAAACGGGGTTGCTGAGGACGCCAGTCGCCCAGGGCTGTGGTGAGGACGCAGGGAGGTGAGGCACGGGAAGCCCCAGAGTGCCGCTCGTGTGACCTCCGTCTCTCAATTGAAGACCCCGAAGGTCTCGGGGTGACATCGTACTGTCGGGAGCGGTGATGGGTCTCTAGGTCTGCCTAGTGCAGTCCTCGAGGTCTCGCACTGAACCAGCCTCCAGCGTTACAGAGGAGCAGGAAGCCTTCCGCAGCAGCCCTGGGCCTCAGCTCCTGCCCGCGACAGAGGGCGGCAGGGGGAAGGACAGCTCCTCTCCCTCCGGGGCAGACTCGGGCGTCCCCCCCTGAGAGAGCTTCGGATTCGGGAGGCGTATTTCCCGCCTGGCGCTGGGACCTGGGGAGGACGGGGCCCACCCTTGACGGCAGGAGGTTCCTGGGCGACCTCGGGCGGAGGGCGAGGTAGGCCCCCCGGCGCTCCGTGAGCAGCCCGCGGAGGCCGTCTGGCTTCTCTGCCTCGCTGGCGTTTCCCGAGCTGGCCGGGTGATGGGGCCCAGCGCGGGGGGGCGCGTGCCTAGAGGTCGCCCAGAAGGTCATCCTGTGCACGTGTCGCTTCGGTGACTGTGTGGAAGCTGAGGCAGGAAGGGTCTGGCCTCCTGCTGACGCGGACCGTGACGGACGCCCCCCCAGCACCGTGCTGAGCCCGGAGGACGGCGCCACAGGCAGGTCCTGCACTCACTCGCACATCATGGTGAGAAACCAAGGCCCGGAGACGCGGGGACTTGCCCAGGGCCCCACAGCTGGTCCGTGGGTGCAGAGCCGCGATGCAAGCCCAGGCGGTCTGACCGCAAAGCTGACACCCCTCCTGCACCAGCAGGCGGCCTTCCCAGGTGTCACCCCCCCGGCTACCTCTCCATCGTGAGAAAGGAGAGCTAAAGGCCCGGCCGTTCCCCTCCTGGGAAGGAAGAGGTGAGACGTGTCATCTACACAAGGCTGTTCATTGCAGCGCTGTTTGAAACAGCACACCAGTCTAGCCGTCCATCTGGAGGGGACTAGTTAAGTCAGTTATGCTGCACTCATACCATGGAGTGAGGTGCATGTTTTAAAATAACTAGGAAGCTCTCTGTGTGTTGAAATAGAAGGATTTCTAGAATTTAGTGTTACGTGAAAAAAAGCAAAGTGCAGGAGGGTATGTTAACATACCGTTTTTGTATAAAAATTAGGGGAGAGCCCTCACCTCCATTTGCGTTTGCGTGTGCAGAAACAAATTCTGGAAGAATGAATGAAAAACTAAAGAGGTCTCCTGGGGAGGCCGGGGGCAGGCACAGGTCTGTGGGTAGGCCGGGGAGGCAGAGGGAGATCTGTAAGCTTTTACCTTTTCCTCTAGAATTGTTTACCCCCTTTTCTTAGCTTTTTATTTTGAAATAATTATAGACTCACAAGGAGCTGCACCAACAGTGCAGGGACGCCCTGTGAACTCTTTATCTGGCTTCCTCTAAGCAGAACATCTTACGTGTGGGTCCTACTTTATCAAAACCAGGAGATTGTACCTTTTCCCCCCTCTATCTCCTTTAAGAAAAAAAAGGGAGATTTTAAAATATTGTTGTAAAAGACACGTAGTGTAAAATTTACCATCTTAACCTTTGTTAAGAGCACTGTTTTGTGGCATTAAGGGCTTTCACACTGTTGTGCAAACGCCACCATCTTCCCCAGATGGCTTCTCTTCCTGTAAAACTGAAGCTCTGCACACGTCACACACTAACTCCCCACCCCCATGCCACCCCCAGGCCCTGGCGACCACGTCACACTTTCTGTCTCCGTGGGTTTGACGTGTGAGTGGACTCGGGCGCGACTTGTCCTGTTGTGACGGCCTCATCTCACGGGGCGTGATGTCGTCGAGGCTCACGCACGTGTCAGGGTCTCCTTCCTTTCCTGTGGATAAACCGCATCTCGTGTGTCCTCTTGTTCACGGATGGACACGTGGGTTGCTCCATGTCGGCGACGGCCAGTCCCGCTTCCCCGTTACCCACAATGACCCCCCGGGGTGGCAGTTCACCCTCCCTCCTTCTTCGCTTCCGTATGTAAAGGAATCCCCCGCTCCCAGCCGCAACTGATCTACAAGCCCCTCTGGAACTGGCAGCCTTCCCGCTCCTTCTCTCCCATCACCTAGAACACGGTAGATGTCCAGTTCCTTGCTGAATTAAGTGTCCTCACCCTTCTTCTTGAACTCGGTTTTTTTCCCCTGGATTCATCAGGGACCCATTCTCTGCCTGGACTGTTCTCTCTCTACTCTGCCAAGCCTGGACTGTTCTCTCTCTACTCTGCCAAGCTGTCCTGCTAAACCACCCCCATCTCCCCAGATGTCACTTTAAATGTGCCCTCCCCGGGAGGCTTCCCGGCCGCTGGGTCGGCCCAGCTGCCCTCTGTGTGTCCCACGGCACTCATGGTCCCGACCTGTCACGGCGCGTTTGCTGCCTGTCTGCCCTGCTTGGTGCTAACAGAGGTGAGACCTGCCATGTGGATTACCACGCGCCCTGTCCTCTCTCCCTGAGGACCGCGAAGTGGATGGTGCTGTGGGAGGTCACAGAAAGCCGCCTACCCTCCGGAGAGCAGAGCATACGGCCCTGGGCTCTGCCCCTGTCTCTTGGGGAGCCCTGAAGGAGCCACGTACAGGTGGACATCTGTACAACGCGGTGTCCCCCGATGCAGGTTCCTGGCACTCATGCTTCCTTCACGAGGGGCGCCGCCAAGCCCTAGCAGAGGCACAGCCCCGCCCCCGGCGCGCGGCGAGGTGGCACAGCCGCCCCGAGGGAGACCACGGCTGCTGGGGAGGGGCGCTGGCTGCTCGGGGCGGGCGGGAGGGGTGGGGCGAGCCCTCCTCTCGCAGGACGCAGCCGGGGCCTCCTCCCAGGAGCTGCCCCCTCCTCCCCAGCAGCACCGCGCAGGGCCGGGCACGATGTGGCCCCCGAGGGAAGGCGGTGGCCGCTCGCCGGTCATCCTCTGGGGCCTGGGAGGCCTGGTCCCTCTGGAGACGGGCACGACCTCTCGGCCGCGGCGGCGGGGAGACCCGTGCGGCGGGCGGTGGACACCTGCTCCCTCTGACCGCTCAGCAGGCTTTCGAGAAATGGCCTTCAACACTGACAACTGGGGACCCCACCGGACCCAGAGGAGCAGGAAGGGAAGGAGAGAGGGAGGGAAGGAATGAACACGTCTGACATCAGCCTGTGGACCACGGATTCGATGAAGACCTGTAACAGGACCCCGTGTGGGACCCAGGAGCCCCGGGAAGCCACGCCAGGGAGGCAGCCGAGCGCCAAGACACGGACGCTTACCCTGCCGCTTTGCGGCTGCGCAGCTCGGGGAGCCTTGCTGGCCCCTGTGTGCTCTGGCTTCTGTGCCTGGAATAGGAAGGCTAACCCGGTATTGGGTTATCGAGCTGTCGGGATGCTTAGAAAAAGCGCTGACTCGTGAAGAGCACTCAGGCTGTCTGCCGCTACGTCCATTTACTCCTGGGCCTCAATTTGCTCGGCTGTAGGATAAAAGCTTTGGATCAAATGGTCTCTGAGTCGCCCTCCGGCTCTGGAATTCGTAACTCTGTACATCAGTTAGCTTATTCTGGTTGCATGCAGCAGACCTGCAACTCTGGCTGAGCTCTGCAGAGAGGGATGGTGGAGGCACTCACAGAACTGAGCGACAAGAACCAGAGAGGGTCTGAAATCAGGGCGGTGGACCCCACTGACGCCCACCGCAGGGAAGAGGCCCCAGCAGGCGGTCCACGTCCTTAGCCTCGGGAGACCCCACTCCTTGGCACGCAGAGAGCAGGGCACCCGGATCCCACTGGACCCTGCGGCTGCACCCAGGGGAGACCAGGTCCTCCTGGGAAGGTGGGGTGCTGTGGCCCACAGAGAGGGGAACGAAAGCCCCGGGAGCAGGCCCAGCAGACACCCACCCCCGGGGCGTGTGGCAGAGGCCGGGAAGCACTGACTTCTGGTTCTACCTGAGATGATGAACAACCTGGGAAATCTAGGCCAGCCGCTGTTGAGGCTTTGAGATGCTCTCTCTCCCCATGGTCACTTCCCGTGGGTGGGTTTTCCCTCAGCGCCAAAAAGCTCTGTCTGGGAGGATCCCACTTGCTGGGCGTTCCTGGAGGTCAGGTCTGACCCAGTGTCCAGCACATGCAGGTCCCTGATAGAAGCTGATCGATGGCGACGGTCACGTCGTACCCTGCAGATGAAAGCCGCAGACTGACAAAGGGATGCGGCAGTGCCCTGCCTGGAAGGAGAGGCGCCTCTGCGGGGGACAGGAGACGAGCTCTCTGGATCCACAGGGGGTCGCTTCCCTGATGCTGGTTTCTGAGCCTGGGTGTTCAGCTCTGGTGATTGACTTGCTCTTGTGACCTCAACTGCTTCACCTAGAAAACGGAGACTATTACAACACCTACCTCCTCAGGGCTGTTGTGAGGTTTGATGAGTGAATTATTCACTCCACAAATACTTGTTGAGAATCTCATAAGTTGGTCACAGTTCCGGGTGCTTGAGATACATCAGTGATCAAAATAGAGACACCCGAGTTCACGCAGCTTACATTCTAATGGACGCACAGAGCCACAGCCACCAGGTGGGTGCTCTAATTCTTACTAAAGTGTGAGTGACTTTCAGCACGGTTGGCTGGCAGCTCCAGCCAGCCTCTGTTGGGATGCGTTCATCACGACTGTTCACAAGATTCCACCTCTCTTTCTGGGCACATGAGACGTGCTTTGGCCGAAGCAGCATGAGTAGAAGTGACGGGGTCCTGGGTGGAAGCTGCAGGAGCCAGTGCACAGCCCTGGGTCTCACGGATGCTGTGACCAGGGAGGTCCCTGGTGACAGAGAAGAGCAGCACCCCTGTGGGTGCTTCTCCGCTGCCCTCCCTGCTGGCATTTCAACTGGGCCTGCAGCGTGAGTGAGGCGTAGGTTTTTGTGGCATGAAGCCACTGAGAGGTGAGGGTTGCCTGTGGTGGCAGTGTGACTGAGCGGCACTGACACATAATGCCCTCCCCTCCCCGGGCCTTGCAGAGATCTGCACGGTCTCCTGGCCGTGTTAGCAGATGCACAGGCTGTGGAAACGTAGGTCACCAGGCGACGGCGCAGAAATCCTGCCTCGCGACGTCTCTCTACCCGCCCGGCACGCGGACGGCTGCCGCGTCTCACATGCGGTCTGTGTGTAAACGGTGGCTACCGTCCCAGCAGCCCTGGCTCCAGGAGGTCACGTGACTGCAGACTCCAGCACGGCCTGGAAGTGGCTGGACCGGTACTCGGTACCCCTCCCCCTTCCCCCAGCCTGCCGATGTCTCCCACCGTGGGTCCTTCCTGTGAGGTCCCTGATCCCTGTCCCCCCCAGGACACCTCCTGCCTCTTTGCCTTCCCTCGAACCCAGCCCGTCTCCTGCTCTCTCTCTAGCTCCATTTACTGGGGCTTCCTGTGGCCATTATTTCAGGAAACAAACTCCTTTGCCCCTCATCCCAGCCTCCTCAAAGCCAGGCGGCTTAGATAGGGTCCAGCCTGGAAAATGTAAACCATCCCGAATATTTAAAATAGAGAGAATTGAACCCAGGGAACTGGTTTCACGGGAGGTAGAACTGCGGGCAAGCCCACTGCACTAGTCGGGGCGCCCGAGGCCAGCGGAGCGGGCTGGAGGATGAGGAGCCTGGCTGGGGTCACCTGGGGGAACCTGGGGCCAGAGCAAGGACATGCAGGCCCTGCACAGAGAGGAAGCGGAGGAAGACCCCACTTCTCCCTTCCTCTCGCCCGCCAGGCACCTCCAGTGCCTCCCGTGGGTGGAATGAGCTGGGAGCCAGGGAGACACAGCTGTACAGAGCAGGGAAGGGGCACGCGGCGGACGGGAGGCAGAGAGACCTGGAACCAACGTACCGGGCACCCTCCACCTGGCACCCATGTCCCCATAACCCTGTTGGGCAGAGGCTGCTTTCTGTCCACGACCCACTCACCCCAGGACGTGGGGCTATGCCTTTTCCTCTGAACCTTTCCATCGCGGTTGGTGGCACTGCTGACTCGACACCCACCCGCAGTCGGCTTCCCCCTTACGTGCCTCTGCTGTTGGTGCTGCAAATTTAAAACCTCACGTTTCCAGCCTTCTTGCCGCTAAGGATGGCCACTGACCTATAGGTGCAATCTTCTGGAAACTTTGTTTTTCTTTTTTTAAATTAATTGCTTAATTAATCAATCAATCTACTTTTGGCTGTGTTGGGTCTTCGTAACTGCATGTGTGCTTCCTCTGGTTGCGGTGAGCACATGCCACTCTTCGTTTCGGTGTGGGGGCTTCTCTTGCTGCGGAGCACAGGCCCTCGGTACACAGGCTGTGGTAGTTGTGGCTCACGGACTTAGTTGCTCCGTGGCATGTGGGATCTTCCCGGACCAGGGATCAAACCCGTGTCCCCTGCATTGGCAGGTGGATTTCTTAACTACTGCACCACCAGGGAAGTCCCAAACTTGTTTTTCTCCATTAAAGGGAGCAGACATGGCTGTGACCACCTCTTTCCCCTTCTACCTGTCTTGAATGCCATGAAAATGTTTGGAGCTACAGCAGCCATCTTGCAACCATGAGGTTAAAGAGCCAATACATTGAGGATGGGGAAGCAGAAAGAAAGAAAGAAAGATCCTAGATCTTTAATGACACTATCTAGAGGTTAAACCAGCCCTCGGTGGCTCATCTCCAGACTTCCTGGTGTGCGGGATAAGCAAATGCTTTTATTGCCTATGTCACTGTTAGGTTTCTATGTCTTGCTGCCAAAAGCATTCCTGCAACAGATAGGGGCGACCTTACCTATCCAGCTCCCCAAGCCAGGATCCCAGAAATAAAGTCCACCCCTCCATGTCTCACAAGTCACCGAGGCCTGGAGACGTCTCCCCTTGGTGTCGGTCTCCCCTCCTCTCCTGGCCACACTCACCGCCCACATCATGGGTCAGGTTCTCAGGCTGCCCGTCTCCCTCAGAGTCGCACTCTGCTGTCGCCAGAGGGATTGTTCGAAAATGCATACATCGCACATTGAAGCGTGTCCTTTTTTGGCTTCAGAACTTGTACAGGCTCCCCATGGCCCCCAGAATAAAACCTAAACTGCTTAGCAAGCCGGACACAGCCCTCACGACTTGGGCCACGAACCGGAGCCACTCCTCTCCGTGAACTTCTGCTGAAGGTTCCCTCAGGTCTTCTTGAGGGCGTGCGCCCCAAGCCCTGGCCCCATGCAGGGGCCGGCGCAGATCAGGCGGTCCCTCACGCCCTCCTCCGGACCCACTTCTTCTGCTGGTCGCACCCTGCCCTGTTGCTCTTCTGCTGGCTTGCTTTTCTCTTCCTCCCTCAGCAGAAAGCCAGTTCCTTGACAACAGGGCCGTGTGGGTTATTCATCTCTGCGCCCCGGTGCCCGACACGCTGCAGGGACTTGATAAATGCGTGTGGAGTAAGGGAGTGCGCGAGGGAGTGAATGAACGGGGCCGTGCACCCAGGAGCCTGGGAAGTCAGCTGCTGGGAGGAGCTGACGCTCTGCGTCTTTGCAGGCGGGAGAGAACGGCCATGGCCTCAGCCTTTGAAAACCTGCTCAATAACCCGGCCTCCTGGAACTTCGCCCAGCAGCTCTGGGGAGCAGAGCACCCTGCCCACGTGCAGACAGAGCTGAGTCCTTTCTCCTGAAATAAATTCTGTCTCAAGCCAGCTGCCATCAGGGAACCATCTTGAAGCGTGATTTTCCCAGAAGTGTTACCATTTGCCTTGGAATGCCGGAGGGGAGGTGGCGGTGGTCCCGGCTCGTCTCTGAGGTTCCTCTGAGGCACCCTGTTCCCTCTCCGTCTTCTCGGAAGGGTGGACGGCTCCAGGTGCTCCGAGGTGCACGTGCCCGTCTCCGAGGGCAGAGGAGAGTCATGGGGGAGAGCTGGGGCCCCTCGTAGTGCCACCTGGGGCCCCTCGTCCGGCCGGGGAGCAAACGGTCCTCGTGCGGACGGCACAGCCCTCCTGTGACGCAGCCACACAGCCCCAAAGCCTCCCCGTCGCAAAAGAAGGCATAAGAAAGAGTTATGGGACCGGGAAAACGAACACTGGAATCCATTGGTTCCTTTCAGGTGAGAGCTGCTCATAGAACATCTGTGGTCGTAGCCGCGCCGTGTGCGTGTGTGTGTCTGTGTGTCCGTGTGTGTGTGTCTGTGTCTGTGTGTGTCTGTCTGTGTGTCTGCCTGTGTGTGTGCGTGCGTGTTGGGGGCGGGGGGACCTGTTTTCTTACCAGCGGCCATCGTCACCCTCTAAGGAGCCCCCCCTGCAGCTCACTGCCTCCCCTTGGCGGGGTGCAGGCAGCGCCAGATCAAAGGCGTGGGGGTGAACTCTAGCGACAGTCCCGGCAAGCCCAGCGCCACCTCTGTGGAAGCATTTGGACGCTTGGAGGGACGTGCTTCTCCGCCGCAGCTGCAGAGTCAATGTGGTTTTAGGTTTCGCGGAGGAAACCGTAGTTCCTTAGCTGACGTATTCCGCCCGTGAGATGCCAGCGGTCACTGAGGCCACGCCAGCTTCCTGAGCACCGGGCCCAGGGACCACGGGTCACACAAGCGTCAGGGTGGTGTCGCCCACTCAACTCCCAGGGACGCGTGCTGAGAGCTGGAGCTGGGTGTGACGATAGACACGGCAGGTGCCCTGGACCAGGAGGCAGTGAGGGGGATCTGGGACGTGCGGGGCAGCTGACCCTCTGCCGTTTCCTTCTTGGTTTGGTTCTACGGAGACCTCTGTCCGAGAGACACTCCCAGTGCCGCCCCCGCCCCTGCCGAAGCTCAGGTCTGCCCCCACCCTCCGTCCCCACCGCCCCGCCCAGCCCAAGCCAGCACCTCCTCCCGCCCGGATGCCCGCAGCCTCCCAGCTCAGGGTCTCCTTCTGGAACCCTCTGCTCTCTGCTCCATGCTGATGCTAGCTTCGGCTCTCTGAAATGTTTGCTCATGTCACTCAGTTTCTTGCTTCTAAATTCCTTCGATGACATCCCACCCTTTCAAGAAAAGATGCAAAATGCCTTGCGACGCAGCTCTTGAGTCCGTGACAGCCTCAGCCCTCTCCCCTCCTGCCAGCCTGCCCCCCCCCCCCACACCCCAAATGCTCCTCCTTCCCTGCCTCGAGCAGACCTGCACACACGCCGAGCACCAGGGCCTGGACGGCGCCCCTGCGCTCTGCTCATGTGGGGGTTTGTGTAACTGTGCCCGCCCTCCCCACACCTCCACCCTGTCTAGAAGCCCTCAGCCCCTGCCTTGCCCATCCCAGCACCTGGGTGTAGAATTTGTGCTCACCCATCTGTCTGTCTCCCCTCCTGGCTGGGAGCTTCCTGAAGGCAGACTCCAGCCTTCGACAGGTGTCGGTAGCTCAGCGTAATCTCTGTGTGTGTTACAAACGCAGGGAAGGGGCTTCTGGCGTCCTGGGCCCGGTGCTGCAGGGTGCAGGTGAGAGCGGGTGTGAGCCAGGTGGGGACAGGAGAGGAAGCCCAGGGGGAGAGAGGGACCCCAGAACCGGCAGCAATGCCAGACCTCTCACCTGCATCCTGCTGTTCATTTTGGCAACCACAGGATGACTCGGGAAGCGGTCTGGCTGGGAGACGACCCAGCTCTGGAGGCGGCCGCGAAACGCCGCCGCCCAAAGTGGCCGCTCCCCAAAGTGGTCGCTCCCCAAAGTGGCCCCCCCCAAACCCCAGAGGTGTCCCCTCTCGGGAGAGCAAGCCCATCCCAGGACTGGTCTGAGGAGGACCCTTGGGGCCTGTGGGGCAGAGGTTGGGATGGTGGCTCAGGAGTTGGCAGAGACCTGGGTTTGAATCCTGACTCTGCCTGGAAAACGGCTGGACCCTCTGAGCCTCGAGCTTCTCGTGTAAAATCAGAGCAACGCGCACCCGGCAGGGCCGTCAAGGGGTTTAAAGGAGGTCGTGCGCGCAGAGCAGGCGCTGTGATGGTATCTAGGGGGAGGGGTTGACTCGCATGCTGTTGTCTCCGTGGTGACGCAGGAACCCGGACACGCGGGGAAAGGAGGGACAAGGCAGGGCCCAGGTCGTAGAGCCGCAGAGGGCAGTGGGGCCTCGCTCGCAGGGGTTGAGGGTCCCCCAGGGCAGTCACAGGAGGAGAGAATGCGCGCCCTTCCTCCAGGCCCACCTGTGGGCCCCATGGCTTTGGCGGAGGAGGTCTGCACTTGACCTCCACCTTCCCGGGCCCAGCTGGCGGTCCTCCTCTGACCTCCCACTCGCCCACAGCCCTTCTGGCGGCCCAGCAAACGCAGACACAGAGCTGGAGCCAAAGCCCTGCCCACGCCCCCGAGCAGCCCCAGGCCCCGGGCGCCTGCCGCGCAGAGGCCGCTGCCGCTGCGTGGCCCGGCCGCCCCGACCCCGGGGGCGGCGTTGTCAGCAGCTGAGAAACGAATACCTGCCTCTCTTCCTTCTGGCTAGGAATGCACTCCCTGCTTTTCTTCTATTAGAAAATAACGGCAATGATGCCCTACATAATCAATGTTTGCAGTTCACGTTTAATCTCTGGAGGGTGGCAGGCCCAGCGCTCGGCCTGTGGCCACGGCTCCGTTTCCTCCCCTTTCTCCGGCGGGGCCTTGAGGGGAGGCACGTGCGGCGGGGCCGCGGAGTCCGGGACTCGTGGGAAGCGGGCCGGGCAACCCCAGGGGCCCCGACGCGGCGGGCTCGGCGGGGAGCGCGCAGGGGAGGGCGACCTGCTCGGCCCCGGCCCCACCAGCTTGACTCTGATCCGCTTGGCTCTGGTTTTGACGTGCTCTGCTTCGGCCTGCTTTCTCTGGTCGGGGGTTCATCAAAACACTCAAACCCTGCCCGGGCCGCCCTGCAGCTCTCGGGGGAAACGGCCGCGGGCTCAGCGCCCAGTGTCTCTGCGGCCTCCCCAGCCCCCACCCCTGCTGGCCCGTCCCCTCCCCGGCCCGGGCCGTCCTCCCCCAGCCCCTCTCCCACGGCCGGCCTCGCATCCACCCCCCCCGGAGGCCCGGCTGCCCCCGCTCTGGACTGTGACCCTGCGGCAGGGAGGGTGCACAGCCCACGGCCTGTGGCCCCCGGAACGGGCGCCAGGCCTGCCCTCGGAGTCCCAGGGCTGCGGAAACGAACGGCCACACGTTTAACGGCTTAGAGCCACGCGGGTTTAGCATCCCACAGCCGTGCGCGTCCGAAGGTGCCGGCAGGGCCGTGCCCCTTCCCAGGCTCTGGGGACGTCGTTTCCAGCCCAGTCCAGCGTCCGAGGCTCGCCGTCCCTTCACCTTCAGAGGCAGCGGCGGGTCCAGCTCTTTCAGCGTCACCTCTCTCTGAGCGCCTCTTCCGCCTCCCTCTTCCTCTTTCAAGGACCCCGTGATCGCTCGGGGCGCCCCCAGGAATCTAGCTGTCGAAGGGCATCTGGTTAGCAACCTCCACTCCATCCGCAGCCTTCAAGTCCCGTATCTTGTGGCGCACACGTCCACTCACGGGTTCCGGGGATTAGGGCCTGGGCGTCTCTGCGGAGCCGCTCTTCTGTCTCCCACAGCGGGGATTCCATACATGCACATTGAATGAACACAAAGCGTGAAATGAGCTGACAGACCCCACAGACCACCACCCACCAACAGCCTTCAACACGAACATTCCTTGTGCCTTTTTGTCGCTTAAAAGTGCTTCTTTAGGGGCTTCCTAGGTAGCACAGTGGTTAAGAATCCGCCTGCCAATGCAGAGGACACAGGTTCGATCCCTGCTCTAGGAAGATCCCACATGCCGTGGAGCAACTAAGCTCCTGCATCCCAAAAAAAAGAAGTGCTTCTTTAGACGCACACGCTCCACAGATAGTCTGCTCTGAGGAAGCCAGTCGAGGCTGGGCTGTCCCCGCACGGGGACCCCCGCATTCCGCCCACAACGCGGCCAGGTCAGGGTGCCGGCCCCTGCCCTCCGGCCGTAAGCAGCCGCTGTTCCCCATGAGCCCCAAATGCACCGTCGAGAACCACCTCTGAGGTTTCACTGCCCCCTTTGATACTTTCGGTGAACTCTCCGAGCGCAAGTGGGTGGATGCCACCCTGGAAACCATATATAGATAAAAATCTGAATTTGCTGCCAGAGTCTTCTAGAAGTCGATTACTCATGAGCAAAGGACCTGTCACCGGGGCGCATCTTAATACAGGAGCCGCATTAACCTGTACCCCTTTGAGAGGGTCAGGGAGCCTTGTCGGGTGGGCATCGAACATCCTGCCGCCCACAGGAACCAGGAAAGCAATAGAAACGCCAGCTCAGGCTGGGGAAGACTGTCCACCAGCTCAGGCTGGGGAAGACAGTCCACCAGTCAGATGGAGGCAAGCGTGCAGACGTCACTTTATGCTGGTGATGTGAGGCATTTCACAATATTGTCACTAATTCCATTTGGACAGCACCTTCTCTCCAGCGTGGACCAAAGTTAGCTGACTCCTTTTTTTTTTTTTTCCCCTCTCCTCTTTCTACGTTTTCCTTCTGGGGGAGAAGCAGGACCAGTTGCTATAGCAACCAATTTGTTTCTGCAGGAGCATTTTAACTTTCATCCAACGTTCTGTTGGACAGGAAGTTTCTCCTTCTGGGGGACTGACTTCCGCAAGCTGGCTCCAAGCCTGCAAACCCTTCTCCTTCAGCTGCCGTAAGGGTTAATGCACATGCTTGCTCCACAAGGAAAGAACAAAGTTTAAAAACAAGGCTTTTGGAGGAGAGAGAAAAACAAAGTAATTACATTTGCAAGCCTGCTGTCATAAGATAATAAACTTGCAGGATCTCGGGAGAAGTTTGCTACCTGAGCGGGGGCTCTTCTTTTCTCCTCCCCTCTCCCACGCGGCTCAGGGAAGCTATTCCCTTACCGTCTCACTCAGCAAACATTTCTGGAGCATCCTCTCTGCCAGGCCCTGCATTCGGTGCTGGAGAGTCAGAATCGGATAAAACAGAGACGGCCGCTGCCCTCCTGGGGTTTGCCGTGTGTGCAAAAGACAGATGTGACGCGCTTGCCCTAGTCACTAAGAGGCGGCGGCGATCAGCGCCGAGAAGAAAGGCCTGAGAGGAGGAAGAAAGAGGCGCTCAGCCCGGGCCGCACGGCCCAGAAAGGCCTCTCGGAGGAGGCGCCACAGACGTTGGGACCAAGAGCCGAGACGCGTGGGGAGAAGAAAGAACTTGCCAGACAGAGGGCGAGCGGGGCGTGTGGCGGCCCTGGGCCGGGAGAGAGCTTGGTGCGTCCGGGAGGGAAAGGGGGCAGCACGGCAGCTGCGCAGGGAGAGGGAGCCCGGCAAGATGCCAGGCGGCGGGCGCACTGGGAAACCTGGGGCCTGGTGCCCGGCGAGGAGGTGGAGTCACCAGCGTTTGTCCAGAGCCCTCCGGACGCCGAGGGAGCGGACGGGAGAGGACGCGGGTGCCAGGGCGCCGGGGAGGCACGTCAGGCGGAGGAGGTGATGCTGTTCGGGTGAAGAGGCGGTTCCGGAAGGAGGCGGGCTCCTGGCGCCGGCGCTGTCCTCGGAGCCCTGGGCACACCATCCCCTGCGGGTGGTCTCCTGCCCCCGGGCAGAAGCTCCGCGAGGGCCGGGCCCCCTACCGAGTTCTGACCGGGGAGCCCAGTGCCTCCCGCCCGTGGGCCTCACACGTGCCCCGTGTCGGTCTCCTGGGCTGCAAATGACCACAAACGGGGTGGTGTGACACACGTGCATTTTCTCACATTCTGGAGGCTAGACGTCCAAAGTCCAGGTGTCGGCGGGGCCGGTTCCTTCTGGACACCCTGACGGACAACCCGTCCCACGCCTCTCCCCCAGCTTCCACAGCTGCTGGAAACCTTGGCCTTCCTGGACTCGCAGCCGCCTCCCGCCGTCCTCCGTCCTGTGTCTCCCCCGTGCTCTTACAGGGACATTCGTTACTCAAGTGCCCTCACCTGGGTTGGTCTTATCTCAAGGTCCTTGATGACATCTGCAAAGATCCTTTTTCCTTACAAGGTTGCCTTCTCGGGTTCTGGGGGTGAGGACATGGACATACCTTTTTTGGGGAGCCACCATTCAACCCACTACATCTGTCACCTGAGTCAATGGATAAGTGCATCACATTCACTCTGCTTAATCACTTGTCATCGAAAAGGCAACCAGCCCGGGGCCAGACACCAGGAAGAATCTGGGGGACACGGTCGGCTGAGGGAAAAACAAGGTGTGAGTCAGACGCTCCCGCAGAGAGCAAATCCTGATAAACCACAAGGTCCTCCTGTGCAGCACAGAGACCTTTATTCAGTACCCTGTGATACACCGTAATGGAAAAGAATATTAAAACAGGATGTATATTATATTATATTATATTATGTATGAAACTGAATCACTTTGCTGTACAGCAGAAATTAACACAACATTGTAAATCAACTCCATTTCAATTAAAAAAATAAATAAAATATAAATGACGTATTACTACCAGAGAAAAAGAAAGAAAAAAAAGAAAGCAAGTCCTTTGCTTTTCAACCAGCCTTACTTTCAGGGTGTTTTCAATTCATCACTGGTTTCTCTAAGTTGATCCTTTAGAAATGTGTCCAGAATCTAGCAATTCTGTCTGGTAAAACTGACCCACAGTCACTGTACAGGACAGAGCTTGACTCAGAAAGGCAGACTTCACGTCCCGCTGGTGCACATGGACCCAGCCCGTGGCTAAAGCTACTCTTCCTGCCGAGACAGAGACAGAGGAGCAAGCGCCAGCTCTGCGTCCAGCCTCAGGCCCTCCGGGTCCTGCATCCTTCTGGAAGCAGTTCATAGTTCTGACATCTGCACTTGGAGGACGAGACAGGCCGTGGTGGTTAATTCTCTGCACCACCTCGACTGGGCCGAGGAGTGCCCGGTCAGCTGGTTAAGGACAGTTTCCAGGGGTGTCTGTGAGGGTGCTTCCGCAAGAGAAAAGCATTTGTCAGGAGACTGAGTAAGAAGAGCCACGCTCATCAAGGCAGGTGGACATCATCCAGTCCGCTGAGGGTCCGGATAGAACGAAAAGCTGGAGGCAGGGTGAACTCTCTCTCTCTCTCACTGAGCTGGGACATCCATCTTCTCCTGCCCTCAGACACCCGCGCCCCCGGGCCTTGTGCCTTCGGACGCGGACCGGTGTATGCCACCAGCTTTCCTGGTTCTCCAGCTCCCAGATGGCCTATCGTGAGGCTTCTCAGCCTCGATATTTGTGAGCCGATTCCCGTGATAAATCTCCTCTTACACACGCATCTACAGTCATCCTGCCGATCTGTCCCCTGGGGAACCCTGACGGATCCACAAGCAACGGGAAAGGCTCCTCCAAGTGTCTTGCTCAAGGTCCCCGTGACCTCCTCTGCGTGCTCGGGGACAGACATCCCGTTCGTCTGCGGCCTCCTCCCCCCACGGCCCCGACCCCACATGTGTGCAAGGCCCTCTCCTGTCACGACAGCACCGACTGTGGAAACCGGAGGCTGTCAGCCGCTCTGGAGCGGAAGGGTGGGGTGCGCCCACCTCCCAGGAGGGAGGCCCCAGAGCACGCCTGCCTTTCCAGGTTCAACACTCCCCGCTTTTCCCAAGGAAGTTCTCCCCAGGGCTTTGTCTCCTAGAGCCCCTGCCCGGCCCGGCGGCTGCCCCCAGGGACCGCCCTCCCCTCCGGTGTGAGAAGTCCGCCTCCCGTGCTCTGAGACGGCGGGGAGCCAGGCCCTGGGGGCCAGGCAGGCGCCCCTGCAGGAGGCCAGGCGGGCGAGCACGCGAGGAGCCCACGGGCCTCGTGGAGCTGGGAGCACGGGCTTCTCTTGCCAGGGACGCACAGGGCGGCAGGGGGGAGGCCAAGGTGGTCTCCAGACCTGGGGGGGCCCTCTCTCCCTGGGGGGGCCTGGGACTGCTGACGCCACCGCCCGGCCTTCAAACGCCCTGTCTCCCCCCAGCCGGGTCCCCCCACCCCTGGGGCCTCCCAGCTCAGCTGTGCGGCGCTCTCTGCCTTGTGCGGGCGCCAGCCTCTGTGAGCGCCTCAGCCCCCAGGGCCTCTTTACTCTCCCCCCCAGGGCTCCCCTAAAAGCCACTTCAGCCTGGGCCCACTTGTAGTCAAGTCCCAAGGCAGCCGGGTTTAAAGGCACAGTTCTGGGTTTAAAAACACAGCTCTGGGTGTAAAGACACAGTCCTGCATTACGAACAAAGGGCAGCCGGCGTCTGCGCGTGCCCCGCGGCCTCTGTCGGCAGCCCAGGCGGCCCGTCCTCTCCCCCGGGGCCCCTTGGTGCTGCCAGCCTGAAGCAGGGGTGGCCCCGGCTGCCCTTGCTGGGACCCTCCCACGAGGTGACAAACGCTGACGGCCTGCTTCCCCCGCCTGTTGGCGGCCATCACGAAGATGCCCCCAAACGCATCCCAAACGGTGAGGTCTTTTTTTCTTTCCATTTTTGCTTTTTTTCAAATATTTATGAAGAGACTTTCCATTTATCCTGACACATCTTCTCCACCGTGGGTGTCAGCTGGAAGGACTCAGACAACAAACTCCAGAAGGTGTTTTCCCCAAAGCAGCATCTGGCCCCGTTGGCAAGTGCAGCGGGCGGCTTGCTGGGAATCGGCCGAGGCAGAGGGAGGAGGAGCCCAGGGCGGGCACCACGCAGCCGCCGGCCCAGGTGCCCGGCTCTGGGACGCCCTGGTGCGTGACGTCCAGGCCTCCCGAGAAAGCAGGGTGCATCCATCCCGCGACATCCTGCAGCCCGTGGGAGCCCACGCGTGGGACCCGCAGAGCAACCCCACCTGCCTCTCATCCCGCAACCTTCTGGTCGGATGCCAGGTTCCCCCACGCCTCCAGGTCAGCCTTGCGGGTGGGGACCAGCTGCCTAGTTACCGGCGGGGCAGGGTGCTGGAGGGGCTGGGGTGGCTCCGTCCCCATGCTCCAGGCTCTCCCATCCCAGGAGGCCTCCTGGAGGCACAGCCTCAGCCCCCCTTGCTCTCCCCAGGAGCGGTTCCCACCTGCCAGCTGGGAAGGCAAAGAGCAGGACAGCACGGCCCACCCTGGGGGCGGAGGGAGAGCCTCACAGAATCTCCCAGTCGCCCCAGACTAGCAGCGGCCTTCCCCGCTGCGCCGAGGGCACGGCCGGCCCAGCTGATGCCAGGACCGCCCCCTCCCCTGCCCTGCTAGTTACCGCAGAGCCTGAGCCAGGCTGCAGGTGCCAGCCGTGAGTTCAGCTGAGAAGCAGGCCCCTTCCAGGAGGACGTGGGTCCAGAGCCGTGCTGGTCCCGTGCCCTGAGTCTGTCCCGGGCTGTACATTAGGGATTCCTTGGTAGCCTTAAAAAATACGGATGCCCTGAGTGCCTCCAGAGTGGTCAGGATCTCTGGGAGTGGGGCTTGCATTTCTAAAGTTCCCCTAGGCCACTGTCAGGGATATCCAGGGTTGAAACTATTGAGAATGCATTCTCCGGAGACAACCAGTCCTAGACTGGAACCCTAGCTCTTCTACCTACTTGTTTTGACCGTGAATAATTTACTTGGAGCCTCCGTTTTATGCTCTATAAAATGGGGATAACATCTTTCTTGTCACAAAGTGCCCGGCACATTAACTGTTCAATAAATTAGAGCTTCTGTTAATCAGACTCCATCATGAACCCATCTTGCGGGCCAGAGCTTGTTGACGTTGGACACGCAGAGTAGCCCAGCAAGGCCGCGCGCGGGTCAGGGAGCTGAGATGCACATGACCCTTCTCTGCAGGACTGCCTCCGGGCAGAGGCTGAGGGCGGTCAGTTCAGTCCCCACGCAGTGCCGTCCCACGGGTGACAGAGCACCAGCCCAGAGAAGACTTTGCTTTGAATTTTCAAAGATCTAGAGCATTTAAAATAGCTCCCGTAGGAAGTCAATTCATTTTCCATCCTCTGTGTATCTGGAAACCGTCTGTTATCAGATTCAGCCCCGGAGCCAGATGCAGCATCCGAACTCACTCTGCCTGGAGCTGCCTCGGGCCAGGGCAGGCGGAGGAGGCCTGGGGGGCACAGCCCTCGGGCCGGGAAGCGGGTCCTGTGGGCAGACACGCCCAAGACGACCCCAGTGATTCTTTGGACCCCTTCAAGAGCGCCCAGAGTCTCGGCTGCCTTGTTCATGCACACGATAAATGTTACGCCTCAGTTCCTATTACGTGCATCTAGCAGTGACGTCTGCTCAGGTCAACCCTACTGGCCTGGGTCGGCTGGGACCACACCCCTCGCACATCATCTTCTTCACACCTGACGGCAGCTCCACGAGGAGCTGTGGCTCTGCCACCTGGTCGCGGAGGGGGTCTGCGGGCCACACCCCGGTGCTCCTCCCGACTCCACTGGTGGCCACCGGCCCAGCGCTCTGGCCACAGGAAGGTCTCGAGTAGGGTTTCGTCAAAGGATGGCAATCATTTTAATCATGTCTTTGTCACCTGGGAGCTCCAGAACCACAGGTTCCTACGGGGACAGAGTGAACCGACGGAGAGGCCCCACGGAGGAAGCGCCAGCGTTTCTGGGTTGGATACGTTCACGGGTGACGGTCTGGGTCAGAAAGGGAGCGTGAGTCCGGTGAGGTGGTGAGTGTTGATGAGGATGCAGAGGAACGTAACTCGGGTTTTTAGGGAGTGTTGACAAGCAAGATAAAGCGGCCGCTTGTTTAGCACACGTTTCGGTCAAAATCACACATGCGGCTTCTGGAGCCTGCCTAGCCGAGGGGCAGAATCGGGCTCCCTCCTGCACAGCCCTCAGAGAGCGGTTTACCTGCCCCGAGCCTTCATTACCTCTTTGGTTAAATAAGACCAATCACAGGACCCGCCTCCAAGAGGTCTGCAGACAGGCGGCTGCGCTCATACACGGTAGGGCATTTAGAACAGAGGCTGGTGCTCACCAAGCGCCGAGGAAGCCGCGTCGCGTCGGTGCCTCGTCTGGGCGTCTCTAATCTGGGCAGCAATCCCACACGTCAGACGCTTGGTTCCCCCTTTCACCAGGGCCCAGAGAGAGGCAGACACTAGCCCAAGGCCACACAGCCCCACATGGCAGAGCAGGACTGGAAAGCTCCAGCGACCCGACTCCTGTGACCTCCCCTCCCCCCTTCATAAGAAACAGCCTCGGAGAGAAAAGCAGCAAAGACCCAGCAGCTCCTCCATACCAGAGAGAGCGGGAACCGCCAACAGAGGAGGCAGAGTGCAAACGTCCGCTTGACTTCGGCGATTCAGAAAGACCTCTGCAGGATAAAGCAAGCGCTCCTGCCCAGCGGCCCGCGCAGCTCCGCCAAAGCGGCCGCAGCCCCCGCCCCTGCGGGCAGCCCGGAGCCGCAGGAGGCGGGAGATGAAAAGGAAGGTGGTGTCAGGGGTCGAAGGTAGCCAGACCTGCCCAGATCCAACGCTTTCATTCCGCAGCAGGGCACTTGGCAGCAAAGTTCTGCAGGCAATGCTGCCTTTTCTTCGCGCTCCCGCACAGGGCTGTTATATTTTAGGAATTAAAAGCTGCGCTTCGGGAAAAGCACAAACGATCCAGGTTCGCGGCAGAACGCGCCGCCGTCGACGGTCTCCCCACCCGCATGCTCAAACGTTTGCACCTCCCGAGCTCCTGATCCCGTCCTTGGAGTCCTTCTCAGCCCTTTGAGCGTCCGCTCGGTTTCAGAGGCTGGCCAGGGATGAAGGAGGCTCTCAGCCTGTTTCTCCTGTTGAGCATTTTGAAAGGAGTGTCTCAGAATAACCACCCGCCCGTCCGCGTGCTGGGCCGGAAGCTTCGGCCAAGTCCAGCTGTTAACATCTGCCCGCTCATCAGCGGGGCTGGCTCCGAAGCAGTCTGGCCGGGACACCGCCCAGCACGGTGACTCCAGCGCAGGCCTCGCGGGGTCTAGTTTGCAGACGCACGGGCTCGAATAAGCCCACACGTGCCGGAGGGTGGCAGTCCAAGGCCAGGGCTGTGGCAAAGAAGCCACTGGTCCCGAGCCAGGGGTGGCCCCTGCCCTCCGCTCAGGCCAACTGGGACAGGCGTTGGGGGTAGGTGGGAGGGAGAGGAGGGGGGCTCCTGAGGCTGGGGGCTTCCGTCACCTGCCGTCAGCCCAGCTCACCCCCACCTTCCCGGGAAATGCGGATCTGCTTAGTCCCGCCTGGGTTGCAAGGTGCGGGCCTTCCCTGACCTCTTCACCCCCATGTGGCTTTGACCTTGATTTCACCTGGATAAATGCCAGCAGTGGGGGAGGAAGCACATGTGGGCAGAGGGCCTGTGAAGATCCCGAGTTTCTGCCGCGCCCCCCCGGAAGTGGGTGGCGGCGTGACAGCGGACAGAGCCTGGCTGTGCCCCAGGCAGAGCAGGGTTCAAAGCCCAGCTCGGCGGCTTATGCTCCGTTTCGCTGCAGGCCCATCGTCTGCAACATGGGGGGAGGCCGCCACCGTCCACAGGTGCTGCCATGATTAAATGAAGGGGTGCACACACGGGCACCGGCAGGCAGAGGGCACTCATCACGGCGGCATCCGTTTTCCCTGCCCTCCTCGGGGCTGGGCTGGCCTGGGCACCGCCAGCCGGCCACTGCTCTACGGGGGCAGAGCTGAGAGAGAATGCCTCCACCCCAGTCACCCTGCCTGGGACACAAGTGACACGCAAACCACACGGAATAAACTCGAATACATAAAGCCAAGTGCTATTTTCTGATCTGCCCTCTCCCTCGAAGCATCCTGCTGAAATAGTGAGGAAAACAAAAACAGTCATTCTCGCGGTGTGCCTAATCTGATGGGGGAGGAGGATGTGCCTAATCTGATGGGGGGAGGCTGTGCCTAATCTGATGGGGGAGGAGGATGTGCCTAATCTGATGGGGGGAGGCTGTACCTAATCTGATGGGGGGAGGATGTGCCTAATCTGATGGGGGGAGGCTGTGCCTAATCTGATGGGGGGAGGCTGTGCCTAATCTGATGGGGGAGGAGGATGTGCCTAATCTGATGGGGGGAGGCTGTGCCTAATCTGATGGGGGGAGGCTGTGCCTAATCTGATGGGGGGAGGCTGTGCCTAATCTGATGGGGGTAGGCTGTACCTAATCTGATGGGGGGAGGCTGTGCCTAATCTGATGGGGGAGGAGGATGTGCCTAATCTGATGGGGGGAGGCTGTGCCTAATTTGATGGGGGGAGGCTGTGCCTAATCTGATGGGGGGAGGCTGTGCCTAATCTGATGGGGGAGGAGGATGTGCCTAATCTGATGGGGGAGGAAGATGTGCCTAATCTGATGGGGGGAGGCTGTGCCTAATCTGATCGGGGAGGAGGATGTGCCTAATCTGAGGGGGGAGGAGGCTGTGCCTAATCTGATGGGGGAGGATGTGCCTAATCTGATGGGGGAGGAGGAGGTGCCTAATCTGATGGGGGAGGAAGATGTGCCTAATCTGATGGGGGGAGGCTGTGCCTAATCTGATCGGGGAGGAGGATGTGCCTAATCTGAGGGGGGAGGAGGCTGTGCCTAATCTGATGGGGGAGGATGTGCCTAATCTGATGGGGGAGGAGGAGGTGCCTAATCTGATGGGGGAGGATGTGCCTAATCTGATAGGGGGAGGCTGTGCCTAATCTGATGGGGGAGGATGTGCCTAATCTGATGGGGGAGGAGGATGTGCCTAATCTGATGGGAGAGGAAGATGTGCCTAATCTGATGGGGGAGGAGGATGTGCCTAATCTGATGGGGGGAGGCTGTGCCTAATCTGATGGGGGAGGAGGATGTGCCTAATCTGATGGGGGAGGAGGATGTGCCTAATCTGATGGGGGAGGAAGATGTGCCTAATCTGATGGGGGAGGAGGATGTGCCTAATCTGATGGGGGGAGGCTGTGCCTAATCTGATGGGGGAGGATGTGCCTAATCTGATGGGGGAGGAGGATGTGCCTAATCTGATGGGGGAGGAAGATGTGCCTAATCTGATGGGGGAGGATGTGCCTAATCTGATGGGGGAGGAGGCTGTGCCTAATCTGATGGGGGAGGAAGATGTGCCTAATCTGATTGGGGGAGGCTGTGCCTAATCTGATGGGGGAGGAGGATGTGCCTAATCTGATGGGGAGGAGGATGCAAGGACGCGGATCTGGAGGCATTCTTCTCGGATTCCGAGCACATTGGATGCGTTGCAGATGAGCCTCCATACTGAGCCAAGCCCAGGAACCGCCTAAGACTCATCCCCAGCCCTTTGCTATAGAAACTCAAAATCACTCTATGCCTACCACCTGAGATATCTCCCAGGTCCCCCAAATACCCATTCAGCCTTGTGAAATCAGCCGAACCATCTGCTTGGGGCATGGAAATGAGATATGACAAAAAGTTGCCACACAAGGTCATTATTTCTGGAGGACAACAGAGGGGATCAGAGCTTTTCATGAAGGCTTTCAGAGCCGCTGCTGCAGGACAAGGACCGAGCGCCCCTAACCAGCCGAGGCGTCGCCCTTCCTGCTCCCCTTCCTCTGCCCACGCCTGCAAATGCAGCTTCCTTGCGGCTGGCATGCACCGCAGGCAGCGGGAGCCGCCTGATACCGTATTCCTCTCCCACAGCTCACCCTGGGGTTGGGATTGTCAGAAGGTTCTGAGCTCATTAAAGCTTTGTCTTCACAGCCAAAGGAAAGCCAAGAATTGTAAGAACCACCCAAATGATCTGCTGAGGGGGAAAGAAGCCACTTTGTGTGGAAGAAGCCAGCTTCGGAGGGCTGGTCCACACACCTCTGCCTTCTCAGCTGCCCAGAGAGGTGACGTTGTGCGCCAAGAGCTGTCCCCTCCCCTGGCAGGAAACCGTGTCCTGAGTGGCTCCCTCGGGGAGGATGCCAAGCGTCCACCTCTCCAGGGCGAGAGACTCCTCCAGAGCCAGCGAAGCACCCAGCCCCCCTGGATCTGCAAACGTCACAGGGGGAGACTCCAGGGACCTCAGGAGGGAGTAAATACTGCCATTTAGAGCTCTCGAATCCGGCTGAGCAGAAACTTCCAGATCTAAGCTGTGCTCGCCCAGGCATGGTGGGTGGCCTCAGACCGTCCTGAGTTTGCCCCAGCTCCCTTCACCGGTGGTCAAGTCCTTATCTGAGACTCCACGGGCCACACCCTCAGCATGTTGGGACGACGCTTGCTCGCCAGTTGGGTGTCCACAGATAGGGAGGCAAACGGCCGAGCCCCTGCTGGAGTCCCCTCCCCCCAGTGAATGAACACGTGAAAACAGCACGGTCAAGCAACCCTGGACAAGAACAGAGAGGCTGTCTAGTGTCCTTGGAAACATCTGGCCTTGATGTCATTGATCGGGGTCTGAGCTGGGATCGTCCAAGGTGTGAGACCCTGAGCAGGTTACCGTCTAGGGGATGTATTTTACATTTGCTGTTATTCTCCCTATTTTCTCACTTGCAGCACCACAGGAATCCGAGGCACAGAGAAGTGATTTGCTTGGTGGTCTCCCAGGAAAGGTACTCGTTCCACGTAGGGTTGCTAAGTGGATGCGGTGGGCAAGCCTACTTTATTTGACCCTTAAAACAGTTCTGAAAGGGGAGCTGGAGGCCTGTCTTTCTCCCGGTGGTTCTGGCTAGTCCAGGATCAGTCTGCTAGTTAGTCGTGGAACCAGCACGACATGGGGACTGTCTTGGCTCCTAGTCTGGTGCTTTGTCAACTCTCCCACACACTCCTCTGAGAATGGCAGGGTGGGAGCTGGTCTCACAGGGCTCCGATGAGCAAGGAGTTCTGTCTCTGTGGGATTAACCCGAAGGTCGCTTGTTTGGAGGAGGACCCCGCCATCCAGCTCTCACCTCTCTGGCCTAAGAGGAGATCGAGGGAAGCAAATCAGATCCACTTGTCTCACTTTCGTGCGTTCCCCTCAAAGCCCCCAAGGAAGGGGCAAGCAGAATGGAACAGAGGGGTTGTCCCCGGGTGACCCAGGAGCTGACTAAAGGTGTCAGTTTTCACACCATGTTTCGTGGCCGCCTAGGTTCACAGGGGTGCTTTGGGGGCTGCCGGGGGTGGTGTGGGTGGGTGGGTGCCGGTACCTTGCGTCCCCCATTCAACCAGAGCCAGCTCTCACCTTCAGGCCTAACTGGTGGGAGACCTGACTTGTTTATGTTGGGCTTCTGTTTAAGATTTAATTTGAAGCAAAGATGGTCCTTTGGGAAGAACACTGGATCTCTAATTTGTTGCTTTTTTAAAAAAGGAGAGAAAGAAGAAGAAAAGAGAAGCTTGAGACCTACCTTTCTGGGAGTTTCTGAGGACAGAACCCAGAATTTATTCTTGTTGGTATTAGGGACAGATACAGGCAGCCCTGTTCTGGGCCAGAGCGTGTGGTCTCACGCCTGGTGCACACACCTTCAGACACACATTGGGCACCTGCTGTGTGCAGAACCCGGGACCAGGTGTCAGGTGGGTGAAAGTGAAATACACATGATGACTCTTGTCCTCTGTGACTTGGAAGAAGCAGAACAAACACTCCAGAGGCAGGAGAAGAGGCCAACAAATGCTAATTGATGCAGTTATATTATCTTGGAATTCCTCCCCCTTATTTACATGCTCTATCTTCCTCAATCAAACTATCATTTTCCAGGGGGCCAAGAAACACTTCTCGCTCAGCAAATATTTCTTAAACACTACTCATAAATGTCAGATATGGGAAAGGCTCACAATCTCATGGAAGAGAGGCCAATAATTCTAGCATGGGATAATTAACTTTCTTTGGGTAGTAGGGGCCACGGAAAGTGCCAAAAGGAGGTGAAATTTGCATTTTGCAAAGAAGAAAGCAGCTCTCTGTAGACCTCCTTCCTGGGGTCCAGGGCTGCATCCCGCAAGACACCCATCAGTGATGCCAGCGATGTGAGCTTTGGGAGGGATGAAGTAAACGCACGCTGGACACCCAGGTGCTGGCCTCTGAGGCCTCCTGGAGGGAAGAGTGTGGAGCCGGGTTTAAAGGGAGGAGGAGCCTGGGCTGGCTCTGGAGAAGGCAGCTGTCCAGGCTGGGACCCTGCCAGCAGCAAAGGCCATTAAGTGAAGCCAGCGGGGCCTCAGGCAGAGGCGGGCAGAAACGGGAGGAGGTGAGGGAAAGCCAGTTAAGCGAAAGGGAAAAAGAAATCAAGGTATTGAAGAGGGAGCTGGGTGAGGGAGGGAACCAGCTGCGGGGGGAGATGTTTGAATCCAGTACAACCGGGGTGTTCCGGGACTGGTAGTAATGTACCACCAGAAATGCGACGAAGGGGAGAGCCCCAGCTTCCACCACAGCCTCCCCACAGGTCTGTACAACGGGGATCCGATGTTCTTCCCAAAGAACCGCTGGCTGACACCTCCCTTCTCCTCCGGGCCCTGCCGGCGGCTCTGGAGGAGCTGGCAGGGGCCACAGCCGCCTACGTGGGGGCGGGGAGTGACCGGGGCCTGGTTGGGCCGCCAGCACGCCTCCCAGCTGTGACCCACATCTGGGGCTTGGGGAAAGCTAACCTGAACACTCCCACTCCCACACTCACGCCTATGCATTCGTCGCCAGGTACACGCGAGCGCGCGCGCGCGGACACACAAGCACACCACATAGTCAAGCGTCTCCAGGGCCATTTAAGGAAGGCGGGTGTCCTGGGCTGGGGGGACGGGGAGGCCGGCGACGCCGCTCCCCCCCGGCCCTCCTGGGCACCCCGTGCCTCGGCTCGCCGCGCTCTAACGCGCTCAATGGGCCCGGGAAGAGCGCGGAGCGCGCGGGAGCGCGGAGCGCGCGGAGGCGCGGAGGCGCGGAGGGGGCGGGCGGGGAGCGCACCCGCGCGGGGGCCGAGGCTCCGGGGGCGGCGCCGAGAGCAGCGGGGCGCGGGCCGGGAGCGCGGCGGCGGCGGCGCGGAGGGCGCGGCGCGGAGGCGCGGGCCGAGCGCGGAGGGCGGGCCGAGAGGGAGGAGCCGCGGCCGCCGCCGCCCGCCCGGCGGCCCGCGCAGCCTGCACCCGCCGCCGCGCCTGGGAGTTTGAGCCCCGGCGCGGCCCGAGCGCGCGGCGCGGCGCCGCCCCCCGGCCCTCGGCCCCGCAGCCCCGGCGCCCCCCGGCGCCCCCGGCGCGGCGCGCGGAGGGAGGAGGGCGGGCGGGCGCGGCGGGCCGGGCCGGCGGGCGGCGGACTATGAGGCGCCCACCATGGTGCGATGCGACCGCGGGCTGCAGATGCTGCTGACCACGGCCGGCGCCTTCGCCGCCTTCTCGCTCATGGCCATCGCCATCGGCACCGACTACTGGCTCTACTCCAGCGCGCACATCTGCAACGGCACCAACCTGACCATGGACGACGGGCCCGCGCCCCGCCGCCCCCGCGGCGACCTCACCCACTCGGGGCTGTGGCGGGTGTGCTGCATCGAAGGTACGGCCGGCGCCGGTCCCCGGCCTCACGCGCCCGCGCGCCCCACACTTCACACACACACACACACACACACACACACGCCCTGCTCCGGGCGCCGGCCGGGAAGGGGTGGGCGCGGCACCGGCTCCGCGCGAGACACAAAGGAGCCGGAGCGGGCGGGCGGGTCCCCTCGCGGCCAGCTGTGCATCACCTCGCGGTCCCTCCTGCCTGGGGACCCCCCCCCAACACACCGATCCCACAGACTCTCCACTGGCGCACGCACACCCCCTCGCACACAGACACAATGAAACGCACCGAAACTCACGCGCGCGCGCGCAGCCCGAGACCGGAGCGATCCCGAGGGGCCGCGCCGGCGCCCCCGGGGGAGGTGGAGGCTGGCGAGGGGGCGGGAGGAGGCTGGGGCTGGGGGGGAGCGGACGCCAGAGGACGGGAGGGAGGAGGGGGAGAGGTTGCTTGGCAACCGGTGTCTGTGCGATTGCTATGGGAACTGGCCATCCTGGGGCGGGGCCGGCCGGGGGCGGGGAGCGCTGGGGCCGCTCCGCGCCAGCTCCAGGCCCGGCCGAGGGGTGGAAGTGGGGGCTGGGCCCGGAGCGGGTCTGGGGTACCCGGGTCGCCCGAGCCTGCCGCCTGCCGAGACCCTGCTCCGCCACCTGCTCTTCCAGGGGGCCACCGGCCCGCTCCTCCCCCCTCGGTGGGGAGGGGAGGGAGGGGAGCGTCACCGAGCCTCCCGCCGACCGGGGCAGCGAGCCCTCCGCCGTCGTCCGAAGGCTGGGTAGTAGAACTGGGGTGCGCAGGGGCGACCCGCGGACCGGGAACCGCCTGGGAGGGGCGTGGCCGCCGGGGCCGGGCAGGAGGCACGCGGCGCTGCGGCCCCCGGATGCGCGGCCGGGCCCAGCAGTAGGTGCTGTGAGGATGGAGCGCCTCTGGGGGCCGGGACTGCGTGGCCCCGGGCTGTGGGGACCGCTCCCTCCAGGTGAGGGGCCCGGACGCCTCCAGTGGCGACGTGCGCGCGACTTCAGCGCCTCCCGCCCGCCCCGCTGCGGAACTTGAACTAACAGGTGGCTGTGTCGGGGCAGCCTGGTCCCCGCCAGGTTGTGGGCGGGTGCGCCGCGGGGTCCTGGCTTTCGGCTCGGAAAAGGGGAGGGGGAAGTTGGCGGAGGGCTCCTTTCAAAAATCCTCGGACAGAGTTTCCTCTTTCTGTTTCCGTAACCCTTCCGCGCGTGTTAACTCCGCCGTCCGTGGTTCGGGAAGTTCTCCCGCACACCCAGCCTTCCTTCCAGCAGTCCAGCCCCTGCGAAGGGGTCGGCCTGGTTGGGTCTTCGTGCAGGTTGGCAGGGAGCTCTGAAAGAGATGGCCCTTCTTCTGGTCGCATTTGGGGTCATGTAAAGGGAGGCATTGTAACGCAGGCTCGCCAGGTGAGGTGGCACTTGCTCCCCGCCCCCCCCCCATCATTCCTGTTCTCATCTGGAATCCCGCCCACCTCTGACCCCCACTTTCTCTCCCAAACGAGGCTGCTTTGCCCTTTGAGTTGGAGCTTATTGCCAGGGCTGAGTGGAGCCTTCCAGGAGCAGGGATGTGCAGTCAGTAGTTTGGGAAACAGCCACACAAAGGATCCGCGGGCCCACGATCACACCCTCCTCCTTTCTTTCAAAAAACATCATTCCTGGTGTGCAGTTGCTCAGCTCACGAACACCTACTCCTCTCATCTGGAGGATGTATCCACATCGCTACCTGCCACGGCACCTGAGTTAGACACAGAGCAAGGGCTGCTGGGCCCCCGTGTTCTACCTCGCAGGCCCCACTGGGCGCTGTGTACATGGTCCAGTAAGTCAAACCACTGTCCTCAGCAAACCCACGCAGGGACCCCAGGCTTCCAGTTTCCCAGTGGAAGTTGGAACTCACTCCTGCACGCTGGCAAGTGTCGCCTCTGCAGGGTGGCTCGAGTGCCTCCTTTATTAATTTCTCATCCTAATCAGGACTGATGCTGCACTAAGCATCTTGCCAGCTGCCTGGAGCCGTTTGCACTCGACGTTCATCGAGAGAGCCCCAAGCTGATCTGGGCAGCTGGCTCCGCTGGCGGAGGGAGGGTGGGGAGTCATCCGGGGGACTGCACCCAAAGAACCGGGCTCCTCTGTCATCCCCCAGGAGCTCGGGGGTTCTGGGGCCCACACCAGGGCACCCCCAAGGGCCAGGACATCCTTGGACCAACCCGGGGCCGGGAGAGCTGGTTTGGGACCCCTTGGTGCGCTAGAACCATCTTGGCAGTCCCTCAGCCTGGGTGGAAACTGCCAGCTTATCTCATAAAAGCACATCGCAGAGTCCGGCGGCCGTCTGCCACCTATGCTGCCTCCACCTGCCGGAGAGCATCCAGGCTGAGACCTGGGCAGCACACGAACCCCAGGCCACTCCCTGGAGACGTGGTCACCTCGGCATTGGCTTCTGTGTGTTCAATGCATTATTTCCACCTGCTCTCTAGCAAAGTACCCCAAAGCATTTCATGGGAGAAAAAAGAAAAGCTCAAACCTCTCAGCTGACACTGAAGAAACACAGCAGCCGGCAGCTACTAAAACACCAGTTGTGACAGTGGGACTCTGAAGGGTTTGCTGGCATCTCACAAACGGCAGGTTTGGTTTGCTGGTGGTTTCCCAGGAATGGCGTTGCAGGCCGGGAGAGCCCAGCCCTCTGAGTACCCAGGGTGGCCGTGCAGTCTGCCTGCAGAAGACTGGTGCTCCCGCCCCACCACAGCGGACAGCACCCTCTGCTGCCCCCACAGCCAGGTCTCCCCACTGCCCCTCTATGAGACAAGTGTCAGAATCCTCCAGCACACAGCATGCTCGCAACAGCCCCGAGAGGGTCTTCACTCCCACCTGAGCCGAGGGAACAGAGGCTCAGAGAGGGCAAGGCGCTTGCCCAGAGGCACCCAGGTAGGAGGCTGCAGGGCCTTTGTCTCACTACAAAGCTCTTGCCACCGTGTCATCCTGCCTTTTCCCAAACATCTTCTGGGTTACCATTAAAAATAGAACCAAGCAGTTGACTCCCCAGTGGAGGAGCCCAGCTCTGAGGCTGGTTCGTGGCAGCGTGAAGGCAATTGGAATTGAGAATGCACAACTGATACACAAGTTGCATCACACACTTTCTCTTCTCGTCTCTCTCTATTTGTCTCTGTGTCTCTGTCTCTGTCTCTCTGTTCCCACCGTGTTCTGGACTAGCCTTTTCCCACCACAGTCTGCCACCTGCCCCTCCTTCCCCTAGACATCTGCCTCCTTCTTTCTGTATATCTTTGGTGACACTCAGCCCAAGGCTGGGAACACAGGAAAGGAGTAACAAAGCTTTGTGGACTTTTCCGTCAAAGCTACCACCAACCAACATTTGTTCAGTCTCGAATGCGTTTTGGAATCAGGCGAGGTATAGCAGGTAAACAGGTGTTTTGGAGCACGCAGCATGTGCCAGAGACAGGAGAGCTCGTGTCGACGCCGGAAGGGCGGAGGAGACTCTGGGCCCCGAGGGCCGCGGTTTGTGTCAGCAAAGCCCCCGTGCCCACCGGGCGCGCGGGGTGTTCACGAGGGCTGCCAGACGCCAGGGGCCGTGAGTGGCCCCGTCCCTGTGCTTCCGTCAGGAGAGCTCTGGACCCAGCATGCAGGGTCCTGGCGACGTTCAGCCCCAGCAGCGCACCGCCCGCCGTGTCCCCCAGGCCCCCGTAGGTGGAGCCGCCCCCAGCACGCTCGCAGTCCTGCCGGAGCCTGAGGCCTGCACGTGGATGCCGGGGTGGCCCGGGCTTGCTTCGCGTCAGCTCTGTCCTGGGCGCCTGCTGGGGATGGCGTAAGGAGACCCTGGACCCTGCAAACGAGAGGCTCCTTTGCCTTGTCACGCTCACCCCACCCCCGTGCCACCCCCCGCCCCCCCCACCGGCAGCATCTCTCACACCCGCGAGTGTGCCCAGACTCCGCTCACACTGCGGCACACAGAGGAAGAGACGGTATTTGCACCGCACCCTGGGGGCAGGGGAGCAGAGGACAGCCACCGGGGACTGGTGACCACCCCGGGGACACCAGCCTCCCCAGGCCCCGCCCAGTTCCTGGGGTGGGGGCGCACGTGCTTCCCGCGCATCGGGAACCCTTTCACGGCTGGTCCGCTGGGAAGCTCTGCCTTAAGCCACAGTCCGGATGCAGGCCCTTCAGGGCGGTTTGGATCTGGGTACCGTCCTCCCCCAGCCCCACCCTGCACCCTCAGGCCAGGCGCTGGGCTGGCTGCTCTTCCTGTCTGTGTCTGCTTTCATTTTCTCTTGCAGTAACTTGGGGGCAGCCCCTGCAGTCAGGCCCGGGTGGGAGCAAGCGGAGAGCAGGCCGCCTTTCCGCAGCACCCAGCCCGCCACTGGTCCCCTTCCCGAGGGCTCTCCTTTGCCCTCCAGGGCTGCTCGTCGCAGCCATCCCATCCACCTCCATTCAGGACTTAACATCAGTTCCTGTAATTGCCAGCAGGTCTGCAAGGCAAATCTCAATTATCTGCCTTTTATAGGTGGAGAAAATGAGGCTTACGATGGCCACAGGTCCTGGGTGTCAGGGGTACCGGCTGCTGTCTGGGTCACAGTGAGGCTGAGCAGACGACCCAGCTTTCCGCTGGCCCGCGGATGCCCTTAGCTTGAACCACACAGATTTGGGAACGGGTAGGTAAGGGGGTTGTCCTAGTCAGCGTGGCTGCTGTGACAAAATGTGGTAGCCTCAAGGGCTTGAACCACGACATTATCTCCTACTGTTCTGCAGGCTGGAAGTGCAAGATCAAGGTGCCGGACAGTTCTGTTCCTGGTGAGGCAGCTTCCCGGCTCTCAGACGGCCACCTTGTCCCTGTGTCCTCATGCGACAGAGAGAGAGCTGCGTTCTCTCCCTGCAAGGGCGCTAATCCCACCATGAGGCCCCACCCTCGTGACCTCATCTGTCTAGTCACCTCCCAAAGCCCCACCTCCGAGAGCCGTTGGGGGTTAGAGCGTCAACATGTGGATTTGGGGGGGGGGGGGGGACGGGATTGCTCTGCCTGTGTCCCTGCTCTGTAGTGGTGCCCACTCTGTCAGCATCCAGGAGGGACTCCGGCCGTCCCTCCTCGTGTCTGCCTTCCTTTAATGCCTGCTCCGTCTCTTCACCCTCCACTGTCCCTCACTCGTTTCTCTCTTCTGACAAGAAAAACCCAGCTGGAGCCAGCTGACTTAGTGAAGAGAAGCTGGGCATCTTGGTGGACCCCAGCCTGACTCAATGGTCTCATCGCTGGCTTTGGAGGAGCCCGTGTCAGGGGCTTCAGAAAGGCTCAGTAGGAAGCCAGCAGCTCTTTAAAATAAATCTCCTGTGACTGTCTCCTCAGACAGCCAAGACCTGGGGATTTCTAGGACATAGTAACAGAAGCAGAGCAGGAAGGGGCCTCCAGTCACCAGATCCAGGGTGCCTGCGAGCCTGGTGGACCTCTGTCTCCTCACCTGAAAGTGGGACCTGGCTGATCCGGAACATTTCTCCCGCCTTTGACTTTCCACCACACAAGCCCCAGAGAGCCCCGCCCGCAGCCTCCAGGTAGAACCAGGTTGTTCCGCGTGGCCTTGATGTGGGCCCACAGGAAGCCGGGTTCTCCAGCTGGGAAGAGCCTTTGAGATTAGTTCAGTGGCTCTCAACCTTATTTCTGCTAAGTCACACATGTAAGGGATATGTCACCTGCCTGCTGGGCACGCCCCTTCCTATCCATCCATCCATCCATCCATCCACGCTCACGGAGCACTGCTGTCTCAGATGTGTGGGGCTCTGAGTCACGGGGTTGACGGGACAGACGTGGCCCCTGCTTTCTTGGAGCTGACATTCTAATGGGGGAGCGGACGCTTCCAGGTACCGATGAGTGTTTTGACAAAAACAGAGCTTGGAGTGGGGGGGTGGGGCAGGTGGTGGTGGGAGAGGCTGGGGAGGGTGGCCATTGGCCAGGGGGACAGGAAGAAGCTGTCAGAGAAGGACTGGAGGAGGTGCTTCCAGGAAGAGGAAGAGGCAGGCGAGGCTTGGAGGCGGGAAAGGAGGGTGGAGGAGCGAGAGGAGGGGGAGGAGGAGGTCGGAGGGGTGGGCGGGGCTCCATCACCGTGGGGATCCTGGGAGGGACTTCAAGGTCAGGGTCAGGGCCCTGCTTTATCTGCTTTTTATGACAAGGGATCTGTGCTTTGAGGGGCAGGGGTGTGGGGCGTTGGAGTCTGGTTTATGTTTTCAGAAAGTCCGCTGGTTACATGTGGAGAACGGAGACTGCAGGAGGCAGGGAGGCCAAGAGAAGACCAGTGTGGACGTTGCTGCAGGTCTTGGACTGGAAGCCTGGGGCCAAGTGGCAGCAGCAGAGATGGGGGGACATGGGGGAAGGATGGGGAGGGGGAGGAATGGAGCGTAACCGCCTGGACCGGGGATCCACGTGGGGAGAATGCAGGAAGGGGCAGGTCTGGGAAAGGGAATCAAGTGTGAGCCCGTGGGGGCCCCGATTTTCACACTGCCCGGCCCCCCACAGCCAAGAGCGTGTCGGGAAGTGCTGTAGAGCGTCACTCAGGGGAACCACAACATCTCCCAGCGGTCCAGGTGTGGCAGGTTCCCCACCACTGCCCCTCATGAAGGGACGGGCTTTCTCGGCCTCGTACCTCTGACATCTTGAGCTGGATCACTCGTTGCTGCGGGGGCTGTCCTGGGAGTTGCAGAAGGTTTAGCAGCGTCTCTGGCCTCCACACGCTAGAAGCCAGTTACAGCTCCTACCCCACCAAGTTGTGACAACCGAAAGTTATCTCCAGACTTTGCCAAATGTCTCCTGGGTGGTTGGGGGCGGGCGGGGGCGGGCAGGAAAACTGCCCGCCGTGGAGAACCCCTGCCCTAAGGGAAGTGCCATTCAGGTGGAGGGCAAGGGCAGACCTGATTCTCGGTAACGAGGAGGTGCATCCCTTATTTCTCTCCGCTTCGAGAAGACACACGGAACCTCAGTGCGGGGTGGGGGGCATCTCTGTTAAGGGGGTGACCTGGCATCTGCTTTAGGGGACCGTGGGTGTCAGTGGCATCTGGCCCCGTCCCTTCTGAAGAGTCGTGAATTGCAGGCGACCCTGCCCGCAGCACCCCAGCAGGTGTCCACACGGGTGGGCGCTGCTGATGTGGCCGGATCCTTCCAGTCTGCGGGCAAAGGAAGCCAAGGCTGGAGAGGACAAGGGACTTACTCACACAGCTCGTTAGCGACAGGGCCGGGAGCAGAAGCAGGCGGGGGGCTGCCTGGTGGGGCCCCTGTCCGCCCAGCCTCCCTGTGAGCCAGCACCTGGGTGAAGACCGGGCAGCCGGCAGCCACCATAGCGTGAGGCGGGCAGCAAGAAACGCGGAGAGCCGCGGGAGGCCCCTGCCCCGGGCCCGTCTGTGCCGTCCTTGCCCCTTGGCGTCTGAGGGCTCCCTGAGCATCAGGACAGGGCTGGGGCCCAGACCGCCCTCTGAGTGACGCTCCAGGGTCTTTGGGAAGCAGACAGCGCCTGCCCTCAGAGACCCTGGGCTGCCCGCGAGCCCCAGGGTGTGGGGTGGGACGGCACACGTAGCCGCGCCTGGACTTGCTGTCATGCCCCCCCCCGCCACCTCCCTGGAGCCAGTTGGAGGCAGGGGCGCCGTCCTGGTGGGATGCTGGAGCCAGAGATGTGCTTGGGGCAGAAGAATCCTCCGGTTGTTTTTGCTCCCCGAAAACCTCGGGGCCTCTGCGTCACCCCCTCTTCTACCCAGCCCCCACTTCTGTCTCTTCTTCACCCACACCCTCCATAACGTCCACCCCAGGTCCTTCTTCGGGCTCCTCGAGCATTTCTGTCCCCCAGCCGCGGAGCGCCTCACGGCCCACGGGCCTGAAAGGGCTTTGGATTTTAATTGGAGCTGCTTTCGCCCCTCCCCCACATGTCACTCCACTCCCCACCTCCGCGACTGCAGACCCACAGCAAGGTCTGTACTGTCACAGCATGCAACCCTCTGTGCCTCCAACCCCAGCAAGGGCTGTTCATGTGTCCTCCCCACCGGCCGCAACCCCCACCCTGCCATTGTCCCATCTCCAGAAGAGAGTGCGCCAGGGCCCAGGGGCGTTTCTGGGCTCAGCCCGGCTCCAGAGTCTGGAAGAAAAACAAATCCAGACTGTCAGCCTCCCTAGCTCCCCTGCCGTCGGCCGGTCACCTCCTGGCCCCGGGGAGACAGACAGGGGCTGTGTGCATGTCTCAGCGCACCTTTCCCCGTCTCTGTGAGTCTACATGGAAGTGGCAGCATCAGGTGGCTAAAACAGAAGTCACATGGACCTGGGTTTGAGTCCAGACTCTGCCATTAGTCAGCTGTGTGTCTTCAGAGAAATTACCTAACCTCTCTGAACTACCGTTCGTTCCTTCTCTGTAAAATAGAGGCATCATCGAATCAACCCTGGGACTGTTGTGAAGGTTTCGTGAGAAAATACATGCCAAATAACCCTCACGGTGCCTGGCATGTTGTAGATATTCAAGGTATGATTGCCTTCCCCTTATTTCCATATTTCCTGAAACCTGGAAGTTTTCCCAGGAAAAATGTCACCCAACCTTTGCAGCTGAGCTGAGTGGGGTCCCAGGCCAGCTCACTGGCCTCCAGGCTGGAGGAAGCTGAGCATCCCCAGGGGTGCTCAGGCCGGTGGAGAACGTGGGGCAGTTTCGTCACCTCTCAAAGGCAGGACCACATGAGCGGCTTCTGTGAATCGTAACGTCAGAACCCAAGGGCTCTCAATTAAGCGTTGAAACAGGGTCTAGCGCCAGGGCAGTGCCCAGGGTGCTGACAGCAGCCACCCGGGCTGCGGGTCCCCCCACCCCACGTCCTGAGGCGCCGGAGCTGCAGCTGTGACCTCCAGTGTCGCGGGATCAGGGCTGTGAGAAAGGAGGGTGGGGTGCCGAGTGTGGAAACACTGGGGCAGGAGTCAGGAGACCTGAGCCTGGTCCTAGTTCTGCCACTAACATCTGGACAGTCTTCTTAGATTTTATTTTATTTTTAAAATATTTATTTACTTGGTTGCACCGGGTCGTAGTTGCGGCAGGTGGGCTCTTAGTTGCGGGATGTGGGATCTAGTTCCCTGACCAGGGATTGAACATGGGCCCCCCGCATTGGGAACACGGAGTCTTATCCAGTATGCCACCAGGGAGGTCCTTGGACAGTCTTCTGTGTATCCCTTTACCTCCTAGAGCCTCTGATTCCTCGGCCATCAAATTGGCAAATGATACCTGTCTTTCCCTCCATCCTTCTCTCATCCCTCCCTCTATTCTCCTTCCAGCCTCCCTCCGTCCTCCCTCCTCCCTCCGTCTCCCTCTTTCCCCCACCCTTCCTCTCTCCTTCCATCTTTTCTTCCTCCTCTTCCCTCCATCCTCCTGTGTCCTCCCCTCCTCTCCCTGCCAGGGTCGTGTGAATATCCAATAAGAGGTTACTTGGGAAAGCGCTGTGAAAACCATGGTGGCTGTGCTCCCACAGAAGCACTGCAGGGGGTACAGGGTTTCAGGCTCATTTTCTTGGAAACACTTGGCTTGGCCTCTTTTCACCCCGACACCTCAGTGAGGACCGCACGCTGGTGGCAGCCTCACCCATCGGAGGCACTGCTGCAGGCTAGTGTGTTCTCACCTCCAGAGAGTCAGCCCGTCTCTCCCAGCCACTCCATCTTTAGTTCTCAGGACGCACTGGTGACCTGCTTTGTGCTCGGCCACCGCAAAGACGAGACAAAACCCCTTTCCCACGACATCCCCGCGGGATTCCTTACAGCGCCCCTGCGCCCAGACCCACCCACGGCTTCCCTCCACGCGGCTCCCAGCTGCTGTGGTGTCTCGCCTGGATGCCCCAAGGAGTGTCCTGACCGGTCTTCCCGCCCCAGCGCTCGCCCTTCTTCACACACAGCCAGAAAGATCTTGGAAAAATATAAATCAGATCACGTCATTCTCCAGCTTGATGGCTGTCCATGGGGCCACATCCTGCTTCGGAAAACGTCGGGGTCCTTCCCGGATCTACGAAGCCCCACAGAGCCAGCCCCGCGCACGTCTGACAGCTCCCACCAGGGAGTCAGGGCAGGTGACCTCTGAACCGGGTCTGACGGGTGGTTAATAGGATGGGGGCTGGGGGTGGGGTGCGGGGGTCAAGGAGACCTGCGTGTGAACCCTACGCGGCCCTCTGTTAGCTCTGTGACCGCGGGCAGATTCCTTCGCTTCTCTGAGCCTCTGTGTTCTCATCTGTAAAACGGAGATGCAAGGGCAGACACCCCCAGGCGATGGAGCCACTCCCCAAGACACAACCGAGGAGGAGCGCCCTGGGGTGGGGGACAGGAGACAGCTTGGCTTCCGGTGGGCCGAGTGCACGGGGCTGGGGGCCGCCACCTACAGGGCGGAGGTGGGGCCGGCCGGGACACAGGGACGTGGCGGTCACCTGCTGAGTGGATGCAAACAGCTCCCCTCGTGCTGCGGGGTCAGGCTGTGACCGTTGACCCCGGTGCCTCGGTCCCCCGATGGGTCAGATGTCCCTGGGGCAGTTATAGTGTCTGAACCAAAGTTTCAGACAGAAGAGCAGAGGACAGATTCTCTCCTGATGTTGTATATGATACAGGAGGTGTTACTGAGATCCTGAAATGTTGGCATTCTTAGATTCTGGGGGAAGATGGCGGAGGAGGAGGAAGAACGATCTAGAAAATTTTCTTTAAAGTTATTAATTTATTGGCTGCGTTGGGCCTTCGCTGCGGCATGCGGGATCCTTTGTTGCGGCGCGGGGGCGTCTCTCTCGTTGCGGCTCAAGGGCTTAGTTGCCCCGCTACCTGTGAGAGCTTAGCTCCCTGACCAGGGATTGAACCCACAGCCCCTGCATTGGAAGGCGGGTTCTTTACCACTGGACCCCCTAGGGAGGTCCCCAGAAAATTTTAAATCAAGACTGCCCTAGAAACACCCGAACCCTAGTAGCAGGTCCTGTGCGAAGGGCATAGAATGGTTGTCACCAGGACTGTGTCCGTGCACCGGTCACACCGTTGCATGCTCTGCTGTCTCCGTCTCGAAATTCTAAATCATTTTTGAACACGAAGACCCACGTTTTCACTTTGCGCTGGATCCCCAGATCACGTAGCCAGGCCCAGGAGCCCTGTCCTGCCTCAGGAGAGGCTCTGATTGGAGGAAGGGTAAGCAGAGGCAGCTGGGCCTGGGGGGACGGGGGAGGCTGGAGGGTCCTGAGTCTGCACGGAAGTTGGCGGCTGCAGTGGGGAGCGGGAGGTGTGGGGTGCTGGAACCGCCTCTCTCTTGTTTCTTCCGAGGGCCCCACAAACAGTCTGTGGAGGCAGGCTGCCTTGGAGACTGGAGGGCCCGTTGTTCGCATTTATGGGGCGCCTGCTGAGTACCTGGCTTCGTGCTGGACACTGTGGGCACAGAAAGGCTTTGGTGGGGAGTGGTTACTGTCTGGTTCTGGGGAACCCCCCAGCACAACGGATGTCAGGGCCTCCCCGGGGGATCCGTTAAGGCCTGTCTCTTAGGGGCGTCCAGAGGACCAAATGGAAAACACGTGCGCGGCTCCACATCCCTGGCCTCGCGGGAGACGTGAAACACACAGCAGTGCGTCTGGGTGGCCTCGTGGAGGCCGCCTGGGGGACGTGGAGGCGGCGGGCCCGGAGCCTGGGGGAGTCGGGGTTTGAGTCCAGGCTCTGCCTCCCGCTGGCTGTGAGACCTCAGACCAGCCATTGTACCTTCTCGGAGCCTCCGTTGCTTTCTCTGCAAAATGGGTACGTTAGCAGCACCTACTGTGCAGATTTGCTGGTGGGAACCCACATGAGACGTCGGCGCTTGGCGCGGAGCTGGAACACAGCGCCCGGTGCCCCCGAGGCTGCCCTGCGCGAGGCGCTGCGGGAGGGCCCACCGCGAGGGGGGGGTCCCCAGCCCCCAGCCCACCCCGCAAGAAGGGAGGGGTGCGTGGCTCCCCGAAGACTCCCCGAGGACATCTCAGGACACCCAGGCTTCCTTCCAGGGGCCGGACGGTCCAGCCAAGGCCGTGTCACCAGCCCGTCTGGCCGTGTGGTGGGGGGGATGCCCGCGCTGGCTTCCGCCCGCTAACAAGCGCACATTGACGCCGGCCCCCCCGGGGCAGGCGTGCCGTTCCTCTCGCATCCCAGCCCTGGCCAGAGACATTTTCTCGCTTCAGCGGTTTGGCACGTCACACAGAGGGGCTCTGATTCCTCCTGATGTCCGACTCCTCTTGCATGAAAAATAGCTTTTGTTATCTTTCTGCCCACGGATTCCTGCGTGTGCGTCAAGGCCAGATGCCTGGAGGGGGACAGGCCCCACTGGCTTAACCATTGGAAGGGTCTTCCTTCCCCCACCTTGGCGGCCCCTGTGGCCGCCGCCGCAACCCTGGCACTCGGTCTCTCGGGGCATCGCCTGCCAGCCCCTGGCCTGGCCCCGACCTCCACGCCGGCCGCTCCTCTTCCCACGCAGCGGCTGTGTGCGATGTGTCCCCAGGGTCCTTGCTCGGGTCGCCTCCACCCCCCGTCCCCACCATCATCCCGTCCTGCCTCCGAAACCCGGCTCCTTTGTTCCTGCCCGTCCCCCGGTGCGTCCCCTCTGCCCCTTCCGTTTCTTCCTTTCTCACTTGTGTTTCTGACGATTTCTCCCCTTCTCCTTTCTCGTCTGCCGTATTCAAAGCACACAAGCCCCCTCCTCCTTCCTGTTCAAGGCAGTCTTTTGAATGTTCTTGAGACATTTACTAGATAAAAATGTATTCTTTTAGCACTGCGATTATTGGGAGGGTTATTAAGCATGAGGGGGATTCTATTAAATAGCAAATTGAGGGAGTCAAAAACCCACAGATGTGAGGCCTCGGAAGGTCACGTGGTACCACATAGATGGGAACATGGCTGTGCCTGTCCTCCCAGGCCTGAAAAGAATACTGAGGAGAAATTCACCAAGGTGGTTTTTCTTCCTGATGGTCATGGGCATGCCGAGTGGTTCATGTTATCTCCTTCTGTCTTTCTCTAAGTTTTTACTATGTCGGGGGGAGGGGGAACGTACCGCAACCTGACATTTAATTTTAGAAAGCGCCAGGGCCAGTCTCCCGCCTTCAGGCAGGTGAAAGGCTTTGTGGGTTCACCCAGCACCCACCGTGTCTGCTCTCGTTCTGCGGAACCGCACCCAGGAGCGCACCCCAGGCGTCACGCCCAGGCGCCTTTTGTCAGGGTTGTATTTTGGGCCACCCCTGACTTACGATCGCATTGATTCCTGGATGAAAGCCCTTTAGAGCCGTCCACCGTCGAATCTTTATTTCCTGTAAGCATAGTTTACACACTGGGTTTCCACCCCTAGAAATCCATCTCACATTATGAAAGTGCCCAAAGTGGCCGCGACAGTAAGGGAAAAGCAAATAAAACCCAGATATATGCTCCTGCAAACTTTGATCACATATGTAAAACCAAGTACACTACTTAATATGAAAGCTCGGCCATGAAATCTTCCTTTGGGGGAATTTTTCTGCCTGAGCCAGACTGGCCAAGGTTTCTTAAAATACGAACCCAATGAAGTTTGAACAGAAGATGCTTGCTTTTTTTTTCCCTTGAAAAATCACCCCGTGGCACGTTTCAGCATGCTCCGTTGCACCAAAAAGTCTTCCAATGCTTTAAAATAAAGGATTCTTCTCGCTCAGAATTTTTCCATTGCCAATTCATTTGTGTAAATTCTGTAGAAAAGACCTTCGCCTGGCGGTTGTTGGAGGAAAGGCACTGTGACTCGTACCGCTGCCGGAACACCCCCTGCCCTTCGTGCCGGCGAGTCCGTTGGCCGACCCGCTGTCCGCGGATGCTGGGGCGTCAGCTTCCGGGGGCCTCGTTGCCAGGTCAACGGTCCCTGTTGCTCAAGAGTGCTGCTCTTAGCCATTAGCAGCAGTTGTGCTTAAGATGAAAGCGCCAGTGAGGCAGGCAGCGAGGTCCACGTCCGGCAGCCCGCGGCGGAGATGGCCAGTCCTTAAACTACAAAGTTCTCTCTCCAATCTCATCAGAATCTCTGTGCCTCTCATGGTGATGTCTGTTGCTCCTTGTTCAGTCTTTCCTGGAGCTGAAAACAAAGCACTCATCTTCAGCCTTAAAAGCTCTTCATCTTCTCGGAAGTGGTGTTTATCCCGCCTTCGGTCCCCCCATCTCTGGGGGATCAGGAAGGAAGTTTCCCTGGTTTTCTTGTTCTTTGCTTTCTTTCTCTAGCTCGTGTCTGGCTTTCAGTCAACAAGCCTTTGGGGCGTGCCTGCCGGCGCAAAGGGCTCTGGGAGGTGCTGGGGTCCAGAGACCCGTGGGAGACCCTCTTCTTGTCAGAGATGGGGCATCGAGTTGCCCAAGAGCAGGAGCGTGGCCAGGCCAGCCCTGCTCAGCCCTCACACTGCCCTTGTTCTCCCCCTCCCCCTGCCTGTCTATCCATCCCACACCCTCCTGCCCACTTCTCTGTGTAGGACCCAAAGCGCAAAGACTTTTTAAAGTAAGAGCAGATACCTGGTGAGTGCTCACCGTGTGCCAAGCGTGATGTGTGTTATCTCAGGAACTTTCCACATGTTATGTCATCCTCACAACAGCCATGATTTAATACTATTTAATTATTTATCAAACTATTAGTTATAGTTTGAGCTGTTACTTACATGGCCTTTACGATGTGCTGGGCACTGTCCCAAGCATCAGATAGATGGACAGACAGACAGACGGATGTCGTTAATCCCCAGCCACCCTGTGAGTGAGGTGCCATCACGACTTCCGTTGTGTACGTGGGGAAACTGAGGTTCCGCGAGGTGGGCAACCTGCCCGAGGCCCCAGAGCCGACACGTGTTGAGAGGCGGCTTCAGACCCGGGGCGTCCAGCTTCAGGTGCGCCCTCCTCCTCCCTGGGCTGTGACAGCAGCCGCGGTGACACCTGGAAATCTCTCCTGTGCAGGCACGTTGCGTAGCTGGTCTCATCCGTGCGACACAGCACGGGGAACCTGTCCGCTGTGGGCGGTGGGGAGCCTGAGGCAGGCTTACCCGCCTGTCACAGCCAGCACGGGAGCCCCAGTCTCTGACTCCAGAGCCTGTCCCCAGCTGCTTCTCCAGTCTGATGCTAGCAGCGCCCCCGCCCGCTGCACGGCGGGGAGAGACGCGGCCTCCGTCTCTGTGAGGAGCGGCTGCGGGGCAGCTCAGGGTCTTGTACGTACCCTGAACGTGCCGGGGTGACGCCGGGAGCCCAGGGGCCACACCGGCGCTGGCGTGGGGCGCGGCGAGGGGCGGAGGGTTGGGTGTGACGACGGAGCGAGGCCCGTCCCCACAGGTGCAGCCCCGTGGTGGCCGGACGCTGGCTCTGGGCCAGGCTGGCACGACGGGCTTCTCGGAAGAGGTGGGCACAGCATCGCGGCCGGAACAGAGCACGTGCCGGGCCCCGGGGCTGACTCACGCAGCCTGGGAAGGAAAGATTCAGCTGTCAGACCGAGGGCGGCTCTCAAGATGGGGTGCTCTCAGCAGAGAAGGTTGAAAATCGTTCTGCTCAAGACAGCTCCTCTGTGGAGGCAGGAACCACGCACGTCAAACCCCCGGAACCCACGTTTTGCAGGGGATGCCACCTGTCCGCAGGCTTTCACGCCCAGATTGCGATTGTGGGCATTCACGTGGTGACTCCCGGCTCACAAAAGGCAGATAGAAAAGCAGCGCCTGATCCTACCGTATGCTTCCATTCACATCAAGTTCAAATGCAGGCAGAACTGATCTAGGATGATGGAGGTCAGCGTGTGGCTGCCTGTGTCGGGGTTGGCTCAGGGAGGGCAAGACGGAGCCTCCAGGGGTGTGACATGGTCCACACCGCGATCTGGGTGGTAGTTAAACAGAGGTGGACTTGCAGCCATCAAGCCGCACTCTTAGGATTTCTCTCTGTATATTATCCTCCGTAGAAATCAAAAACAGGCAAATATGGGTCTGGAGTGACAGAGACCGCTCAGGTGGCCGGCCGCCAGCCCTCACCTGCCCCATCTCTCCCCGCCGCCGGGCCTGTGTCTTCTTCAGTTCTCGTCAGTCCCACAGATGCTTGCCGGGGACGTGTGTGCGTACCCGTGCTGAGTTCTCAGGACTCAAGGATTCAGTCATTCAGCTATTATCTGGTGCCCGGCCTCTTGGGCTCGCTGCTCCACCTGCTAAAGGAGAGTCTTCCTGTTTCCGTGAGTCCCGTGTTGCAGCGCTGCTCGGAGTGACAAGACCTCCCATGCGCACCTGCCCCTCTGGGAACCCTCGAGACCCCTCGGGAGACCTTCTCTCTTGGCCCAGCCACCGTGGTTTTGAGAGACTATTTGGTACCCTGCCCTGGGGAGCTCAGCCGCCAGCCCTCATCCTGCCCCATCTGCCCCTGGCGCTCCACCAGTATATTTTTTAAGTTCCTATTCAAATCCAGCAAATACGCATTGAGAATTTAAAAACCAGACCCCAGACTGAGTCATGGGCGCCCAAAGATGCCTTCATTTATTCACTCAGCAAACATGTACGGAGTGCCTGCTACTTGCCAGGCAGCCTGGTAGGTGGTGGGGAAAGTTTCTTTCACAACAGAAAATAAATAACCAGACAGCAATTCATGGAATAATTGTATCGTCACACAGTGATGGAGAAAGACCGGGAGCGTCCGGGTGAAGGTTACAATGACAGAGTGGCCCGGGGCGGGGGTGGGGTGGGGCTCGAAGGGGACCCTGAAACAGGTGAGGAGGTGAGTTTTGCGGAGGTCTTGGGGACGATCGTGTCGGACGGAGGGACGGCAGGTGTCACGGCCCTTCCAGAGCCTGTCCCAGGCCTGAGCCGCTGAGCAGGCAGCCGGAGATGTGGGTCAGAGAGGTGACTGGCGTCGCTGGTGAGGACTTGGCCGTTCACTCTGAGGGAGGAGCCTTGGAGGGCTTGGACCAGAGGCCTGGGGGGCTTTCACCTGGATTCCAAAAGGATCCCTCTGGCTACCATGTTGACTAGGGTGGGGCCTGCCCTCGGGGGGCTCCCACGTGGATGAGGCTCTTCTGGGATCCTTAGTTAAGAGGAACTTGTCATGGTGCTCTCAGTTCCAGGCAGAAGTCAGGGAAGGCTTCCCAGAGGCGGTGACATTTGGTATGCGTCTTGCAGAACCTGCAGGAGTCTGCAGGCACGGGGAGTTCAACACGCGGAGTCACGCGTCTCCATCCATTCACACGTTCGTTCCCTCATCTATTCATCCTTTATTCATCCAGAGGACAGGAGGCGTTATTGAGCATCTGGGTAAACATAGAATCCGGCCCTGTTCGTCGAAGGAGTCGGCGTCCAGTAGGAGCGGGGAGACAGAAGCACAGCCAGATACGTGGCACGTCCACGAGGGGACGTGGCGGTAAACGCAGAGCCAAGGAGCCGCAGCCGAGCGTGGGAGGGGGCCTCCGCCGCACGGGGTGCGGTCACGGGAGTCTGTCTAGTCGACCGTCACCTGAGCCAGTGCTGAAAGCTGGGCAGGAAGGAGAAGAGGTTACGGGCAGAGCACGGGCACGGGCCGCCCGCGTGCCAGGTCCTGAGCGGGCACCACGGAGCGCAGGGCACGGTGCGTTGGAATGCCGAAGGACTTCGGCTCTGCCGAAACCAAAGCCCTGTGTGGGAGGAGGCCCAGGAGCCAGGGTTGGGAGGAAGGTGGCGCCGGAAGCTGGGGTCCTGCGCTCACGCCAGGCGCCTGCCCTGAGCCCCCGGCAAGAGCTCCTAGTGGAGGGCTTCACCCGGGGCGGGGGGCACCCAGATGCCGTGGCTCTACCACAAAGGACGGGGCGGAGGGACCCTGGCTGGAGGCGGGGAGACCTGTTAGGAAAATGCGGGGAGAGTCCGGACCAGCGGTGATGAGCCCTGAGGGAGGACGACGGGAGGGAGGAGAGGAAGCATGTGAGGTCCGTCCTGGAGACGGACGGACGTGGAGGGGAGGGAGGAGAGCCCATCACCAGGCGGCCAGCGGATGGCGCGTCACCGAGCAAGACGGGACACCTGGGAGGAGCAGAGGACCTTATGGGCTGGACCTCATGAAAGTCCCGCTCCAGGGCAAAAGCCTGGGGCCCGCGTGGGGAGCAGCGGGGCGCCTTAGAGCAGCCGGCTTATACGAGAGCAGACAAGGCTTCCCAGTCTTACCTAATCTCTTCACTATTTAACTATCCCCATCTCACAGACGGGGACACTGAGGCCCAGCGGCTGACAGTAGCTCTCCCAAGCGGCAGCGCGTGTAAACGGCAGGGCTGGCACTGGGCCTGGACCCCGAGCTCCTGACCATCAACCACGTTGTGAGGCAACCCCAGGGAGGCCCCCGCCCCCGGGATGCAGGGGGAGGGCGGGAAAGGTCTCCGGGAACGGCCGGAGCTGTGCCTCCGCAGGACAGGGGTCGCCCTGCACCCCAGGCCCCCGCAGGTGTGGCCGCAAAGAGACGGAGGTTCCCACTGAGGCTTCCTCAGCTGTGCCTCCAGCTGGCCTCCCCGCACTGGGCACCTCTCCATCCTGCGGTGCTCGCTGGGGACGGACCCTCGCTCTCAACGCTCTCGAATGACGCCGCGGAGGACCCGGGACACGGTGACAAGAAACACTGCGGCACGGATGAGCCGTGCCAACGTCGCCTTGAGGGGAAGAAGCCAGGCACAGAAGCTGGGGCTGCTGTACACAGCGCCGCTCTCGTGGCCCGAGCCACAGAAACGCCTTGTCTCGGTTCTGGAGGCCAGAAGCCCAAGGTGTCAGCACGGCTGCTTCCTTCTGCGGCTGGGAGGGGGCGTCTCTCTGCCTCTCCCCAAGCTCCGGCGGCCGCCAGCGGTCGTAGGTGTCCCTTGGCTTTTTGATCTCCTCCTTCGTCTTCGCAGGGCGCTCACCCTGTGCGTGTGTCTGTGTGTAAATGCTCCCTTTTTAAAAGACATCAGCCACGTGGATTAGGGCCCATGCAAATGGCCTTCTTAACCCTCTCGGCAATGACCCCGTGTCCTGGGAGTTAGGGCTCCACATGCGGATTTGGGAGGAAAAGGACACAACGCAACACTTGGCCACACATCGTGCTATTCCTTTTACACAAAATATCGACATGGTCACAGAAACGGGAAGCAGATCAGCGGTGGCCAGGGGCTGGGAGCAGAGGGCCGTGGGAGTCACTGCGTGGTGGGCGTGGGGCTTCTATCTGGGGTGATGGGCGCCTTCCGAAACTCGGCAACGGGATGAGAGAGACGAGGTGACGCGCCTGCAGACAGACAGCTGCTCAGTGGGTACGATGAGATTTGCTCCGAAGCTTGTGTTCTTTCTGCTACAGCTGGGCTCAAGTGGACAAGTTATGAAGCTCTCTGAGCCTCACTTTCCCCGTCTACGACACGGGGTCAGTGCTTCGGCCCCAAGCTCCACCCGTGTGAGGGCTCAAGGAGACCGTGTGTGAGTGGCGGGCGCATCTTCAGTGCCCACGTGCCCACTCCTCCGCCAGTCAAGGTCCACCCAGGACAACAGAGGCCGCTCTGTGTCTTTAGACCCAGGGGCGGATGACCCAGGTGACAGAAGAGCTGCGACGCCACTGGGGGAAGCACGGGCACCAGACGTGCGTCCGCACAGGAGGCCCTGCCTCCCCCGCACAGGGAGAGGCCAGGCCACTCAGCAAATGTTCGGATCACGGAGGAAGCTGAGCCCCTGGAGGGAGGGACTTTCTGGAAGGAACAGGGCTCCCAGGAGACGCGACGCTGCCACGGACACCGCCCCAGGGAGGGGAGGCCCTCAGGCTTCGCACCTCCTCCCACCGCTCCCACCTGTTGGCCAGACGTGCCCAGAAGTCACAGGGCAGGGAGTCTGCTGAGGTCAGCCCCGGCCTGGCGTGGGCGCGCCTCCCCTCTGGGCGCGCAGGGTGTGTGCAACCGCACATAGTAGGGCCACAGGGCCACCAGCCCGACAGGACACAGCCTGGCTGCGGGAGCCCCGCAACGGCGTGTGGACGGCGTCTGCTGCAGCCCATCGCGTGCGGCCGCTGCGGAGGAGGAGTCGGGCCAGGGCGTGAGCCGTGAGGCTCCGGCCAGGCTGGTCGCCTGAGCCGCTGGACCGATGCGTCTTCCTCCCGTAAACTGCCCTCCGTGAGAGAGAGGACGGGCAGCCGGGAAAGAGGAGAAGGCCTCCAGAATCTGCAGTGCTAGCTGCTCTTTGAAGTGAGGAAGCCGCTTTTCTGTTTTCCTTGGAGACCCAGCTCCATCATTAGGGATCTGGCCGCATCTGCCTGTTGACTTTGCGAGTCGACCGGGCCTCCCACCGGGCCTGCCGCCCAGTGCCCGGCCCCCGACTCCCGTCGCCTCTGCATCATTTGGTCCTTGTATCTGTTGGGCAGCACCGAACAGCTCACGGTCTCTGCCGCTCTTCAGGGGGTCCCCAGCGACACGGGACATCGAGGGGCTCTTCACCTCTTGCAGGACAGAGTGTTCGAGGAAGTCCCGGGGGGAGGCATCTCGTTTCTGGTTCTTTCACGTGAAGGCACTGGAAAGGCAGGGGATGAGAAGAGAAAAGGAGGACGCTGAGGGCTTTTCACTCCCAACGTTTAGCATTGGGCTGTGAGGTCAGTTGAATCATGTCTCCAAACAGACAGCTTGACGTCCCAACCCTGGAACCTGTAAATGAGACCTTGTTTGGAAACAGGGTCCTTTCAGATGTAAGCAAGTTAAGAGGAGGTCTTAACCAGGATGGGCTTTAATGCCACAGACCGGCTCCTCGGAGGAAGGAAGGGACACACGCAGGGAGAAGGCCCGAGAAGCCGGGGGCTGAGATGGGAGTGATGTGGCCTGCAGGCCGAGGAGCTGGCCAACGGATGCCAGGAGCTAGAGCAGGAACAGGTTCCTCCCCGGTGTGCAGAGAGGGCAGGCCCCGCCAACACTCTGACTGTGGACTGGTAGCCTGGGCGGTAAGAGAACACGTTTGTTTCTGCTGTTTTGATCCCGGTGTGTGGTGCTTTGTCACGCGGCCCGAGGAAACGAATGCAGGGAAGTGTATTCGGCCCTGCAAACAGCTACCGAGTTAACCAGCCCCCGAAATGCCGCCCAGCTCAGTCTGCAGCGATGGGGAACCTCGAACAAAGGGAAGGTGATTTTGTGAGCAGCTGCGCGTTGAGAGCTCACCACGTGGGCCCCTCCGCGCCCCAACCCTGCGACGGAGCTGCCAGCACCCTCCCCGCTCACAGGTGAGGAAACTGAGGCTCGGAGAGATGAGATACTTTTCCCAAGGTGCCATGAATATTGGCATTTCTTTCTGGCCCAGTGGCTATTTTCAAGGCTGCCCTGGGCTGCTGAAGGCAAAATGCACTTGTTTGGGTGAGAAATATACTTGCTTCCTGTGGTTCCTAACAGATTACCACGAGCTTGGTGCCTTAAAGCAGCAGGCGGACTGTCTCACAGCGCCCACGGACGCGGGGTCTGGGCCCGCTTGGCCGGATCCTCCGCCCCGCAGGGTTGTAGCTAGGGGCCTGCGTTCCTCCCTGGGGTGGGCTCCTCTCCCCAGCTCGCCGGCGGCTGGCAGAATTCGTTCCTTGCGGCCGTATGACCGAGGCCCTGCTCTCCTGCTGCCCATCGTCCAGGGTCCTCTCAGCTCCCGGGGGGCGCCCGCAGTTCCTTGCCGCACGGCCCCCTGGCCGCTCGCAGCCTGACCATCTGCTTTCTTCCAGGCCAGCGGGAGTACCTCCCTGACGTCGTCTCCCCTCCAGCTTGCCCCGGTGGAGCCTTACGTAACGCCACCCAATCATCCCACTCACAGGGCCGCCCACACTCGAGGGGAGCGCACCGAGGGCTGGGGTTCTGGGAGCTCTGCTAGGCGTCTGCCTGCCAAGCTCAGGTGAACTTGACTTGGAGACCAGGGTGAACGGGAGTCCTGGCTCTGTCCCTGACTTGGGGTGTGACCTTGGAGAATTTCCTCCCACGCCCTCTAAATCTGACTCCGTATTTATAACAGCGGCTAATAACCCGAGACTCCAAGGGATGCTGTGAGGGTTCGACGCGTGGAACCACCGAGCGTCGGTCGTTGCTAGGAGCTCGGCGAGTGGCGGCTCCGCCACCGCCCCCACCTCTGCAAGGGTGTCTCCTTCACTCAGGAAAACACGGGTGGGCAGAGCCCGCGGAAGGCGCCTGGCCCTGGGGCCGGACGTCCTGGCCGGGCTCCAGCCTGATCCCGGGCGGGGCCGTCTCTCGGTTTCTGCTACCCCTTCCCCTTGCTCCCAAACGCTGAGGATCGCTGCAGCTTTGTCTGTAAAAGTGAAGCTGAGGTGAGATCCCCAGACCAAACAGCCGCGTTGGAAAGGCCGTCCTCCCCGTGCAGAGTGGAGCCCGGCTCCCCGCTCCCCAGAGGCAGGTCCCGCCGAGGGAGGGGCGCCGTCCCCTCCAGGCTCCGACCCAGGCAGTGGGGGGAGGCTGGCGGCGGGCGTCTCCCCTCCTGTGTGGTCACTTGTGCGTGTGGCCCCTTCAGCACGCGACCCTCAGGAGAGTCTCGTATGGACCGGGATCCCCGCCGGCACGGGGCGCGGACCTCCCCTGCCGGCCCCGGGCACCAGCCCCGGGGAGGACCTGACGGCTCCCGCCCTCGCGACCGTGGATGATCCCTGGGCACGTGGAGAACCAGCGAGACGTCTTGCCACACGAGGGCCAGATGCCTTGTGTGTTTAGGGCCTGATCTGGCCCCGAGGTTGGAGCGAACAGAAATCAAAGTACCAGGGCACCGTCGGCAGGCCGGGCTTTCTGTGCCGCGGCAGAGGAGCGCTCCCGGCTGCCACCCCGCGTCTGCTCTGTCTCACCGCCCTCCGCGCCCGCTGGGATGCCGCGGGGTCCTCCCGGGGTGGGGGGAGCCACCTGCCCACCCAACTCGGTCCATCCCCAACGCTCGCCGGGTGGCGGCCTCCCCCACGACGCCTGGACCACATCCATTCCTTTGTGCGTGTGTCCGACCCAGCAGCGATGCCCGCAAGCGCAGGGTCTATGTCAAATCAGAAAGCCCTCCCAGCTACACGAAAGGGACCCGGCCCTGCCCGCCACCGTGCCCGCCCTTCTCAGACTGAGGGCTCTGTGTTCCGAAGCCGACTAGAAGCAGCCCCGCCGTGGGTGGGGTGGGAGGGCAGAGAGGAATTGCCTGGGGCATCCCAAGGCTCCCGGGAGCCTGGCCCAGAGACCACCGGGCTGCTGGGGGCCCCCTGAAAAGGCGGCACCTGGGAGGGGCTGTGGGGGTTGCGTGCCTTTCTCCGGACGACACCAGCACGGGGCGGGCTAAGCCTGCTGCTTCAGAAGCCAAAGCGTCACGTGCTGCCTTGCAGGGGCCCTTCCTGTGCTGGTATGCTGTGTGTTTGTAATTGCATGCTCTTTTTTCTTCAAGAGGGTCTGTCTGACTCAGGGCCCAACAAAATCTGGATCTGTCCCCGTGGGGGCCATAGATGGAAACGTGGCAGCACCAGGAGGCTGTTTATGGAAGAAGGTACAGGGGCCCAGAACGTACACGCACCCCTCTGGGAGGAGCCCGCGATCCCCCAAGAGGTCTCCCTAGATCAAGCTGTATGGGGACAGGGACGGGGGCTTCTGGAACTGAAACGGGGCTGGGCCCTCGGGGTGGAATCGGGGATGCCTCCTGGCTGAAGCCGGCCCGCTGGTCCTGTAGCCTCACTCCCCTCGGACCCCAGACCCCAGACCAGGTGGGGGTCTCCCAACAGGGATGGTGGGTCTTCCCTCTCCGTTCCCTGATCTGCGGACCCGCAGGCGTTTGCAAAGCACGCTGGCCGACCTTCCGACTGCGGCTGCAGGCCTCATCCCCGTCAGCAGACACGGGGCCCCTGCTTGGCTCCTCCCACCTCCCCAGGGAGACTCCTCCCACCTCCCTAGGGAGACTCCTCCCACCTCCCCAGGGAGACCCCCAAGGGGACGCCCGCCCCGCGGCCAGCAGCCGCGCGTGTCAGCAGCTGGCCGGGGGCGCCGGCCTGGGCACGGACGGGTCAGAAGGGTCCTCGTGCCGGCCTCGCAGCCCGGAGGCTGCCTGGCTGGGTCCGTGGGGGCCACGCGGCACCGGTTCGGGGCGCGACCCTTGCCACGCGGTTTCCCATCATTTACGGGTGAGCGCTGGCAGCCGCCTGGGACTCAGGGCGCGGCTCTGAGGGGCTGCGCGGGCCGCGCCTCCGGCTTCCGGGGCGCTGCTCACCTGCTCTGTGCCGCGCCCGCCCGCGGGTCACCCCTGGGGCGCCTGTGCGCTCAGAGCGAGACGCGTGCGTTTGGGGGCAGAAGGCTGTTTCTCGACCCCACCGGGGCCGGGCCGGGCCCGCGCACGCCTGTCCACCCACCTCCCCCCATCGCCGTCCAGCCGGAGCTCCCGGGCATCCGCTCGCCCACACGCCTGTCCGCACGCAGGCAGCTGGGCACGTCCAGTGCTTCGAGGACAAGAGCCTTTTAAGATCAGGGCTCACGTTACAAAGTGCTTTTCCCCTCGGGGCAGGCTCCCGTGGGGAGGGCACATCAGGCCCTGAGCCCGTCCTGGCTTCCCCGCATCCTCCCCCGCGGGGGTGGACCTGGGATCACCCCGGCCGTGTGGAGCAGGGGAACAAGGCACAGGGGGCTAAGCCACGTGCTGATATGGACAGAAATGGACTCGGCCGGTGGCCAAATGGGCTCCCCGGGTGGCCGGTCCTGGGAGCCCTGGGCTGGGTGTCCTGTCAGTAGAAAGCACGCGCTTTGGAACCACATATCTGAGTTGAAGTCCCAGCTCCCTCCACTCGCTCTTCATAGCGCTTCCTGGAGCCTCAGTTTCCTCCTCTGTAAAATGGGGACAGGCCATAAATAGAACAGCCGCGAGGCCGGGCCGCACGCCCAGCTCTCGGCTTCCCTTCTTTCCTTGTCAGAGGCCAGAGGGTGAGAGAAGGAGCGATAGTTCCGGGGATGCTCGGGGGGGTGGTGAGGAACGGGGAGTCAGGGCATCGACGTGAGGGGGGCGGGAACACCCCTCCCCCCGGATTATCCAGAGATTCATGGCCTTGTGAGCGCCGGCGGTGAGAGCCACTTTGCAAAGTGCCTCAGACGCCATCTGACATCTTTATTTCTCTTTAACAAATTTCCCCGGGGGCCGATTTCAATCAGGTTTATTCTGGTATCGAAAGGTGTAAAGCCCATAACTCAGAGGCATTAGATGTGAAATATTCAGGCCTCCGCGGCGTGGTGCTGGCTCCCGGCCTCGGCGGCGCTGCTGCCCTCTGGGTCGAGGCACCTGGACGAGCTTCGTTTTCCGGCTGTTGCTTGAGGCCTGGACGTGGGTGTCCCGGGCTGCTGTCCACGGACGGGAGCGTCCTGCGCGGTGCCGAGGGCGGGGCTAGAGTGGGAGGGGAACGCCTCACTGAGGGACCGTGAGCCCGCCGTCCCGGGGCGGCTTCTCACGGTGCCGGCCGAGAGCGAGGCGTGGGAAGGGCGGGGTGGGAGGCCCAGACCCCCCCAGGCCTGCCAGGGTCGGGATTCAGGCGTCCACGCCTCTCCGTGGGGTGTTTCTTCTGAAACATCAAGACTCAAGGATTTAGGACAGTGTGTGCTGTGTTGAAAATGGGATCCAGACAGACCTCGGGGTTCTTGCTTTTTCCTGAGGCTCTCCCTTCAGGCTTTGGTTTCCGAGCGGATGAAACGGAGCTCGTCTGACGGCCGTCGCGCTGCCTCCCGGCTGTGGTCCTCAGAGGCGGGTCTCCGGGGGAGTCTCCGCCAGAACAGTCGTGTCCATCACACCCCCGTGGGCTCGAGCTCCTGCGGTGAAGCGGTGGCCCAGGAGGGTCGACGACACCGGTGCTGTCACGGGCGTCTCGCGAGCAGAGCCCGCCCACGTCCTCCCGCGGCTCCCCGGGCTGTGTTTCGGGCGTGCAGCGTGGGCGCTCCCTCCAGCTTCCTGGGTGGGCCTGCAACCAGGGGCCAGGAGAGGGCAGTGCCCCCCGACTTCCCCAGCCCCACGGAAGCCCCCGCTGGCAGCCTAAGTTCAGTGCAATCTGACCAACATCAATCTGGCAAACGGGAATAGGAGCTGGAGGTTCAGAGACAGTAAGTCTCAGAGCTGGCCTCCTGGCTCAGGGGGAGACACCACTTCAGGACAACGCAGAGAGCAGCAGTGATTGGGGAGCGCACGGAGCATGATGGGTACGCAAACGGGAAGCGGGAAGCAGGTCCAGGAGGGCTTCCCAGGAGCGCTGTCCAGGAGGGCTTCCCAGGAGCGCTGTCCAGGAGGGCTTCTCGGAAGCGGTGGCGCTGGCCCTGATGACTTGGGGAGTTCACAAGGTGCAAGGGGGAGGAGAACTCCAGGCCGGGGCTGGGGGGGGAGCCAGACGCAGAACACGCTTCGGAAGAGCATGACGGGAATGAGGACCCCTGCGCAGCTCCGTGTTGCTGGGGGAGGGGCCCCCAGGAGATGCGGGGTCCCCGGGAAGCAGCCCGTGATGGCTGCCGTGCCCGAATGCGATCCCGGGCTGGGGTGCGGGGGAGGTCGAAAGTCACCCGTGTGCTGTGGTCAGAGTCCCGTGTCACCGAGTTACCGTGGCAGGAAATTTCGAGGGAGGCAGTGACGAGGATACCAGTTATGAGAAAGGGCCCGCACGCCCAGACCAGGCGAGGTCATGTGGGTGCAGAAGGCGGGGGTGGGGTGGGGGGAGGCGGTCGCGGCATCTTGAGGAGGTAAAATTGCCGCACGATTGGCGGACGGATGAAATCCAGGCAGGATGACGGAAAAGTCCCCCCAGAGGGCGGGGCAGGAAGACAAGGAGAGGAGGTGGAGGGTCACCCAGGGCAGGGTGACGGCCTGGTCCCTGTCGGACACCTGGGTGGCAGTGCCCACCGGGCAGCTACGGACTGGGTCTGGCGCCTGAGGCCGGAGCAGCTGTGGGCGGTGGGTGGGAGCCCCCAGAGCGGTGGAAGGTCACGGGGGGCGTGGGGGGCGGTGTGAGGACAGGACGTGAGGGCAGCAGAGAAACTCTGACACCCGCCCCCCCAGGAGGAGGAGCCCGAGAAAGAGCCCGAGAAGGACCCTCTGGGAGAAGTCAGGCGCGCGAGGGCGAGAAGGGCCACAGGAGCCAGGAAGGGAACCGCGTCGGGAAGGACACGCAAGGTCAGGGGTGCTGAGCCGCTCCCCTTGACCGGCCAGGGTCCAGGGCACTCGAGGGCTGCCCTGGACAGAGTGTCCCTGGGGGGGACGTCCAACCGGAGGCCCCCGAGCCGGGGCGTTCCCGCAGTCAGCGCTCAGAGGCGGGTTCGCGTGTGTTCTTGAGCCCCGGTCGGTCCTGGTCCTTCCAGTTCATGCGTCCACTTCCCTGAGTGTCCCCCCCCTCCACCCAGGCAGGCCGCCTGCGTCCTAATGCCAGCTCTGGGCAGCCCTGGGCACGTCACCTGGGGCCTCGGTTTTTTCATCTGTAAAACGGAATCAATGGTAATCGCAGCCCCCCAGGAGAGGCTGCAGTGCGGACGAAGCCGCTGGGGTGGGGACGGTGGTAGTTGCCCTAGTAACAGGGGTAGTTGGCGTGGGAGCGGCCGCTTGACCCCTGAGGGTCCCCTCGGCGGACTTTCGTCCCGGGTCCCTTGTGCGTCTCCAAAGTCTGGCAAGAAACCAGAGCACCTGCAAACTGTCAGGCCGGAGGAGGCTCCAGGTTCAGGCTGTCCGCCAGGGAGTCCTCTGGGAGCAGGGCCTTCCGCAGATTTAGGGAGAGACCTGCGTCTGCCCCCGACTTCCAGCGGGCCTGGGACAGAGGGGTGAGTAACAGATGAGGAGGACCCCGGGGATGAGACACACCCGAGTGACGTCCAGTCACCGACTGCTTCCTGACCAGTGGCGGCCGGGCCCCCCTGGAGCAGAGTCCCGCGCGTCCCCAGCCTCTTCTCTTCTTCGTGTCTCTCGGCAGCATTTCTCCTGCGTAACGGTGAGGAGCCGCCGTACGGCTTCCCGTTAGCTTTTATCCTCCCCGTAAAGGGCCTGCTTGACTCACAACGACAGTTGCTCAGCTCTGTTCCCGGGGGTTTCTCTGGCATCCTCTCGCCGCCGGCCAGCCTGTACCTGCCGTGTCCCGGCCCACCAATGCCCTGCGCCAGCCCTGCTGTGCCCTGGAGGGAGGGAAGCCGCCTTCTACATTTTGTTTACTTTTTTCTTCTGCATGCAAGCAAGAGCCCCAGGCCTCAGCTCCAAGCCTCCTGGAGGAAGCGGAGCGACCTGGAGCTGAGCCGGGGAATGAAAAGGCCTGGAGCCGGGGCGAGGGCACCTGCCCTGGAACCCTGAGTGGACAGCAGACCCGGGTGCGGGCCTGGCCTCTGGGACCGACTGGGAGGGGCGCAGGGGGACGAGCCAGGGCTGGTGGCCGCGTCGCCCAGGCCCCGGGTCGGCACAGCCAGGGGGAAGGGGGCGTGGCAGCCTAGGAAGGCCGCTGGGAGAGGCTGCCAGTGTCCCTAAGCCAAGGCTCTCTCCGGGCGGACGGGCAGTGAGTCTGAAGGTGGGCAGTCTGCACTCTCTGTCTCAGAGCCTGGGTGCCAGCTGCCTCTCTGTCCCCCAACCCTGGGGAGGGACAGACCTCATGAACATCCCGTCTGAGGGCTGGTTGAACACGCCTCACGGTTCCCTCTGACTCCAAGGCCCCACCACCTCCCATCTCCTCCCATCGCCTCCCCTAGCCTTCCGCCTCCAGCCGCGCTTGACCTTTCACCTCCTCGGAAGCACGCAGACCTCCTGACCTCTTGCCTCTGGGCCTTGGCCGTGCTGTTCCCTCTGCCTGGAACGTCCGCGCCGTCCTCTAGGTGCCGGGTCCTGCCCGTCCCTCAGGGCTCGGCCCCTCGGGCAGCTTCCCTGACCCCGGGAGGGGACCCCCGGCACCCGGTGCCACGTCGGAGGTTCTGGTCGGCTCCCCGCTGCAGCCCAGCGCCCGCCGGCCGCCTGGCACGCGCGGCCCGGAGCGTGGGTGCGGACTTGAATTGAGGGGGGCTGGCCGGCCGCGAGTCCGCGGCGGCCCTGCCAGCACCGGTGGGGGGGACGAGTCCTCATGGGGGCGGGTGGTGGGACTGACACGCTCTCTCTGGCTCCGGAGAGAATGGAAGGTGTGAGGTCCTTTCCTGGAGAGCCGCCAGACAGCGGGCTGGGCACAGGCTGGACGGCGGGCGCCCTGGGGCTCGGGGACAGAGGGGCGAGGTGCCGGGGGCCGCTTGTTAGCCCGGGTCCCGTCTAAGCCCACGCCTGGCGTCCCCTGACCAGGCCCCGGCAGCCTGGTTCCAGCAGGGGAGGGAGGACTTGCACCTGGCGCTCTGGGCGGCGGGTGCCGCTCTTGAAAACTGGCTTTGAACCCAGCTCCTGGCTGCCCGGGAGGAGCTGCTCCCACGCTGGGGAGACTCCGGGAACCGGTAGGCTGCAGCGGGGGGCGGGGAGCTCTGGGTCCGGAGCCGGACGGGAGCAGGTGAGGATCCCGGCTCGGCTGCTTGGGGCTGGGCTACCTCGGGGAAGTTACCCGCCGCCTCGGAGCCTCGGCTTCCTTGTGCGTAAGGTAGGTTCCCAGCAGCTCCTGTTTCACAGGTTATTTTGAGGCGTAAATGAGAAAATGGGACGAGCTTAGCGCTGGGCTTTGTGGGGAGTCAGTGGCCAGGGGACGCCAGCCCTTGTCTGCCGGTCTGTCGGCGACAGCACTAGGGGACAGCGGTCATCTTGCCGGGCCTTCTAAGGGTCAGGGGCTTTGCACATTCTGAGCTGCAACGTCACGGGCATGTGAGCACAGGGAGGAGTCCGTGTCCGTCCTGATAGGGCACGGAGCTGGCCCGCACCCCTCTGCTAGGACCAGCTGCCTCCTTGTCACTAGAGCAGGGCTGATGATCATAATAGCAGCTTATGTGCTGCCCCAGACACGGCGACATTCACAGACTGCACTGACTGGTTTAATCCCCCAACAGCCCTCGGAAGTTTTTCCCATTTGCATCCCCATTTCACAGATGGGGAAAGTGGGGCACAGAGAGGTTAATTAGGACCAAGATGGCACAGCCAGTAGGTGATGTCAGAGCCAGGACTCAACTCAGCAGGATGACTTTAGAACTGACCATCTCCATGGTATCTGGCCTTGGGATACTCGAAAGGGTCCATCTTGACTGGCAGACACAATCAGAGAGAAAGCACTGTGATCGATTAGCAATGTCTGCCGTGGGCTTGGGAGGGGAGGATTCAGCTCGGTGCAGGCCCCTCAGGCACCGTGAACCACAGCAGTGTTGACATTCTGGGCGCCGTAATTCTTTGTTGGGGGTGGGGCTGTCCTGTGCATTGTGGGCTGCCTGGCCACATCCCTGGCCTCCGCCCGCTAGCTGCCAGGAGCACCAGTCCCCCCCCTCCAAGTTCTGACAATCAAAACTGTCTCCAGATGTTGTGTCCTGAAAGGCAAACGCTCCCCTGGTTGTGAACCCTTGCAGGCAGTGGGGGATGGGCCAAACGGCGTAGGGCTTGGAGCCCAGAGACCAGGGTTCTAGGCTTGGCTCTGGCACCAACCAGCCTGTCACCATAGAAACGGCCCTTCGTCTCCCCAGGCATCAGGTTCTTTATGTGTGACGTGAACAAGGTGACGTAGACGGTCCCGAGGGTTCCTTCTAGAAGTTTATGATTGCGTCCCTTGCCCGAGCCCTTCAGTTAAAGCTCTCAGGTTATTGGAGCGTGACTTTCCAGAGATCTACAGAGCCAGGCCAACAGGAAAGCCTGCAATCTGCAGAGCTGTTCTGCCCCTCGGAGCTGCATATTTGCTCATTAAAAGAAAGAAACAAAGAAGAAGAAAAGACACCCCGAACCTTGGTACTGAGATTTCATCCAAGCAGCAGTTATCAAGCAGATTCAAGTAGAAAAATCAGGAGACAATAACCGCACGCCCATTTCCCCATGTAAGGAGGGAGAACGAGCTCTTGGGGAAATCTCCCCGGCTCCGTTCAATTACGAATCTCGGCAGGAAGCCTGGAACGTCCTGGCAGCTCCGGAGCAGCAGCGAAGGGTTGGAGGAGGCGTGAGGCTGGCGCTGCGGTTCTTGAGGAACTTGCAGGGTGAGACAAGGGACACGGATGGCGAGAGAGGGAGGCGGCGTCCCGGCTGTCGCCAAGCGCCAGGGAGCTGGGCCGCGAGGAGGGGCTCTGGGGTCCCCACAGCAGGCCTTCCTGGACAGGGCAGCACGTCTGCGGGGGAGACTGGGGGCAAGGGCGCCCGCAGGTGGGAAGGCCCTGTTCCACGGGGACGGAGGGGAAGCCACCCTGAAGGGGACCTGCTCCGTGCTGGCCACACGTGCTCCCCGTGCTCCTCAGGGCAGCTGCGCAGGCCTGTGGGGATCCCGCTTTACAGATGAGGAAACCGGAAGTGATCACCTGACCAGCGAGCGTTTTCCCAGGTGACTGAGATCTCCAGAGGCTGAAATTCGCAGGCCACGCGGCCTCCACGGGGCGGAGGCTCGGCTTTGCTGCCCCCCAGTATCCTGCCCCCCTTCTCCCCCGGGGTCCGCGGTGGCCCAGAAACCTGTACTCATTTTCATGCCTCGTGAAAGCATCCCAGACCGGCCCTGAGGAACGGAGTACGACCTGGGCCCGCGAGGACGGGGCTGGAATCTCTTGGTCGGAATCTCCGAGGAAGGTGTGGCCGGCTGGGGGTCAAGGCTCTCCCCGAGGCCGGAAACCAGCTTCTTCTGACTTGATCCTAATGGAAGCCTTTATCAGAAGGATGTGGAGGGTCCCAAGGGCTTCAAAGCGTCTCACCGCCGAGACTGAGGAAGGGGAGAACCGGAAGCTTCCGTGGCTGGCCTCGTGCACCACCAAGAACGCCCCACGCGTGAGCGTCCCAGAGTCCCTTTGCCCTTGGGTCTCCTCGGCTTCTGATCCAAAATCCAAGTTCCCGAGAGTGCATCTGATTGGTCCAGCTCGGGCTGGATGTGAGCCCGGGACCCCCGGCCGGGGCGGGGCCTTGCGGGGCGGCCGCTGGGAAGGGGGTGCTCTGCGACAGACCCGCTCCCAGAGCAGGGGGCTCCACGGGCATCGGAGCCTCCGGATCGGCGGAGCGCCAGGCACCGGCCCGCCCTCCTCTCCCCACCTCCTGCCCCTGCCCGCCTGTCCCGGCACACGATCCTGAGTCCAGAACCTCAAGAGAGGCCTCCTGCCACCACACTGTCATCTCTAGGCTCCAGGTTTAAAGAGACAGGATGTGGGGGCAGGAGTTGTCTCCCTGTGAATCGCCCTGCCTGGGGGGAGGAGCTTGCACCGCAGACCCCGGTCCCCTGGTGGACACGCAACCAGAGTCCAGCCCCACTGAAACGGCACCATCTCTCTTCTGTTGCTGATGCCGAGGGTGACTTCAGCGCCTCCACGAGCCCCACTCCAACCGTCCCCTTGGGGGAGAGGCCCTTTGGACCTAGTGGCTCCCCTAGACTGCTGGGGACGACGGAAGGATCTCGGAGAGGGAGCCCCTGTCTGCCACCCGCTTACGGACTGGAGCCGAGGGCGGGTCCAGGTGTCTGCAGAATCCTTTCTTCTCTGCTGGGTCTGAAACGCTGCTGCTCAAGACGCGGCCTCCTCGTGCCTGACGGTGAGCGAGGGGGGAGGCGGGCTACCCGAGGTCCCCGCCCCCCGGCCGGCCCTGCGCTCCCGGCCGCGGCGGGTCCTGGGGCTGCCGCGGTCCGTCTGGCAGCTGCGGCAAGCGGCGGGCTCTGAGCCGAGGTCCACGTGTCCCTCCTCCCCGGCGCTGCAAGGCGAGGGGGGCCGTGAAGGAGCTTGTTAGTCCCGGGGGAGCCGGGCCTGCGTCTCCCAGGCAGCTGGGCTCCTCTGGGACCAAAATAAGATGCTCAGGGGGCCTCATGGTGGGGCCGCAGATGTAGCAGTGCAAACTCCACTGAGTCAGGCTGGGAGTGGACTCACAGACACGCTGGGCTGCGGGGGACAAGAGGTCACTGCCGTAGGCGTGGGGACACGCTTCCAGCCGCAGAAAGTCACGGCGGCACCTCGGCGCCGCCGGCCCTGAGCCCAGGCCCCTCCCAGCGCGATCTGGGCCGCGCCTGTGACTGCTGGCCTCCTCTTTCAGCCTCAGCCGGTCCACCCACCCCTCCCCACCCCCACGCCCCCTGCACACTCTCTTCCAGAAGCTCGCTCCCCGGACAAGCCTCTGGGCTCCCACCTCCCCGCCCCCCCCCCCAGCTGCCACCCTCACTCCTCTGCTCTGTGCGGACGCAGCCCTCCCCCAAGCTGCCCAGACGCCTGTCCAGCGCGGACCCCACGCCTGAAGCTCCCTGAACCCCCGGCTTCCCCGTAGACCGCATCGCTGGCTCCCTGTGGAGGCGATGTGGGTGCTTGCCGCCCCAGGCAGGCACTGTGTCAGGGCCCGGCCTCAACAGAAGGACGCTGAGTTCCAGGAAGGAGGAGGCAAAGGGCTGCAGGGGTAAACGCCGTCCGCATCGAACGGACAGATCCCAGAGGGACGAGGCCCTTCGGTGATGTGACGAGCTCCTTTCAGAAAGGGGAGAAGAGCACCGGGCCGTGGAGAGGATGTGGCGGCTCCTCCCCAAACTCCGGTCGGAGCACAGTCTGGTCCGAAGGCAGCTCCGGGAGACGAGGCGTTTATATAGACTCACCGTCCACATCGTCAGGGTCGAGCGTCTCAAGGTGCTGTGACCAGCACGGGCCCCACGTCAGCTCTGAAAGGCGGCAAAGATGTTTCCCATCTTCCGGACGAGGAGAAGCGCTCCTGACCTCTCCTCTGCAGCCTCGGATGAGGTGAAGTTGTGAAAACTCTGGACTTCTCCTTTAGACCCCTGTCCTCAGGTGTCATTGGGTGACTGTGTCCCTGGAAGCTCCAGGGCAGCAGGGACCGTGCCTGTCTTATTGATCACTGCTGTAACGGAAACGCGCCACGTGTAGAATGTCTGAAACAGAATCGAAGTGGACGTGCTGCCCGTGATGCAAAGTGGGTAGTCCTCTTTGGGGACGGCGCTCCTCCATGAAGGGTTCAGGGACCTAGGCTGTGCCCGTCTTGTGGCTCCACCACCCCCTGGGCTGGCCGGGGGAGGCCATGAAGAGGGAGAGGTGTCCAGGAAGGATACCCAGAACTTCCGCTCACTTCCCATTGGCCAGCTGAGTCACGTGGGCCACGTAACGGCAAAGAGATTCCCATGCAACCATGAACCCAGGAAGAAGGACAGTGAGCAGACACTCTGCCACATCTGAGTCCCCGGCACCTGGCACAGAGCAGGTGCTCAAAAACGTGAGCTGGATGAAAGAACTGAAGGTCATGATGGCTTCACGGGGTCTCCCAGGGTCACTTGCAAGCCAGGGAGCTCAGGCTCCACCAGGAAGGTGCAGCCCAGCCCTCGCTGCCTCTCCAAGCCTGGCGATTCTCTGTGGGAGCCTGGGGAGAGGTTTCCAACAGCCTCCTCTCGCGACTGGAGAGGGGCCAGCTCCCGGAAGAACAGCAGCGTGTACCACTTGGGAAATCAGTTATTAGGAGGGTTCTTTGGAGATAAGCACGGAAGTGGAGGGCTGATGAGGGGGCCCCAGGGGGGAATTACGGGGAGCTGGAGGTGGGGCAGGGCAGGAGGCTGCCTGGGACGCCCGGCCGGTGTGTCTGCCCCGACCCTGTGTCACAGGCTGAACTGTGTCCCCGCAAGTTCATATGTTGAAGTCCTAACCCCAGTGCCTCAGGATGTGACTGTGCTTGGAAACAGGGTCTTTACAGGGAACAATCAAGTTAAAATGAGGTCATTAGCATAGGCCCTGATCGTACAGGAGTGGTGTCCTTATGAAAAGGGGGATTTGGAGACAGACAGGCACACAGGGAGGACACCGTGTGACGAGGGAGGCGGGGGTCTAGGTGATGCTTCTATAAGCCCAGGGATGCGGGCGGTGGCAGCAAACCACCAGGGGCCGGGGGTCGGGGAGAGGTTGCTCCACGGAGCCCTGGGAAGGAACCCCCTCTGCCCGCACCGTCGTCTAGGACTTCCGGCCTCCGGAACGGTGAGGCCGTGAACGCGTTTGTGGTGCTTTGTGACGGCGGCCCGAGAAACAAACACGCCCTGCCCAGCAGTGCTGGAGTGGCTGCGGTCACGTCATCTCCATCCTGAGTTCTGGTCCCTCATCTGCAAACACACCCAAGGACAGGGGCCAGCGTCCCCCCCGAACAGGTGGGCTGCTCCCCGTCGTCCTGCGCTGCCTTTTCCTCTCGCAGCTCCTCACCGCCCTCACCCCGGGCAGCTGCCTTCAGGAGAGGCCGCCCCAGAGCCTTCCAACCCCGTCAACCTCGTGGCGACCGAGCAGTGAAGTCTCATCTCCTCGGCCTCCCCGCGCGTGGGGCCCCACCCACATCCCCGCCTCTCCTGCCCCTGCCTCCCGTGGCCACTCTCCCTGCAGGCCAGGCCGCCCAGCGTCCCAGGACACGCGAGCACGGGGCGGCCTGCCTGTCCACTTTGCCCTCTTGCTCTCGCGGACAACGCGGCAGCTGCTCTGCGCACATCGGCGCCTCCGCCACCTCTCCCTGACCTCTCTGTCCTGACTGGAGGGGACCCTGGATTGCCCTCCCCCTCTCGCAAACCTCCACTTCCAGCGAAAGGTTAACCCAGCCTCGAACATGAGCCGAGAGTCTGGGAGAACACGTTTCCCACCAATAAAGAGTGTCGAGGACGCGTGCTTGCCCGTCACACGGCAGCCGACGAGAACTACGTGTAGCTCTGAGAACGCGCCACGTCCTTCTGCCTCCAGAATGTGGGAGGTAGCAGCACGGACTCTGGAGCTGGGCACGTGGTAGCAAATGATGTTTGTAATTGGATCTGCCTCCCAGGGTTAGTACGAAGGCAAAGTGAGTTAACAGATGTCCGGGGCTTAAACAGTGCCTGGCCATACAGGTGCTACGTGAACCCCTGATATTATTGTTATCGTGAGGGTAACGCTCTCCCCCCACCTCCTCACCCGTCAGCCCAGCCCAAACCCTGCACCCCTCAGTCACCCACCTCCTCCACAAAGCCCTGGGTCCTTTCTGGAAAGGCCTGTATCCTCCCGGGAACGTACAGGGCTCCAGGCCTGCCGGGCTGTTTCCACCCTCCCCGTGGGAGGTTAGGGTCAGAGGCCTGGGCTCCTATAGGAGCAGCTCTGGGAAAACACTAGAGGAGTCCAAGCAGGTCCCGGACCCCAGGGCGGGCTCTGAGCTCCTCCCACTGCCCACCTGAGACACAGACGCGGTCCACTTTGCCCTTGGACCAGGTCTGCGGCTGGCATAGACAGCCCAACTGAGAGTGTGCAGTCCGGTGAGACCTCCCTGATCGGAACTAGTTAGGTCATGGCCACCTCGAATTATTCAGTCCAAACCAATAGCTATTTACAAAAATTAATGTGGTTTGATTATTTTCCAACACATAAGAGGATTCAAACGAAGCTCCTGGGCTGTCTGGTCCACACGTGGTTCTCACCCTCACCTCCTCCTGTCTGGGTGGCCTCCATCGGCAGCGGGGCCTCGTCTGGGCTTTTCCATTTCTCTTATTGACCAGGGATGACGGGGACGTTCTGAAGTCACGTGTCTGAGCAGCTGCTCCCCCGCCCACCCCACGCCCGCAGAAGCATCTGCTCCCGGATGCGGGCCCCACACCTGAGCCCCAACCTCGGCTTTGAGCTCAGCCCCAACTGGAGGACAAGAGCCCAGGAGCAAAACCGCCTCACATCCCTCTGCTGCTGTCTGGCTCTTGGCTCCCGTGGAAATAATGCCGACTGAAACCCACCGACACAGGGGGCCGTCCCAGAGCGGAAAGGGGCCTCGCCGGCCGGCCGCCAGCTGCCCCACCGCCCGGAGCTGCCTCTCCCAAAGCCTGGAGACGCTGTTGCCTCCTGCGTGGCCGTCAGGAACGCGTTCTCTGAGGCTGACCCAGCGCCTGCGGGTGTCACCCGTGTTTGCCTCCTGTCGTGTCCGGGGGGGACCCACGCTGCACCAGGGCCCTTGCCCGCGCTCCCGAGGATCCCCGGAAGGGGGAAGAGCACGTGGTGAGCCGCCAGGAGCTGGGTTCCAGCCGCCGCTGCCCCTGAGCCTCCTCTCCAACACGAGGCAGAGACATCTTTCTCGTGTGGCCTCAGCGTTGGGCCTCCGCCCTGGGGCTTGGGAAAGCAGGGCTTCTGACACCTCTGTGCCTCTTCCTTGCACCTTCAAAGGCGCGGTTTTACAGAGCTGAGACGCAGTGAAGAGCCCGAGCTGGGGCCTGCGCGCAGGCGGGGTGTCCCGGGGGGCGGTCCTGGGGAGCAGGTTGGGGGGAGGGGGGCGGGAGAGTGAACCCAGGTGGAGGGAAAGCCCGTGCCCTGAGCGGACCACCAGCGCTTTGGTCTTGCTGGGAGCCGCCCCCAGAGGCAGGCAGGATGGGCCTGAGGGGTGGGGGAGGGGCGCACGTGTCCCCCAGCAGCCAGGCTCCTGCTCGGCGTCCCCGGGGCTTGGGGATGCCCACCGCCCGAGCCTCCAGCCCCACATGCGGGCGAGCGGGCGTGCAGTTCCCGCGGGGGACCTACCCGGTGCCATGGGAGGAGCAGGAGACACTGGAGCCGCTGAGCCGGGGCCTGGGCGGGGGCCGCGCAGGGAGCCGGCTGTGCGCTGGGGAGGGGCCGAGTGAGGGTGGGCAGCCCCGCCAGGGGGCCTGAAGGCGGCCGGGCGCGCGCAGTCGGTGCCGATGCCGCTGCAGCGCTCGTGAGCGGCAGGGAGGGGACGCCGCGCCTGTGAGACGCTGGGCCAGCGGGGAGGGGCTGCGCGCAGGCCACCGTGGCCGCTGAGTCCCCGTGCGAGCTTTTCTTCCCCAGGGTTCCCTTGATTACGGCCCACCTGTGAGGTGGCCGGCTGTGGCGGCTGACGTCACACCTGAAATGACCCGTAGGGTGATCAGCTCATGCTGGTGGGCCTGCGACTCTCCTGGGTTTGACACTGAAAGCCCTACGCGCCCGTCCCTGCCTGTCCTGGGGTCGGTCACCCTCGCTGTCTGTCAGAGCGTAACCCCAGGGCCTGACCGCCACCCCCCAGAGGGAAGCCATGGGGAGATTCACCCACGGGGGCCAAGATCTCACCCACACACGTGTCCCCTCCCCCGGGTCACCCCCCCTCCCCCAGCCTCCACATCTGGCCGGTCCTTCGGTCCCTGCAGACGCAGCCCTACGTTTTCCTGAGTCGAAGATCTGGTTTCTTTTCTTTCTTTCAATAAACTTCATTGGTCCATTTTCAGACTTTGTAGACGATTTAGAAAATACAAAGAAAATGTATAGAGGAAAATCTGAATTCACTCAGAAATAAAACCGTGGACACGGTTTAGGGTATTTCTTTGCAGCTATTTCCTAGGCCTAGAGAAATACCTGTAATATGATGTATGTAGGTGTACAGATATAACATCTGCACGCACACCTGTACCTTTTCTCCACAAAATAGTCCTAGAATCCTAGAGCAGGAGGGACCCTCTTGGGCCCAATTCCTGAGTTTTAACAGATGAAGAAGGAACTCATCTGGGGCCACGTGTCTCATGAAGCCTCTTCACACAGCGGTTTCCTGACCCCCAGAAGGAGAGGACCCCTGTGTCCCCGGGAGCAGAGGCCACGACCCTGGGAGCACGGTGATGTTTCTGCAGAGTGGCCCATCCACCATCTCAAAATTAACCAACCACCCTGCGCATCACTTAATAGGCAACACAGCAAATGGCCCGATTACCGAGAGAGAACACATGTGAAGTGGACTCGAAATGGCTTTCTCTCTCACTTCTCACATCAGCCATTAATTTTCTCCCTGTTAAATGCCTTGAGGCCAACACTAACAAAATTAACTTTGACAGGGATAAATGTGAAGTCCTTCGGACTAAACACTCCACTCGACCAAAACAGGTTGGGGCTGGTGAGGCGGCTCTCCCAGGGAACACTTCCCAGGAGCCTGAGTCACAGGCAACAGCCGTCCCGAGAGCAGAAGCGCGGGATGCGGAGAAGGGACGGCAAGGCTGTGCTCTGGGCTCGTCGGACCCGGCCCGGAACGCGGGGCTGGTGGTGGGTACCGTGCTTCGGGGCCAACCCAACGCAGGGGGCTAGGCTGGAGGCGGCTCTTGGAACCATCGTGGAAGAAATGGCTGAAGGAAATGGGGCTATGTGACCTAGAAAGGACATTCGCTTAGGAGAAATACCCACGTTCTCGACTCAAGAGGCAGGGAGCAATCTCCACGCTCCAGGTGCCCTTGTCCCCCACAGCCCCCACTCTGTAGACTGGGGATGGGGGGCTGATTGGGAGGGGTCAGGCTTCCAGCCTGTTATAAGGTCCAGCCAGGGACGCATCGGGCCTCCACCATTGGCAGTGTGCCAGCCTCCTCCCGCCCTCGGCCTCCAGCCTCGCTTTTTGTATAAATCCTGGATGGCTGCAAAACTAGCTTGTCCTCCATCCTGTTGGACACAGTTCCTCTCTTGAGTGATCTGAAGGGTTGACACATGATAGGTGATGAATTCTTTTATTCCCAGGGATTGTAAGTAAGACCCGCGATGGAGTGTTGTGCAGGCAGATGACCTCTCAGGGACCTGAAGGTGAGGCTGTTTGGAACAGAACGCCTTGGGAGGGGCTGAGGTCCCATCACTGGCTGGAGGTATAAGGAGAGGACTGCCTGCCTGGTGGCGAACCTGCTCTAGGGGCTTTGGGAGCTTAAGCCTGAGAGATTGCAGGGGTCTCTTTGCAACAGAAAGATGCTTCTGCAGATGCAGTACACGCGGCTTCTTAGATGTCTCCTGTGGGCGCCTGCAGCTGACGGGAGCAGGAAGGCCCAGCACGGCTGTTTGCCTTCTTGCAAGGCTGGCCTCCAGTGAATGAGCTGCAGTGTGTTGCAGTTCCTCACACAGCAGCACACCTGCATTAGTGTCCTAGGGCTTCTTCAACAAACTTGCACAAACCGGGAGGTTCAGAACAACGGAATTCTGTTGCCGCACACCCAAATCAGGATGTCAGCAGGCCCTGCCCTCTCTGAGACTCTGGCTGGGCTCCTTCCCCGGCTCCTCCCAGCTTCTGCTCGCCCGCCATCCCTGCACCCCTTGGCACGCAGACGCCTCACCTCCAACACGGCCTTTTCCCTTGTGTCCAGATTTCCCTCTTCTTAGAGGGACACCCTGGGTCAGTGTGACCTTGATATTCACTTGATTCCATCTTCAAGACCCTGTTTCCAAATAAGGTCCCATTCACAGGAACCAGGGGTTAGGACTTCAGCATACGTTTGGGGGGTGCACCGTCTAACCCAAGGCCATGCTCATGCCTTCAGTCTGTGCAGAAGAGCTTGGTGTGGGGGGAGGAAGGAGAGAAGTCAGGAGAGGAGAGGGGTCGCTGGTGGGGGGCGGCGGCAGAGTGCAGGGCCCCCCGCGGTGCAGTCCACAGTGTGCACACACGGCCCCAAGAAAGGGCCATGTCTCTTCCCATCGTCCAGCTGGATTGATGAACCGTAATTACGCACGGTTACGCAGCCACTAAAAAGAGTGTGTCAAAAAATGTGTTAGTGTGTTGGACAGTGTGATTCTCATTTACAGTTTCTATCAAATAGAAAATATCACCCTAAATGCAGAGTGGCGGGGAGCCACATGCATTGGAAGGGCATTTGGAACTCATGTATCTACATGGAAGCTAATGTTTCAAAACCTGCTTTGTTTTCAGGTTCAACATGTAGATGCGTGGTTTCCAGCCAAAGCGAAGTTTTGTCATGAAGCGTGCTGGAGCGGGCTTTAGCCCCCTAGTCCCTGTGCTATTTCCTTCTGAGATTTTCAGCAACTTTTGGATTCGTATCAACTTATTATTTTTATGAAAAACAAACAAGTTTTTTTAAAGCTACGTCTCTAGGTATTGACCTAGAGACGTGTGTATCATTATTAAACGAAAAAAGTAGGTTACAAGGGAAAGTGTATTGTATTATCCCTTTCTCAAAAGAAGGGATATAGCCATCCCGGAGAACAGCCTGGAGTCCCTGTGACAAACGTGCAGCTGTCGCGTCACCCAGCAATTGCACTGCCGGGCATTTAGCCCAGAGAAATGAAAACTTACATTCACCCCCCAAAAACTGTTCATAACAGCATTACTAGAAATAGCTGGAAACCACAGGTAGTATTAGTAATAGCTGGAAACGATCTGGATGTCATAGACTCTGGTACGTCCAGGCCGTGGAATATTTCCCTGCAACCAAAAGGAGCAAACTACTGATACTCACCACAGCTCGGGGGATTCTGCTGGGTGAAGGAGCCAGGCCCGACAGGTTACGTGCTGTGCGATTCCGTTTGTAGAACCTTCTCAAAATGACAGAACCATCCAGATGGAGGTAGTCTTAGTGGTTTCCCTGGGTCAGGGTCAGAGGCTGGGGACGGGGAGGAGGTGGGTATGGCTACAAAAGGGCAACAGGAGGGGTGTTGCAGTGTTGCCCTGGAATGTTCCGGACGGTAGCAGTGTCAGGGTCCTGGCTGGGACGTTATCACTGGGGGAAACTGGCTGAAAGGCACATGGGATCTCCCTGCAGTGTTCCTTGCAGTTGCGTGTGAATCTACAACTACCTCCAAGTAAAAAGATTAATTTTTAAAGATCAGGGGGACGCACACGTGCAGCGTGAGGAACGGGGGAAGGGGCACCGCCGAGCGCTGGCCTCTGCGGAACAGCGCTTCTTTTCCAGCCTCTTCATGTTCGTCCTCACAAGTGCGGGGGACTCGGCGGTTTCGTGTAGACCCACACGGCAGCCCAGAGAGGGTGCGGGGCGGGGGCCCGAGGGCGCCGCCTCGCCTGCCTGCGTCTCCACAGACAGCTGGGACCTGGGGTGCCGCCTGGGACCCCTGCCTGGGGCTCACAGAGCCGCCCGGCTCCCCACCGACTCGGCCAGCAGAGGGAGGCCCCGAGCCCAGGAGCGCCGGGCGCCGTGGCCGGCACCTCCCGCGGCTCTGCTGGCATCCGGGCCGGGCCCCGCACCCTGTCCCGCTCCGTCCCTGGCCCAGCCGCCCGCCGCCTGCGCCGCCACCGGGAGGCCGGCCACGTGCCGGGCAGCGGCCCGGGGAGGAGGCGGGAGGCCGGCCTGGGCGGGCGGGCAAGCCGGAGCCGGGCCCCCCGAGCCCCCGCCCGTGTCCGCCTCCGCGCCGGGCGCTCCCTCACCGCGGGGGAGCGGGCCGGAAGGTTCCAGAAGGGAGGGCTGCGCAGGCCTCCCGCTGTCTCCGAAACGCCTCGGGGTGTCCTGCGCAGGCGGCCGCTCCGACGGGCGGGGAAGCCAGGCCGTGGAGGGATGAGAGCCACGAGGCTGCTGCGTGCAGGCCCGGCCTGCCGCTTAGGCGGGGGTCACCACAGCCGTGGGCTCGCGGGAGCGGGGCAGACGGGCAGACAGACAGACAGACAGACAGCCGCCGGGGAGAGCGCTCTCACACTCACCCGCATCCCCTCCTCTCCCCCGGCTCCGCCTCAGCTTGGGGCGCAGGACCTCCCACCCTCCCCTGCCACGCCCCCGCCACACCCCCTCCCCATCACACCCCCTCCCGTCACCCTCCCCGGCACACACCCCCGGCACACACCCCCTGTCACACCCCCTCCCCCGTCACACCCCCTCCCCATCACACCCCCTCCCCCGTCACACCCCCTCCCCCGTCACAGCCCCCCACGCCCACCCCCGCCGCCCTGCGCGGCCCTTCTGTCTGCCCGGCACCCAGGGCCGGCACGCGACAGTGGGAGCCCATGGACGCGGGCGCCCGCCCGACACTCACAGGGTTCTCTTGCTCTCGTTCCCTCCAGGGACCCACAAAGGGCACTGCTTCCGCATCAACCACTTCCCAGAGGACAACGATTACGACCACGACAGCTCCGAGCATCTCCTCCGTGAGTGGCCAGAATCCCTCACATCCTTCGTGTGCGAGGCGGGAGTGGGTGGCGGGTAGGCGGCGGAGGAAAGAGAGGTGGGCCCCGTGGGGGTGGAGGGGGCTGGTCCCCGGGAGCCCCCGCCACACCCTTTCTGACCCAGAATTGTTAGCGCCGAGGGTGGCGTGTTGGACAAGGCGGCCACGACATGCTGGGTGTCCCCGCGGAGCGACTTGGCTGATAGGACCACGCCCGGGTGGGGCCTGCGAGGACGGGGTGGGGCGGCTGTCTTCAGAGGAGCCGATGGCTGCGGCCGGTCCAGAGGCAAGGCGGGTGCCCAGGCCCAGCTTCCTGGGGGTCTGTGACACCCCAAGGACACGGCCGCCAGCACTGGACCTGCCCACCTCTCCCACCCCCACCCAGCATTCTATTCTTGAAAAATCAGATGAAGTCACGCACTGAAACAGCCGACGTGTGCCAGGCAGCCTGTGGGAGAAAGCGAGGAAGGTGGCAGGACCAGCCTCGGGTCTGTGGGCCGGAAGTGTCTCCAGCACCAACTGGGAGAGCCCACGAGCTGCCCCTGCCTAGGTCCTGCGGGGGGCTGGCCGCCAGACGGGAACCCGGAGGTCAAATGACAAACCCAGCCCCACGGCCTAAGTCCAGACACCTCCCTGGAGGAAGCATGGAGCCTCAGGCCAGGGAGGAACCTGGACGTGGAGAAAGCAGCTCCGTTTTGTGTCATTTTCCCCTTTGCATTAGCCAAGACACACGCAGGGCCGCTCCCAGCAGCTCCCCCAGGGGCTCGGGCAGCGTCCCTTACAGAGGATGGATAGCAGCGCCCTCAGGGAGCACCATTCACGCTGCACCTGCTCACGGGTGGTTTTTTCTAAGAGGAAGGATGTTTGTTCTGAGTCATCTAGTGACACGGAACAGTGTGTGGCTCCCATGGGGCCTGGGGCAGCGTCAGGCTGCTCTGGCCAGGCCCAGAGCCTGAAATAACTTAGCCAGATCTGCCCCCCATTCCTCCTCCCTCACCTTCTCCTCTTCCTCCTGCCCGTCCTCTCTTCCTGCTTTCTGGGGGCCATCACTGAACCAAGCACATGATATTCCATAGGGCTGCCACAAATGGTTGTGCAGGTTGCACACTGCACAACTGTAGGGATGTCATTTGCATAGACTATGGTATAAATAACACTCTGAGTTGCACAGGGTGTGGCCTGCACAGCCATTTAGGGCGGCCGCTGGAGCCCAGCCCAGTGGGAGGCTCACCTGAAAGTCAGCCCTGACTCAGAACCTCCCCTTGTCTGCCCACCCAGGGCAGTCAGATGGTTCTGAAGCCTATGAGGGCAGATTTGCTCCATGGACCACCTTGCGACTGTGGGGAGGAGGCCCTGGAGAAGCAAACCGTTCCCTCCCCACGTCCCACCTGAGCTTGCCTGAGGTCGACTGACGCTGGCTCTTCCTCTTTACTCCCCTGTCCCGTCCCACTCATGGTCCCCGGCGTGCCGGGGTCTCTTTCTGGATGGACCTCATGACACATCAGCCCAGAGGTCAGACGATGTGGCTTCCCGGGGTTCCAGCAGGAGTCAGAGGGGATGCTCAGACGGGATGAAGGAAGGGCATCTAGTGAAGGACGAATTACAAAGGTGTGGGCAGGGCTAAGGGAAACCTAGAAGGGGCGGTGAGCACACCAGGGCTACCGGGAGAAGGGCCCCTTACAGCCCCTGGCCTGAACAGGTGGGAGAGGCAGGTGAGGGCTCCTGCACCAGGGGGGCTGTAAGGACCGGGCCACTTGGCAGGGGCTGTGGCCTTTATGAAGGAACGCAGCCCCTCATCGTCAGGAAGGAAGCCAGGGGAAGGGCCGTCTCCCCGGCACTCTCCCCCCAAGGCCGACATCAAGGGACCCCGATGATCCGGTCGCTGGCGTCAGCCTCCCAGGGCCCAGAGCAGGATGGAGAGCGGTGGTCTGGGGATCAGGGGTGGCAAACTGAGAGTGTGTGCACGCCGCCGCCGCCGGGCCAGCTGTCCCCAGACCCCAGCAGCGGCGCCTGGGGCGGGGCGTGAGGGCTGGGAGCGGCTGTTCTCCCAGTAAAACCATGGCAACCGCACATCAGCGATGAAAGCGTATCTGGGGAGGGAAGGTTTCCTCCATCGTTCACCACGGGGAGGCCGGGGGCTCACAAAGGAGCCCAAGGAAGAGAAGGGGTGATGGCTTTGGGGCCTGAGATCTCGGCTGCTGGTGGACGTGGGGGGAGGGCAGAGAGGACGCTCCAACGAGGAGGTGGTTTTCTACTCAGGGGCTGCAGAAACAGCGAAAACAGGCCCTGAGGTCAAGCTCCAGAGGGCAGGTACCCGTGAGCTTGGAGCCAGAGGGAGCAGGCCACACGTCAGGACAGGCGAAGGCCACGGTCACCGCGGCCACGTCGGCCTCAGTTTCCCTGATTCCCTGCCGTTTCTCTGCGCCGACCCCGCTGGCCTCAGGGGCTCCTCTTGCTCTGGGCCTGGTCGCCCTTTTCCAGGCTCCGCCTTTCGGGTTCCGTGGGCGGCTTCTGTGCTAAGCCTCAGAGCGCCGGGGTCAGGGCTGCGGGAGCCCTCGGTGTGCCTGGGGCCGAGTCAGGATGAGATGCCTTTCCTCTGGGCAAACGCAGATCCTCGCCAGGGCTTCACGTGGCCAAGGGCGTGGGCTGGACATCACCCTGCTCTGTGTAAGACCCAGCCTGCACCACAGTTGGCTCCTGCAAGTCCAGAGCTCGGGGATGAGCCCAGGAGGCAAAGGACGGTGTTCACGTGACGTACGTGGGCAGGATGGACGGCTCCGGGCCAGGCCCGACCTTGGCGATGGTAGAGGCTCCAGGCTTCCCTCCCTCCAGCCCTTCTGACCCACCTGCAGAACAAGGGCATCAAGCGGGCCCAGGTCCCCGCGTTGCTGGCCAGCACAGATCAGAGGCGCATTTCAAAAGCCCACAGGAAACCTCCTCCCAGAGCCTGCGGCTGCGAGACTGCGGAGGGAGGAGGAGGAGGTGGCGGAGAGAAGAGCTTCATTTAATGCCCCAAACAAACCCCTCTCTGTGCAGCAGGGCACACACTGGTGGGCTTACAAACAGGGAGACAAACGCTGCCTTCAGAGGCTGAAAGACCACAAACCAGCTCAGCTGGCTCAGGAGGTGGGCCTGTCAGCGCTCCCCGACCCACTGTCCCCTGGACCACCCTGGGGCCACGGAGCCCGGATTTCTACCGGGCTGGGAGGCCGAGCTCGGGGTCCTGCTCACACGTCCCTTCCCTTCCTCCTGCCCTTCCTTCCAGGCAGATGCTCAGGGAGGGGCCCACATCCCACAGGTCCCTACTAAGCGCTTCCTGTACCTCATTCCATCACATGCTCACCACAACCCTCGCAGGTAGTGTATTCTTTTCCTAAGCCCGCCGCAATGAATTACCACAAACTGGGGGGCGCAGAACAACAGAAATCTGCCCTCACACAGAGTGGAGGCCAGACGTCCTCCCTCAGGCGTTGCCAGGGCGGTGCTCCCTCCGAAGCCTCTAGGGGAGACTCTCTCCCCCCTCTTCCAGGTCTGGCGGCCCTGACATCCTTGTCGTGAGCTGTCTCGCCCTTTCCTCCGCCTGCGTCTTCACACGGCTTCTCCGCACGGGGCTCTTCTGCTGTGTCTCTTCCTCTTCGTAAAAGGGCACTTGTCACTGGATTTAGGGCCCAGCCTAACCTAGGGTGGTGTCATCTTGAGATCCTTAACTTACATCTGTAGAGACTTTTTTCCAAATCTGGCCACACTCATAGGTACCGGCAGTTAGAACACGGACACAGCGTGTGGGGGGCCACAGGTCAATCCCTGCAGGTAGGTATTACTATTCTCCCCAGGGTATAAAAGAGGGGCCTGAGGTGGTCTGAAGCTAGGTGCCCTGGTCACCTCACTGGGCACTACAAAGGTGCAAGTCTAGCTCTGTGGGCCCCACCGTCCATGGACGTCTCCTCTGTGCAGCCACCTCCTCCTCGGTGACCTCAGGAGGCCCAGAGCGTCCGCGTCCGCGCCGGTCACCTGGGGTCGTGACGATGTAGACGCAGGCTGTCAGTTAACTGGGTGCTGTGGGCAGGCCCTTTGCTAAGCCTGTTAGACGTGCAGAACCAATCCTAGACGTAAGCCTATTATGAAGGGCATTCCACTAACAGGGAAACCCAGCGTTAGAGAGGGTCCACCTTGACCAAGGACACCCAGCCAGCCTGTCACAAAGCAGCGTGTCTAGGCCCACCTAAGGCAAAGCCACCCATCTGAGCTGCCTCTCTCGACCCACGTCCCAGCTTTCTGGAGGCTTCACAGAGATGGTGTCCATGAAAGGGCTTCGTGGACTGTGAGGGGTCATCCAGCAGCGTTTTCGTGGCCGGTATTGTGGCCTCCCTGGTGGCACCGAGGGGCTCTCCTGTCTGGCTGACAGAGTATGACCCATACCCAGGGAGAGCCTAAGTGAGACGTGGGCAGAAGGCCACCTGGCGTCCAGGGGGAGTGGCCAGCAGGCGGGGGCCATCGCTTGCTGGTCCACCCTGCCCCACCCTAGCTCCCTACCCACCTCTGGTCTCCAGGGCGGGATAGGAATCCTCAGAGTCGGGGCAGGGCCTCGAGAGCTCTGGGCTCCCCCCAACGCCCACGGCCCGGCCCAGGAGCACGGCCGGTCTCACGCCTCCCCTTGCCTCCTGCTGGCCAGGCATCGTGCGCGCCTCCAGCGTCTTCCCCATCCTCAGCACCATCCTGCTCCTGCTGGGCGGGCTCTGCATCGGCGCCGGGAGGTTCTACAGCCGCAAGAACAACATCGTCCTCAGCGCCGGCATCCTCTTTGTGGCCGCAGGTGAGCCGCCGCTCTGGTCCCCGCCGCACAGACCGCGCCTCCTGTGTGGGGGGTGCGGGGGGGTGGGGGGGTGGGGTGGACCAGACTGTGACATCGCCACGGGTAATTCCCATCAAGAGTCCAGGGGCCGGGCAGGGAGTGGGGGCCACTGTGATGAACATGTTCCGGAACAAGCAGAGGGGCTGGCTGCACAGTATCGCCAACGTACGAAAGGCCACTGAACGGTGCACTTTAAAGGGTTCATTTTATGTTACATGACATTCACCTCCATTACAAATAATAACAATAACACGTCCAGGTGCACAAAATGCCACAGAGGGGCGGCACGGGTGCCTCCCAAGGCCGTCTCAGGGGAACCTGGCTGAGGGGCCCGGGGGCACTCAGAGGCCCTCTCTGAAGCCGAGCCCTGAGGGAGCGGAGGCGGCACAGGCGAGGGGAGGGGCACGGGGCTGGCGAGGGCGCAGGAGCCGAGGAGCCCGTGTGCCGGGCAGGGTGAGCGAGGGGGCTCGGGTGGACCCCCCACCCATCCTGCCCGCCCTGTCTCCTGGCCACGGGGCGGCAGCAGCACCTGAGTGCCGGCCGCAGCGCTGTGGGTGACGGGAACCCGCTCCCCGCCCGACGGGTCCAAAACGGCTTCACGCGGTCGCTCCCCTGGGCTCGGCGGCAGACGGTGCACGGCAGGCCTCGCTGCTGCACGGGGAGGAGCCCAGGCCGGGGGTGGGGCAGTGCTCGCACCTGGTCCGGGGAGAACCCGGCGGCCGGCGTCGCTGGGGGTGCAGGGGCCTCCCCGAGCTTCCGGGTGGCCCTGGCGGGGTGGAGGCCCGTGCAGCGGGGGCCGTGCTGGCGGCCGGGACAGAAGCGCCTGACTTCTCGGGCCTCGTTCCAGTAAATCAGCGTGAGAGATGTCAGGGCTCCGAAGTTCTTTCCTGAGTTGTTATCACAGCTCCCTGCGCTGTCCGAACAGCCTTCTTGCTTTAAAGAGCCCTTTTCCTTACTCCAGACCGGTGAGGCGCAGCAGCAGCGTGGCGGTGGCGGCCGGAGCGCGGCCCCGGCCCTGGCCCCTGCCTGCGCCTGGTCCCTGAATCCCGAGTCAGCCCAGGGGCACCACGCGGGTGACGGTGGGGGTTCCAGTCACTGGCGGCCGTGCCTCCTTCCCTGGCATGGGAAGGGGCCTTGCGAGGGTACCCAGCCCACACAGGTCCCCAGAGGCCACCTCATCCCCACCTCTTCTCACGCTTTCTCTGGAGAAGGAAGGTGACCTTCATTTGCGTCGTGGAACTGAGGGCCAGAGCAGCTCAGGGACCGGCTCCCGGCGGCCGTTCTTGTGCTTTTCCTTCTACCCCTCTTCCGTCTCTGCCTCCTTCCAGGGCAGCAGCTATATGTGTGTGTGTATC